>NC_136019.1:6891504-7196504 GCF_048128805.1 Centroberyx gerrardi | reverse complement strand
TCTGACTCCTCTCTCTACTCTGTACAGTCGGAGGGGGTCTAGACACCTGCCTGATCAGCACGTGTGACGGGGTCATCCGCTTACCGTGGAAGGAGGTGGTCTATCCAAAATTCATCCACGACCCTTCTGACGAGCTGGGCCTGATGTCCCACCACGAGGGCTCCATACCCAACCGCATGCCCAGTGAGGGGGACAGCAGCCTCGGGGGTTGGGGTGGATCTTCCTCTGGAGAACTGGACTCCTGGTCCTGGGATGAGGAGGAGGACGATGATCTACCTCCAGACGGTCTGGACGCTGAGCCTGCTCTCCCCCGGCGAAGGCGCAGCGAAGATGGGCTCGGACGGACAGCGAGGCACCCCCAGATGGATGGGGACTACGTGGAGCTCTTGGAGCCCAGAGGAGGCCCTGATGGAGGGGTTGACCCAAGGCAGAGGTACCTGGAGATGCATGGGATCTGTAAGACCAAGACGTTGCCTTTGTGTAGGAGAAGTAAGGCCATCAAACTCCGGAGGGGGAAAGCTTGGGGCTACGGGAGGATGGATGGGTCAGGCAGCTTTCGAGCTGTCCTAGGTGGCAAAAGAGACGTGGTGACCCCCAGGGGAGATGCGTTACCTTCTCGGCCCCCGCCAACAGTCATTGACTCCGGCAGAGGGAGGCGGTCCTATTCCTCTTCTCTCCACGACTCTGATGAAGGAGATAAAACAAGTAGAGACTCTGAAGGCCTGGAAAGCCACAGGCTTTATTTTGACGGTCCGTCCAAGGAGAGGAGGCCTGGGGTGGGCAGGGAGAGAGAGAGTAACGGCCTCACGCAACCATGCAGGGACAGCCACAGGAGTAAAGACTCTGGCAGCAGTGACAGTTTGGTCACAAATGAGGTCCAAGAGAGAGATCACAAAGCAGTGCACGTTATAGAGGGCCACTCAGATCACGGTTCTCACTCTGACTCTGTTTTCGAGGATACAGATAAACCACTGAGTGGAGACAGTGATGCTACCACGCCTACATCAGATGCACCAGAATGTGGAATAAAACCCGGGATGCCATTCGCTGATGTTTCAGCAAGTGGAGGGAATACTAACAGTCCATTGGTTAGTGGATCTAAAATGAAGAACTCCCAGTGGAGTGGCAAAGGTGAGACAGACAACTCAGCAAAACTTTCCGGGCTCAACACTGGTTCTTCTGACCCAAAGATGGGCCTGACAGAAGAAAGGGATGAGGGAAAGACAGAGGACAGAGTGTGTCCCAGAGGAAAAGAAGTCAAAACAGCAGGATTCAGAGCACCGAGGTACCGTGAAACTCACAGACTTGTTTCTTATGAGAGATATGTACTGCGCCCCTCCTTCCTATTTGTTTTCTTTTTTTCACACTTTCATATGAAAGTACAGAATGGATATAACACCTACATGCGATTTCTACCTGGGCACATAAAGGTTAGAGGTATATGTAACTGAAAATATACACAGACTAAAGAGAAAAAGTGCCATCCAAACACTTTAACAGAATGATTTGACAGGGATTTAACAGAACACAGTAAAACCTCGGATTTCTGAAGCTAAAGGGAGAATGAACAAAATACACAGATTATTTTGCATGCCATATTTTAAATTGATGTACTATATTTGGGAAATTAAATGTTTAATAAAATTTAAACATTTTAACCCCTGAATAACAAACTTTGGAGTGATGGGGATAATTGACTTTCTGTTGTACACTCTACCTCATTAATACTATCCTGTACCTTGTTTTTTAGGAGGAAAAGGAAGGGAAAAGGGGCCAAAGGGAGAGCCAGATCTGGTGGCCGTGGGCACCAGAGGGGCTCTAAACTAACGGGTAAAGTTCCTCAACCAAGTCCCACCTGCTCTTCCTCAACAAAACTACCAATCACAGAGGACAACCAATCAGAACAAGCAGAACACACAGGCGGACCTGATGGAGAACGCACTTCAACCAATGAGGGGACAGAGGACACTCGGCCTAGGAAAAGCAGCACAGGTTTGAAGTTAATTGAAAATTAAAACATATACATTGATACTTTTGCTATGTTTTATGGTTTTATTGGCTACTGTGTCGTGTTTTAAACCCGCAAGTCTTAGTGTTTCATACATTCCTCTGTGCTTATTGATTTTATTTGCTGCTTGGAATATTTTATCCTCATGGTAATCTTTGCATCTCTCAACAGAGACAAAACCAGAGTCTTTGTCTGTCTGTACTGGCCAATCAGGCACATCCTTATTGAACCACTCTAAAGAGGAGGCTGAGTCAGAGGCACATCCTGACCAATCTAATGGACTTCCATATAAAGAACCTCCCCTACTAAGGGAATTGGAGACAGAGTTTCTCCAATCAGGGAAGCTCAAGTTGACAGGTAAGTTCCCTGTAGGCCTACTTATGTCATGCGTCTCAGCAAAGTCATTGGTCAGAGGGAAAAATAACAGTTCCGCTTCACACTTTATTTTTCTCATAGAGTGAGTTTGGAATTTGGAAGATATGTGACTTGGGAAATTATGTATTTGTCCAATCACTTGAAAAGTGCATAGTTCAGTAAAAGACTGAACTGGATCCTTTCTGCAGAATGGACAGACGCATACAGTAAATTAATGGTGTGAAGTAGTCAATTATGTCCCAGGAGGTAAACGAGTTACAGAAAGGTTCCCGTGCCGCACAGCACAAGAACAAAATATCTAATTGTCCAACCTGAAGTAGCAGACTCTCCTTTCCCTTAAGTGAATCATTTTTGAAGCCTGAATTCTCTGTGCTTCTGGTTTCAACTATGGTTAAACCAATATGGGTTTTTAACTACCGATACTGATATTTCTGTACTGAAGCTGCCGATAGCCAATGTTTTGTGCCGATATTCAATATCTTTACATTTGACCATTTTTATGCCTAAAAACTTCCATGTATTCAGTGTTGACCCCAAAATGTTGTTCTTGTCAGGTTGGAAAAGCCTCTGAAACAGCATTCAGACCATCATAGGGCATTGAAACCCATTGAAACCCAGACTAATGAAATTCTTTTAGGGTTAGCAGCTCTTTAAGGCAGGGAGACCCACCACACCTATTGAATTGGATGGTTGGGGAAACTCTAGGCTACATTAGGCCTTTAAATGAAGAACTAACTTACCAAAAAAAAAGCATTATTGAACAATTAAGTGAAAAAACAAAATATGCAAAGAAAATAGCATTTCATTAAAAGTTTTTCAGACTATTTTATGTAGCTGTGGTCAAAGAGGAACCTGCATCATATCGGGAGCGGACGACATTAACTGGCTGATGTCCGATATTTAATAAAAGCCCTGTACTCTATTGGCAAAACAATATATCAGTCTAACCCTAGTCTCAACACATTATAAGTTTTCCTTACCTTCCTATTCAATTAATACTCTCTGCCCCCTCCTTTCTTCTCCCTGTCACCCTTCCAACCACAGGTACAGTAGACAGGTTGGGACGTGCTCTGGTTGTCACGGAAACACATACACCTGAGGAGGGGTCCTGCGAGGACGAGATGGCCCGGGTCCTGGCCTGCTACCACAGAATCACTCGGTAAGCCGCTGTGGCAGCTGCAGGCTGTGGTCCTGATTCTCCAATCAGGACATTAATTCAGAGAAGCATTTGAGTATTTGAAACACTTTTAATAGTTTGTTTTGGTCTTCCCTTCCCACTGTCTCAGTATTTAAACCCATTGTCAAGGCCTGTACATTTAGTTGAGCTTATATTAACTCCCATCACACTAGTCATCCCTTTCCCTAGACTGTCCTGGTCACACACACACACACACACACACATGCACACACACCCCATATCTTAAAATTTGTGATATACTTGTTCTCTCTTGTTTAAATCTGTATATGTCCTTTGCTGCTCGTTACATCACTTAATGACAAACCTGTTCTGTTAAAAGTGCTTTATTTGACTTGACAGTCGACTTGACTTGACTTGTTTTTTGACGTCTTTGCCAAGTAGGTGCAGTACTTAGGAAAATGCAACAAGTGCCAGAAAGTTTAGAAAACTCATAAAAAAAATAAAGATTTAAAAAAATAACAATTTAGTATACTCTGAGCTTGCCAATATACCTGGCACAATTACAATTATTAAATTCTTCTTTCAATTCTTCTACAACAGTTTTAGAAAGAAATAATTATGTAAAGTTCACATTTATTATCCCCATATACTGCAGATGACCCAGTCTGTAAAATCATTTGGCCTACCAGAATCTGTTTAAAGTTTGTACTATCGTTTTGTCATAGTAGTTGTCAGATTAATCCTTGGCAGATATCTCATTTTAGAACAAAACTCATCTTTTCCATTCCAGCTGCTATTTGGCCCAGGTCTGTCCCTGTCTGTGTTAATCCTACTGCAACTTTCTCTCCACCTCCACCTCTCTGCCTCCTTCCTCCTCAGGCCTGCGGCCAAAGAGAAAGGTCTGACGGTGCTAATGGACAGCAGGCGGTCTCCACCCTCCGCTCTCTGTCTCTCTGCACTTAAATTGTTCCAGGTGAGACAGAAAAACTAAATTAGCTAAATGTTGGTTTGTATGCTTTAGTTTACCTGCAGATGTGACCAAGTAGCGCAAGAGCTTGTGCGTTTTTTTTTTTCCCCGACTGTGGTTTCAAAGTTTGTGTGTGTGTGTGTGTGTGTGTGCGTGTGTTCCAGGTGTTGGTTCCTGGTGGTCTGGGATCTGTTCTGATTTTGCTGGAGGAGCAGCAGGAGACCCCTTCTCATAATCTGGACGGAGTAGAGGTGACCTCATACACAAACCACGTTTGCATTTTAAATGTTACCTTATGGGCCAACGCAAACATAGATTAGTTCCTCATAGTTTAGTCGGTTTTAATTAATTAATTTGCAAATATACATGTTAAAACACAAACTCTGCAAGAGAGATAGAAACCCACATGGGACTTGTAAAAGCAGGTGATCTAATAAGAAATAAGAAAAAAAATCAACATATAAACTCAGTCTATGTGTATGTGTAAACTAACAAAATACAAGTTCCCTGAAAATCCTTTGTTCAGTATTTAATGAAGAGGGAAAATATGTGTAGGCAAGAGGAAATAACATTTCATAAAAACGTAAAATGCTTAAAAGTTGTTTTTGTACCTTGTTCAAGTTTGATGAGTGTCAGATGCTCTAAGCTGAAGCACACATCCACATGCGGCTTGAATCTAAATAACCCTGATTTCCATATATTTGGTAGATGTAGAGTTTGCAAATAACTCCCATTTTTTCCGGTAATTCAGCTCATTGCTTTGCATCGATCGGCAGATTACTCCCCAAACCCAGAATTACTTTTCAAACGCATGCAAAAGGGTTTTTCTTGCCACATGGTTTATATTACGGTCTTACAATGTGCCTGTTAATAAAGTGGATCTAATCAGAAGGATATGTTGCAAACTGCTTACCTTTATTAAAAGCGAGACGTCATTATTTATAAATAAAGAAAATAGATGTTGATAAATTATCGAAATTGAGACAAAATAGTGAGATAATGCATTAGTTCAAGCAGGTGTTTCCTAATCTGATGTGAAATAACTAAATAAATAATAAACATTCTTTGCCAAAACTTATATCGCAGTTTGTAGAGACTGATGAAAGACAGATCATTTTGCATTATTAACATTAAAGATCTAAATCAGACATATGCTATATGTTTATACATATTACATGTGCATTACTTAAGGGTTTGTCTTATTAAGGGTTTGATTCCCAGTCTTTCTGTGCGGAGTTTGCATGTTTTCCCTGTGTTTGCATGCATTGCCCAAAGACATGCAAGTCAGGTGGATTGGAGACTCTAAACTCTAAACCCATAGATGTAAATGTGAGTTTACATGCACATTAACACTCATATTCAAATATCCGGTTTATGAGTTGGCACATGTACATTCCATATCCCAGGATAAAGCCCATATCCCAATATGAAAAACCTGAACATGCTAGCTGGGATATGTTGATATTAGCCGGTACATTCTGGCAGTAAACATCATATCCCATTTATTGTTCGATTTGGACAGTGAAAGCTCTGTCACAACATCATAATAATACGCACTAATTAGGATCTATTCAAAACTATAGAACATTAGACTATCTCCATGAAAAAGCTGGTTATTTATCGTTCCATGTAAACGCCATATAGCCGGGATAATATTTGGAATAAGAATGTGCATGTAAACACACTCAGTGTCTGTCTGTCTGTCTTTGTGATGGACTGGCAGTTTGTCCAGGGTGGTTCACTGCCTTCTGCCCAGTGCATGCTGGGATAGGCTCTCTTAAACAAGTGAATGAAGTTGGACATCCAGCCAAGCAGCTGTTTTTAGTCATATACTGAATCCTGTTTTATGTGTCTAGTTCCAAGCACACACATTTTATGTGAGACAAGCTAACCCCCCCCCCAAAAAAAACAAGAAAACTTGATGAATGGCAGATTTTTTGAATGAATTATACAGTTTTAAGAAACGCTTTGTTCACTTTGTTACACATTTTAAGGTTAAAGTTATGGGTGATTCTTGCACAAAGCCCGTTATTATCAACTTTCTTAATTATGTATTCAGTATTCACATTTGCTTATGTTAAAGTACGTAGATAAGAGGTTACATGCTCAAGGTTAGCGGTAAAATAACTGCAACTCTCCTTGAATTACCACATCATACTGCTCACACCTTATGTTTATCCCTCGTTTTATTTTTATCCCTCATTAATTTTACTCATTCCCTTTTCTCTGCCCTCTGTTGTCGTCTCATCCTGCCCTTTCTCATCCTACCTTGTCCTTTCATTTCCTTCCCTTCCCTTTCCTTACCTTACCTTTCCTTTCCTTTCCTTTCCTTCCCTTTCCTTTCCTTTCCTTTCCTTTATTTCCTTTCCTTTCCTTTCCTTTCCTTTATTTCCTTTCCTTTCCTTTCCTTTCCTTCCCTTTCCGTCCCTTTCCTTTCCTTTCCTTTCCTTTATTTCCTTTCCTTTCCTTTCCTTTCCTTCCCTTTCCGTCCCTTTCCTTTCCTTTCCTTCCCTTCCCTTTCCTTTCCTTTCCTTTCCTTTCCTTTCCTTTCCTTCCCTTTCCGTCCCTTTCCTTTCCTTTCCTTTCCTTTCCTTTCCTTTCTTTTCCTTGCCTTCCCTTTCCTTTCCTTTCCTTTCCTTTCCTTTCATTCCCTTTCCTTTCCTTTCCTTCCCTTCCCTTCCCTTCCCTTCCCTTCCCTTCCCTTTTCTTTCCTTTCCTTTCCTTTCCTTCCCGGTCCAGGTCCACTTGGTGCGAGGGACAGCGGTCCTTCAGCAGTATGTAGACAAGCAACAGCTGCCCAAAGAGCTGGATGGAGACTTCAGCCACTCTCATTCAGACTGGCTGGCCTTCAGACTGGTGAGAGAAGAAAGGAGAGAGGGGTGACAGTGTCTCCCCTGTGACTTTATGTAGCGGCGGTGCTTGGGAGTAGTTTTAATTTTGTTTTTTTACATCCATCCCATTTTTTCGTCCTTGCAGTTTTAGTTCTAGTACAGGTTACAGTGCTAAAAACGTTTCAATGCTTTCCTGTGATATTAGGACGACACGTCTGTTTTTTAGAGGAAAATTTGACATTTATCTAGCAGAGGTGATCTTTCGAGAGAGAGAGAGAGAGAGAGAGAGAGAGAGAGAGAGAGAGAGAGAGAGAGTACTGACTGAAGACAGAGAAAACACAAAAGGGAAGGGAGAACAGAGGGCAGAGGGGAGAGAGGAGGAGGGATAAGAAAGAGTTCGATGGCAGCTTGGGGAGGATGATGGTGGAGATTCATGACGAAGAGGGTGTGGAGCATAGCTGAGGGAGAGGAGAGTCCTGAAGGTTGTTTAGGACTGGCTAATGGCTTTTTCCCCAGACAGTTTATGCGGAGGCCGTGATTGGTTTATCCAAACAAATGAAACTATTTTCCTGCCCTCTACACTCTGTGACCTCTCCCATGGACTTTGCTGGGTAGAAAAAAAAATGTTACAAGGAAAAGGGAAAGAAGGGATTTCATACAATTTCAGAGCTAACCTTAGTGTTGGATTACATTCTTCTGTAACTGAAGAATCTCTTTGCAAAATGTCTACAATAGAGCAATACATACTCACTTCTCATAGTGGCCTATTTTTAGATCATTTTTAAAGAGATAAAGAGGTTAACCTTTTTTATTTGATGTAGGGAGCACTCTGGTAAATCATTGATTCCTTCTCCTTCCCTTCCTTTTTTCCTCTTTTTTGCCCCTGCAGAGCCTGGAGAGTCTGACAGAGCGCTGTGAGAGCGCCCTCTCGCTACTCGGAGAAGCACTGCAGTCTATGGACGCTGAGCCAATGCCAGACAATATCAAGGTACAGCGAGACTATCTGAGTCTGGCTTGACATGCTTTCTACACTTAGGCCTACTGTATCAGTTTATCAGCCCGAAAGTTCCTGGCTGCTGTTTTGAAATTGATGGATAGCTCATCTAGAGATACAACACAGTCACTCTCAACAAGCACAAGCCTGTACTGCAGAAACGTATTTTATCTTGTATCCAGACTTATCAAGCTTTTTTTTTTTTTTCTTTAATTTGTGAAATCATCTTACTGCACTGGCAGATAATTTTACCGGTTTCAACAAATGTAACTTTTTTTTTTATTTTTCAGGATAATGTAATTTGGTTCAGGACATTTACTTGGTGAAAGTGAAATTGTCTTGGAGAAAGTTTCTTGTTTCAAGATTTTCTTCATTGTTTTATGATGATTTCTTGAAAGAAGTCATTCTGGCATGTATCAAGTGAAATTTACTTTCTCCAGCAAGATTATCTGCCAGTGCAGTGAGATAATGTGACTAAAAATATCATGAAATAAGCTTGATAGGTCTGGAAACAAGTTAAAATCACTGGACAGCTTGTCATTTTTTACAGTGTGGTACACGTTTGTACCTTTATTGACAGTGACAGAGCGATAGTGTGGCAGAGACAAGCTGATACTTGTGTCCTTGTGGAGAACGATCTTCCCAGGTTGTGTGTTTGAGGTTGTGCAATCAGTTAAGACACACCGGTTTTCATTTTCCCAGCTGATTCAACCAGTTCTGTACTAAAGACTACAGCCATAGAGATACAACTGTTTTATCTCTATGACTACAGCGCTGTTTGGACATGATTCATCCTTCTCACAATGAATCTCAGGGCTTCCCATTCGTTCTTGTCAGCCTTGTCACCATCTGATGCATCCTCGGTCCTCAGTTTTCTTTTGTTTTGGAATGCTTAGATATTTAGATCTTGCGTCAAACATGTCATGGAGGACACAGGGTGCACAGATTGAGAAAGACCATGTGACCATGTGTTGAAATGACCTTGAGAGTTACACCGGAAATGGCTGACCCACTGCTCTGATTGGAATGTTATACTGTAAGCTTCTCAGAGGGAAGCAAAGTCCTAATTTCACTGTGTGTATTATGGTGACTGAGCTCTTTAATTCCTACGAACCTCCCGGTTTTTCTACGTTTCCAAAAGCACAGTAATCATGTTAACCTGCAGAATAACCGACAGACACATAAATAACCGTGGCGTTGCTCTTTAGGCCGTTCCTCTAAGCATCAACAAACACAGACAACTCATGACGAGCGTCCTGGCCGACCAGCGGCTGACTGAACTGCAGCAGAGGGGCGGAGCCTGGCTCGCAGGACTGACCAATAGCACGTCTGGATTGGCACAGAAGTCTCCGGACTGCAGGTGATAATCTAATTTTTATACCATGTTAAAAATAATCTGTCTAGAATTTTCTCTTAATATACTATTGAATTGTGTTAATGAGCAGTCTAGGCCTTTGAGCTCCATTTTATTGCCATGTTTGTATTCTTGTTTATTGGAAAACTGTACATATAGCATCTTTAATAATCCAGTCAATTACTGTAATAGTCATGGTCAGTAAATGCATGAACTGCATGTTATGTGTGATCAACAGAAGTATTATGAAAGGAAATGGTAGTTACTGAATGATAATATTCTATATCTACACTACCAGTCAAAAGTTTGGACACACTTGATTGAATGTTTTTCATTCTCTTAAAGCCATTCTGATCTAAAGGCTTATGCTTTAATGCTTGAAATGTGTTTCTTAGACAAATATAAATAGTGAAGTTGATCCTATGAATGAATTTCTTTCCAAAGCCTTTTCCTTTCCATCAAGGCAAAGTGCGGCTACTTTAAAGAATCTAAAATATAAGATAGTTTTGATTTGTTTAACACTTTTTTGGTCACTGCATGATTCCATTTGTGTTATTTCACAGTTTTGACATCTTTACTGTTATTCTAAAATGTGGAAAATAGTAAAAATAAAGGAAAATGTGGTGTCCTAAATTTTGACTGGTAGTGTATATTCTATATATCTGTAGAGTTGTGTTGAAATACAGTAATGATAGCTGAACTTAAAGTGTAGACAAAGTTTTAGAACTCTACCCATATTAATTAGCTTGTGTGCATATACTTGGCTAATCGTAGGCTTTGCTAATCATGTTAATTAGGTTGTGTACTACCAAAATCTGCTTGAGATTGATAGGCCTCGCCAAGTCGGCCTATTTTAAATATGAAAAAGACATCATGACATCCAAAACAATTTTAATTGGGAAAATGGAAATACCCAGACATGCAGACATACTCTCTCTCTCTCTCTCTCTCTCTCTCTCTCTCTCTCTCTCTCACACACTCTTTTGCTCTCTCTCTCTCTCTCTCTCTCTCTCTCTCTCTCACACACACACACACACACACACACACACACACAAACCACCATACAAAAGCAGCTTGTTCCTGAGAAGGGTTCAGTGTTTCAGCTCGTAACCCCGCCTAGGCCTTCCCAGCTCTCCCTATCTTTAAAAAGATACTTTAGCCAGGGGATTTCTTTTTTTCAAGATCCATTATAGGTTAAAAATACTCTTCATCTTGAAGATGGACTTGTTTGTTTTCACCAAAAATGCAAGCCAGCTGGAGAAGTGAAGAGGAATGTAAACTGAACGGGGGACAGAGCGATGTGACTTGCATGCACTCCTTCATTTGTGCTTGACAGTAGAGATGCTCTCTGATGTTCAGCCTATACACTGTTGTTTTTCTAGCTCTTATTATCATGCAGTCATATGTTTCGGCACATCCTATAGAAGTACAAGGCCAAATACAAGTATGGGCCAAACATTTTCTCTCTTTTTGCCAGTTTGTTTTGACAGTTTGTCTGCAAGACTTTTTATTTTCCATAATTACATCATTTCTTCCTGCCAAAAACAGGCAATTTTTGGCTAAGGCAAGATCTCCCTGTAGTTTAGTAGAAGAACAGGAACTTCTCACTCGATCATCGCCTTTTAACCTTTTGACCTTTGTCCCCTCAGGGCCGCGCTAGCTGCGACCTCTAAACTGTATGACAGCGTGGATGACGCTCTCCATCGGCTCGTCCGAGTGTCCAACCAGAGAGGCCGTGACCTGGAGGCTCTGGGACGACTAGCGGGGCTGGTGGACAAACTGGAGAAGGTAAGGAAGGAAGGAAGAGGAGTGTGGCTTCATATTAAGATTTATATTTCAGGTCCAAAGATATCATATGCTCTTCTCTGAATCAGAATCACTTTATTCTCTTGTCTTGGTCGTAACAAGACAGTGCAAGATATACAGTAGACACTATACTATACACATCACATACGCTTATCTCACGATACGATACGCAATGTGGGGTTCGCGATTCGATACAACCACGATACGATGTAATGAATAAAAGTTCAATGACAACAAAGAATGACTGCAGAAAATCTTTCTAGCGATGGCATTGTCTTGTTAGAATGTAAACAACAATTTAAAAATGTCTTTATAAAGTTCAAATAATGTAAATTCGATGGAGAGCTTGTGAAATTGCGATGGGCAAGTCGTCTCATTTGTGATTACTACTGCAGAATAAAATGGAGCTAATATCGCGATTCATTTTTCTGCCCCACGATACATATTGTCACATTTTTGTATTGCGAATTTTGATATATCGTCTCATCCCCATCATTCATCGTGGCATACATTGGTCCATTGCACTATATACAGTATACTGATAGAATGAGACGCGTGAAATGACCATCTTCTGTCTCTCACCCGTTTCTTTCTCCCTTCTCTTTATTCATTGCTCTTTCCTCCTCTCATCCCCTTTGTTTCTCTTTCCTTCTGTCCTCCTCTCACCTCTGTCTCTCTCTCTCTCTCTCTCTCTCCTCACGCTCCAGTGTGATAAGGAGATTGAGCAGGTCCACGCTCAGCTGGAAGACTACAAGGATCCTCCTCTCTCGCTCAGCAGACTCTCTCTCAAACAGCAGAAGTTCAAGACGTTCAGAGAGACGGCCAATGTGAGTGCTAGATATGTTTTGGTCTTCATGTGTTGTGTAGTATTTGTACAAAATGTTTGTACAGTATGGAATTGTGTGCATGTGTGTGTACGCACTAAAAATACTGCTTTGTTGGCGTATTTGCGAGTTACTTTCAATTTCGGAATACACACTTTCACTATTATTGGCTTACCATTAGGGGGGGATTCTTAAAATTGAACAAGGGGATTTATTGACAGGCAAATCATTGTTTCCCCTTGAATTTTTACCTAAAATAAAAAAATCCTAAAATCTTATCTGAAGGCCATTTCATGTTTTCCACTAAAACAATAAGATACTGTCTCCCTTCATACCAATTCCAAGCATTAAGATAAGATAAGATAAGATAAGATAAGATAAGATAAGATAAGATAAGATAAGATAAGATAAGGTAGCACTTTATTGATCCCCTTGGGGAAATTCAGGTGCCAGAGCAGCAATTGGCGGACAACGCCAAGGAAATGTCAAGTATGATATGATTCAAGTGCAGCAGGGTAATAGAAGAAGTAGGGACTAAAATAAGATAAAGGTAATGTACGTAATTACAACAATTATCAACCTTACTAGCCCTGCAAGACCCTAAAGCATGTTTTGCTACACATTTTACTCTGAATTACTTATTGAAAGACATAAGAAGTTACGTTTTTTCAAATGTAAACAAATGTATTTAAAGAAAAATCCACTCTTAAATACTTTAACACTGTTAAAATAACAGTTATTGATGATGTGATTGTGCATTCTGGGCCTATTTTGTTGTTTGGTGGTGTATTTTCTTATTCCTGTGGATAACTGGCCAAATGTAGACAAGGTTACGTAATGTTGAGATATTTCCAGCGCAAGTTATGAATTCCTATTCCAGTTACAAGTTCCTATTATGATTTCAACTTCATAACGTATCCTCTTGAATCCTTTAGGATCTCCACAGCGAGACTCTGTCGGTGCTGAGTGACTTGGAGGGCTGGTGTGAGCTGGACTGGGAAGGCCTGGGCGAGGTCCAGATCAGACTTCCCCCGGTCAGGGAGAAACTTCGAGACATGTCCCACTGCCTGTCCGACTGCTGGACCACCCTGGACAACACACAGAGGCTGCTGTCCACGCTGACCGAGGTAACGCGCACAGGAATGGAAAGAATTTATACACACTTACAGCACATATACACTACCAGTCAGAAGTTTGGACACACCTGATTGAATGTACTATGTTTTTCATTATCTTAAAGCCATTTTGATCTAAAGGCTTACGCTTAAATGCTTGAAATTTGTTTCTTAGACAAATATAAATAGTGAAGTTGATCCTATGTATGAATTTCTTTCCAAAGCCTTTGCTTTCCATCAAGGCAAAGGACGGCTACTTTAAAGAATCTAAAATATAAGATAGTTTTGATTTGTTTAACACTTTTTTGGTCGCTGCATAATTCCATTTGTGTTATTTCACAATTTTGATGTCTTTACTGTTATTCTAAAATGTGGAAAATAGTAAAAATAAAGGAAAATATGGTGTCCTAAATTTTGACTGGTAGTATAGGTACAACATACTAATGCAGGCACACAAACACACATCGATGTTTCAAAACCTACAGGGCAAACAACAAAATCATCTTTTTTTTTCTCCCTTCTCCTTTCCCTCTCTCCTGCGCAGGCCACCCAGTGGTGCGACGCCGTCTCCTCCACCTCCTCCTCCCCCTCCTCTTCCTCCACCTCTCCTCTCGCCTCCCTCCCCCCCATCCCTCCGTCCCGCTTCCAGGACGCCCGGTCCCTGGCCATGGAGCTGGGCGGCGGGGCGCTCCTGGACCTCTGGACCCAGACGGTGGAGCGCTACCAGCGGACCGTGGCGCAGGTCAAACCCCGGTTCCTCCAGGCCGACCGGGGCCAGAACCAGGGCCAGGGGAAGACCAAGACCCCCTCGGCCAGCAGCCTGTGGGACCTGATGGGGCCCGAGGGAGAGGGGGACTGGGGGCTGGGAGCCGGAGGAGGGGAGGGGGCGCTGCAGTCCTGGGGCTCCCTGGCGTCGCTGTTCAGACCGCAGACCTGCTCCACGCTGAAGATAGGAGAGGACAAAGGAAATAGGAAGGAGGGAACAGGGGGAGGGAGTGGAGGAGGAGGAACAGGCGGAGCCGGAGGAGGGAAGTTCCTGCAGAACCTGCTGAATCCTGCGAAGAAGAGTGTGAGTTTTTATATTGAATATTTCATATTTTTTGAATTTGCTATGATATGAGTTATTCTATTCTATTCTATTCTATTCTATTACCTTGACTGTGACCTGTGTAAGAGAATGCAAATAATTCTGTGTTTGTCCAATCTGTTTTCAATACATCTACATCTAATACATCTTTCAATAGACCGATATGGACTTTTTGAAGGCAAATACACATCCCAATATTTTTCGACTGAAGCTGCAGATAGCCGATGTTTTATGCTAATTTTAAACATATTTAAATTTGACCAATTTAATATAAAAATAAGTGTTTCCCCCCAGAAATTTTGTCTTGGAAGGATGGAAAAAACAGCATTTAGAGTTTAGAGTTTCAACCATCACGGTACAACAAAAAGTCAACTAAAGCCCAGACTAATGAAGTTCTTTTAGGTGGGTTAGCAACTCCTTAAAGCAGGTTTCATTCTAAAATCCAATCCTCACCTCCATCATATCAGCGGGGGATGACATTGACAGGCTGACTCCCATTTTTATGAAAAGGCATCGGACCATATATCGCTAATCTGTAGCCATAAAACTGTCCAGTGCTAATGTCATATAATAATGTCAGTACGTTTATAACCGTCTCCCTCACCCTGCAGCCCTCAGAGGCCCCGCTCCCTCCCAAGCCCCCCAGGAAGCGCCACCCGAGCTTCGACCTCCAGGCGCTCCTGGCCCCCCGCAGAGGCACGGCCACCCCTAAACCGGTGGAGTCTCCCGTGGGCGCGGCCAGCCGCAGCTCCCCGCTGTCCTGGCTGGGGCGGCGGGCGTTAGCCGACCCGGTCATCACGGCTACCATGGCAGCTGCCGTCCCCGGGTGGAGCGCTGGAGGAGGAGGAGGGGTGTTGATCCGAGGCGTGGAGGTCAGCAGCAAGGAGGTGGTGGACCACACCGGGTCGCCACGGCAACATGTGCTGCTGGGCAGGACCGAGAGGGAGACGGGCGGGGAGAGGACGGGTGCTACTGCGCAGAGGTGTGTGCTGGTTTTGTGTGTGTTTGTGTCTTCTTTGCTTTCTCTTGTATGAGAGAGAGAGAGAAAGAGAGAGAAATTGAGAGAGAGAGAGAGACTGGGAGAGAGAGATAGAGAGCGAGAGACTGAGAGGGAGAGAGACTGAGAGAGAGAGAGAGAGAGAGAGGAAGAGAGGGAGAGGGAGAGAGAGATGAAGAGAAAAAGATAGAGACAGAGAGAGAGGGGAGGCAGAGAGAGCGACTGGGAGAGAGAGAGAGAGAGAGACTGGGAGAGAGAGATAGAGAGCGAGAGACTGAGAGAGAGAGAGAGAGAGAGAGGAAGAGAGGGAGAGGGAGAGAGAGATGAAGAGAAAAAGAGAGACAGAGAGAGGGGGGGCAGAGAGAGAGAGAGAGAAAGAGAGAGAGAAGGAGAGAGACAGAGAAACAGAGAGAGAGAGATAGAGGGAGAGAGAGAGGGAGAGACAGAGAGAGAGAGAGAGAGGGATAG
The DNA here is from genome assembly GCF_048128805.1 of Centroberyx gerrardi. Lineage (NCBI taxonomy): Eukaryota > Metazoa > Chordata > Actinopteri > Beryciformes > Berycidae > Centroberyx > Centroberyx gerrardi. The sequence goes on along the minus strand of NC_136019.1, from coordinate 7,180,540 downwards.
AGAGAGAGAGACAGCTAGAGAGAGAGAGAGAAAAAGAAAGAGAGAGAGTCGGCGGAGTTGGCTATGAGTCCCAAACCAGACTGATATTATGAATTTCATCAAGCGCAGGCCGAGCCGAGATGAAAGGGATAAGTGACTTCATCATCATTTTGTATCATTTAAGTATAAATTGAAGTCCGTTTCAGAATGATGTTATCAGTCAGAATGCAATCTCAGATAACTTTATCATTACTGCCTGTTTGATCTCTGTCCATTCCATCTTGCTGTCCTCTCCTCCACTTCCTCTCCCCTCCCTCTCGTTTCCCCCTCCTCTTCCTACTCCTACCTCTTTGTTCCTCTCTTCCAAATTTACTGATTCATTTTCTTTCCCTCCCCATCGTCCCCACACTCCTCTGTCCCTCAGTAAGCTGTACCTGCTGTGGTGCAGGATGCTGAGTTCGGAGAGGCAGTATGTGGCCGTGCTGAAGGGGGTGGAGGAGACCTACCTGCCCCTGCTGGACGTCCCGGACGCCCCGGCCTCCGTCAGGGGCAAGGCAGACGCTCTCTTCCCCAACTGGGCCAGCCTCGGAACCTTTCACTCGCAGTACCTCCTCCCCGCCATGGAGGGCGCTCTCCTGCAGAGCCTGCTGCAGCAGGACTGCTTCAGCAAATATGTAAGTCGGTGAGGTCAATATTGTCTGAGCTTTTGATTTAAGTACTGGCAGCTAAGTATGAGTTTTACATATTTTGAGGGTGGAAAAGGTTTGTTTATATTGGTAGTGTTTGGAAATACTAGATTAAGATCTGAAAGAAAGCTCCAAAAAGTTTATTTTACTTTGACACCTTTGTTGCTAAGCGCTCGTTGCTGTGGTGTTTCTGCACGGCACTTCCCAGAGAGATCACCTGTCAATCAAACAGTGTGTCCAGTACTGTGACGTCTTTTTCCTCTGATCTTCTGTTGAGTTTTTTCTTTTCTTTGTCTGTTCAGCCATGGTGGCTATCGCTGCTCATGCTAACTACCCAGTTCTTCTTCTTCTGTTTATTCCAAACAAACCGCAAACGTAAAACGCATCACTTCCTGTGCGGCTTCCCGGGAAAGAGCTACCAGACAACGGCTGTTTAGAACACCAATTGTAAAAGCTTTCATGAACTGGATATAGGTTGAATCACAGTCAACTTATATCAATTGGCATGGATTATGACTTTAAATAAACCCAAATTTGGTCAAATAAAAGGTCAAATAAATGACAGATTGTATGTTTAACTCAGTTACTCTGATTTGCTGATTCATTGGATTAAAGGGATTGAATGATTATACCTGTCATTTTTCCCCCTCAAACCTCATCTATCTCACCTTTCTCTCCTTTCTCTCTCCTCCACACACACACACACACACACACACACACACAGCGGGAGCAGTTTCTCCAGTATTCCCACTACATCAGGACTAAACCAGAACTGGACTCTCCACTGGTCACACAGGCTGCCGACTACTTTAAGGTAAGATTCATCATATTGCTGCTGTCTGATGAAAACCTCGTATCTCCAAAAAAAATCTACTTGTATGCCTAGAGATAGTTGAGTCGTTTTTTCCAGACTTTTCTTCCTGTGTCACCCCTCCTCCCTACTTTTCCACTGTCTGAAATAAATAGTAAAAACAGTAAAAACAAATTTAAAAACATAGTAAAGATTGAAGACTGTCTACTATACTTCAAGTCAGAGAAAGGGGGCCAATTTTCTCACTGATGACTGCATATTACAGAAACTGTAAAACAGGTTTTAAAAGATTTCATGGGTGCCAGGGTCATAAAACCTGCTGTGTAACCTGTGTAAAAAAATCTGTGTCAAAACAGAAAAGAAAAAAAGAATGGTTAATTTGATAATAGCAATGTCTTTTCTACAGCAAAACATGAATATAATGACAATAGATAAGAGGCTGGGGTGCAAGTGTGCATACAATGTTAAACTAGATGGATAGTGGGTGGCCTTTTGGTGTAAGAGGTTCATTTGCTTAAAAAAAATATTTAAAAGAAAATCCCAAAAACCTCAGGGTAAGAAGATCATAATTACTAACAAAAGTCTATTTCGAACACATCACAAGCAGAAACCAATTAAAGTCGCTTTATTCTATACAGTGGTAGCAATTAAAAACGAGCTGTATACAGTAAAGCTATTTACATGTTTAATGTACACTAGCAAAGCTAATTAAAGAAGGATTATGTGGAAAGTAATTGGAGCTTGCAAGATACAATTAACTCAAGCTAATGCATTGACAGCATCACTGGATCATCAGATTACTAAGGGAACTTTACAAGGAGATGACAGATCTGTGAGGCTGCATTGAAGTTCTGATACGGTGCAATGCTGACAAATCACCACAAGGAGGCACTATAAGCTCATTCACAAACTGTAGCATCTCTGAGAACAGCTTGAGCATGTTCTGGATCACGGTCGCAGGAGGGATTACGGTTATTGTGATGGCGATAGATGTGAAACTGGCATTTAGGCTAATGATGATGATGATGATCACTGCGGTGATGATCGCAGCGATGATGAAGACAGCAGCGGCGCATGTGGCAACGCTCACGCCCGGAATGCGAATTCATGGAGAAACCCAGAGAGAAACAAAGTGGAGTCCGCACACTGCAATGCTCCCTTATGCGTATTTATTACCAACTGCTGACGTTTTCAAGCTCCCGTGCGCTCCACTCATCAGTCTGATGAAGAGCCTGGGGACTAGTTGGTAATAAATACGCATTAGGGAGCATTGCAATGAGCGGACTCCACTTTGGTTTTTGATGTATGACCTTTATTTGTCTGGCACCTGCGTTCAGCACTGGGATGTACTGTGTGCCTTTTTCTGCTTCTATGGAAAACCCAGAAATGTAATGTCATTTGAAAAATTGGGTTAGGGTTAGGGGAAATTCACAGAAAGTGATCCATTCCCTGAAAGATTTAGAAATGTCGTGGGTATGTTTTTTTACAGTCCTGTTTTTTCAACCAAAAAAGCCTTTAAAATCAACAAATTTCCTGATTGTAGAAGTCTCAAGTGAAAGTTGCAGCTAACAAAACTAGGAATGTGGCATCAAATCAGCCATTCAACAATATGAATTTTCAAAACACATGAAAACATACAGCAGATGTGTACCAACATTGGTCATGAAATTCACTCTATATGTCACGGAATAGTCACAGAATTTATTTAGTAAAAATGTCTAGGATCCCTGAAGACTAATTGAGACCACAGTGAGGTTGATTTAAAAAAAGAAAACAGTTCATTTATTTACATTAAACCTTCACACTGCAAAAAATATCCATCTTAACAAGTAATTTAGTCTCATATTCAGCCTTCTAATCTTATTTTTGTTTGTAAACAAGTTTTCTATTTTCTAGAAATTAGTGTCAGTATCTTGAAGTCAGAAGTCAGATTTGCATCGGAAACAAGTGAAATTATCTAACCGCTTTGGCAGATTTTTTCACTTATTTTAAGACAATTATGATTTTAAGACTCCATAATGGACTAAATGACTTGTTAAGATGGAGATTTTTTTGCAGTGGCACAAAACACATCTTTTCAATGAAAGTAATTGTTATAATGTCTACTGTTGAATGATGATGGACTCACACTAAGACTCTCTGAGACATTTTGACCTGAGGAGGAACATTCACATCTTTTCTTTTTGTTTCAACTCTCTCCCTCTCTTCACTTCCATTTCCTTTTCCCTTCCTCCTTCCCTCCCTCCCCCCTCACAGTCCAAACTCCCCCCTGCCTCCCCCCTCTCTCCTCTCTCCTTCCCCCACTGCCTGCAGGCCCCCACCCAGCGGCTGGAGCAGTACTGCGAGGCGCTGGAGGAGCTGGGCGGCCTGAACCCCGCCTCCGACTCCGCCCTCTCCATCCTCAGGCACGCCCAGCGGCACGGCGAGGACCTCAGGGCCAGCGACCTCATCGTCGGCTGTCCGGTGAGAACGCCTGTCCCAGTTTACGCGTCAAGTCCCACTTTCTTTTCTTGGGAGGGAAAAGAAGCTCGTCTTGATGAGGTCAGATGGCTTTGTGAGACAGAGAGAGAGAGAGAGAGAGACGGAAATGAAACGAACCCGTCGTGTCGCTTAGTGTGTCGTTTATTTTGTTCAGAGCGTAGAGGGAGGGAAGAGGAAGGAAGAAGGGGGGGGGGGGAAGAGAAGGTGAGAGGAAGGGAGGAAGGAAGGAAAGGAGGCGAGGAAGCCTTCGGGTACGGCGTTTATTAGGTCGATCCCAGGAAGAAAAGCTAATGGCGATCCGAGAAAACTTCATCTTGTGTCACAAAGCCGGAAAACTCCACATCCGGCGCTCGCTGCATGTTGTGCTACTCTGACACGGCTGTATCAGTCAGAGCTGGTCATGACAAAAGTTTGACTCACACACACACACACACACACACTCACACTGTAGCTCTCCTCCCCCTGAGAGGGAGAAAAAAAGATTATGGCAGCACAAACACTCCCATTGAGGTACTTCAAACACGCTCCATAAGCTCTCCAAGTAAAATGACTGTGAGTGGAGGACTTTATGTGTGTGAGTGTGTGTGTGTGTGTGTGTGTGTGGCCGGGTGGGTGTGGGTGTGGGTGTTCATAATGTGTGTGAAGCATCACTTGTATCATGCCCCACACATCACTAGAGGTTTAAAAATAGAGTCCTGTGGCACCACATAAAACAATTGGCGGCTGGTAAATTGTGGGTCCTCTTAAATTTGTTTAGCAGAGAGGTTGAAAAGACCTGAGCCTGTTGTAGTGTTTGTGTTTATTCAGCTGTTTGCTGTTTGAGTGTGTGTGTGTGTGTGTGTGTGTATGATCTTGACAAGTCATTTAGTCTTAAAGGGGTGAGTAATATGACTTCTATTGGCCTCTATTGGCGACCAGTAGGAGTTGCAACAACATCAACAAGTCTCTGTATCCCTCCCAATCACACACACACACACACACACACACACACCTCCCGTCCCATTGACTTGTAACTGACACAAACAATAAAGTCACATTTTCACAGTAGAGACTGGTAAACTAGCTAATTAGAGCAGAGATCCAACAGAAACTATCTAGTGAAGAGGTAAAATATCACCATGCTAAATACTGTTATAATAACACTGCTTTGTCATTTGCTTTTTTGGCTTGAGAACGAGGCTTTCTATCCTTTGTAGCTGAAATGTCCTGGAACTTATAATCTTACTTATTGACCCTTTAAAATGTTATATTTCTAAGGACAAGTGAAAATATCTGCCACAGCGCTGAGATCATGTCACTTGTTTCCAAAGCAAAGCAGCTTGCTTCAAGAATGGCGAGTGTGATCCGCCTTATTTCAAAATGCCGTCACAGATAGAACAGGTGAAACTGCATCAGAAACAAGCGAAATTATTCCACCCCACTGGAAGATTTTTTCACAAGGGAAACGTGATTTTAAAACTCAATACGAGACTAAGTCACTTGTGAAGATAGATATTAAGATGTTATCTTTTGCGGTATAAGGCCTTGGGCTTGAGCCTTAGGCCGTAGACGATGTGTGCATCCTAATGTGTGTGTGTGTGTGTGTGCGCGTGTGTGTGTGCGACTGTTTTCAGGTCCCCGTGGCGGAGCGCGGCGAGCTGGTGCGGCACGGGGAGCTGGCGGTGTGCGGGGGAGCGAGGAGGAAGAGGACGGGGGTGAGGAGCGTTTTCCTCTACCAGCACGTCATCATCTTCACCAAGCAGAAGAGCCTGAGCCCGGGACGCACCGCCTACAGCTACAAACACAGCATCAAGGTACCCACACGCTCACACACACACACTCTCTCTTTATCTCTCTTCTGATTTTCTCACTATCTCCGTCTCTTTCTTTCTCTTTCTCTCCCCGATGGATTTTGAGGAAAGTCCACTTCCAGAGTTGATTAAATTGAAAGCAAACGAAGACAAACTGAGCTGCCGAGCTGCTGCCAGACTTGACACACACTTAACTGCTTGTCTCTTTCTTTGCTGAGACACTGATGATGGGACTGTCTATTCCTTCTTTTTTATTGTCACTTTATTTTACTTTCATTTGGACTTTTCTGCTGCGCACTATGCGATTAAATCTCTACATTTTTTTTTCCATCTCATCATCACTTCCATTCCTTTGATTAAACTTTTGGTTGTTTTGTTGTCTTGATTTTGCTGATTATTTTCTCAGATTCCTTAATTTATTCTCAATCTTCTCGTTTTTTTCCGTTTCTGTCCTCTTCTTTTCCTGCTGCAGGCGGGCGAGATGGGTCTGACTCAGAGTGTGGGTGAGGAGGGAGTGAAGTTTGAACTGTGGGTCCGGCAGGCTCCTCGAACCAGAGACTGTCTCACGCTCCAAACCCAGAGCAGGGAGGACAGGGAGGCCTGGACGCATGACATCGCCCACCTGCTCTGGACGCACGCCATCAACAACACGGGTACAGTGTGACCTTTGACCCCCGAAGCCTCAACTTTCAGCTTTCTCTGACTCGTTGCCACTTACAAAAACCCCATCAACCTGAACTCTTCACCAGACCTGGTTCAGATCGTATTAACAAATAGTCTGTAATGTTAAATGTAAAAAAGTTGACGTTCAAATGTTTTCCTGCAGCTCGTACCTCGTTCATTTTCTCTAGCCGGTTAATCCTTTTCAAACTCAATCCCAGCATGCACTGGGTGGAAGGCAGGGAGACATTACAGGGCTGCAAACAGACAGATACACTCACATTCATGCTTACGGGAAATTAAGCGTGTGATCGCATTAACAGTTTGTTGTCTTTGGTCCGAGCCATTGTGGAAAAGTTTACTTTGTTGCATTTTTGTAGTTGGTTTGTTTAGGTTCACGTTGTCCAATTACAAGCGGAACCAAGGCTTGTAAACAAAAGTCACATGGACTCACAAGTAGCTCGTACATTGGTCTTGGTAACATGTCATCCTGCCAGGTTAGAGATTTTGGAGGCCAAATTCCTCCAAAATCCAATTCCACTCCAAATCCAATTCCACTGCTGTCTATCAGATGTTAACATCCGTCTCCTTACACCCATAAACTTTTGCATTTTGGGGGTCGTTTCCTGTAGTCGGTTCAGATTACGTTCTCACTCCGCACCGCAGTCGGCTTGGAAGAGGACTTTGACGTTGTTCTCACCTGGCCAGATGAAATGAACTACAGGAGTAAACGCTCCAGAGGTTGAATAGACTGCCCCAAGCATGCCGGGTGTGAACACGCCCCTTTTTAGAGTCACTCATCCACTTGAGTTGCATGTCTCTGGAGTGAAGGAGGAAACCGGAGCACCTGGAGGAAACGTACACAAACCCTGAACCCTGCTCCTTCTTGCTGTGTGGCGACATCATTCTGCCCCAAAAACAAGACACGCACTGCAAAAAACGCCCATCTTAACAAGTCATTTAGTCTCATATTCAGCCTTCAAATCTTATTGTTTTTAAGCCAAGAGAAAAATTCTGACAATGAGGTGAGATGATTCTACTTGTTTCCAACGCAGTTTCACACCAATGCAGACTTAACACTCACAAATGAGTGTTAAGTCAGAAAGGATCACTGCACTACTATCAAGAAAATGACACTTGAGTCTACAAAATTCTTGATTTGCATTGGATTTTTTCACTTATTTTAAGAAAAGTACGATTTTAGGACTCAATAATAGACTAAATGACTTGTTAAGATGGAGATTTTTTGCAGTGCTAAAGTATTTCCGAATATTTTTTGACCAAGGTCTTCCCTTCCCTTCATGCAACCCACAACACAGCTGCACTGTCATCTGTCCTGTGTAGAAGGGTACAACATGCCAGGGTTAGGGGTGAGATTCCCACCCTTACTGAAAATACAGTCAATCAGCGGTACTGTAATATACTTTAGATAAAAGCCACCAAATAAAATATGCTTACAGTGTGTAGGCCTGATATGTAAAGCATTATTGAAATCATATTGGGGTTTTTTATGACTTCTCCTCTCTCTTTGCCCCCCTCTGTCCTCCCAGAGTTGTGTCTGAAGGAATCTCTTTGCATGGGAGTTTCCAGTAAGCTGCTGCTGGACGTGACGGGAACTCAAGCCGGAGAACTGGACTCCATCTACAGTCTCAACGACCGAGGTGAGGTTCATGGGGAAATATTTCTGAATATTTTTTTTTTCCTCTCCTAAGTGCAGGGTGTTGCAGAAGCAGTATGCACAGGAAAGGAGATTATGGAGATTATTATGTGAGGTCCAGTTTGAATTGGCAATCTGAATTGACTGAATTGAAAGTGAATTGACCCTGATAGATTTGAGATGTGATAATCTGTTTATGGCAAAACAGTTTTTGAATTTTAAAGGAAAATCCACTTTCCAATTGAAGTAAAACTGACTTGATGCCAATCTAGACACATACATTTATCTCCAAGTTGATATACACACATTTATACACACACAACTAGCAGAGCTTGATTCCAAAGTATCCTCCGTTTAAAGAAATTGAACACCTATGTTTACAAAATGCTACTCGCCATAAAATAAAATATACTATGGAATACTATCTTTACTACCTTTTAAGCTATTTGCTGCTGTAAGATCCTTTCTTATGAAATAGTGACATTTGAGAGAATGTAAGTTTTTGGAAATACTTAGCGATATACGTCAGGTAACCGTTACATGTATAGTGTTTTTGGATGAAACCCGGCAGTTTCAGTTCTCCCCTTACAAATACTGAATGAGGGTTGGGTAATCATTTTTCAATTCAAACAGTGGGTTCGGGAAGTTGCTTGGTTTAGATTACCGGATCGGGTTACCGGATTGTTCAAATTCGCTTTCTGAGTTGAGGGTGATGTGGCCCTGAGATTACAGTCAGGAAACAAAACGGGCCATGGGAGTATCTCGAGTGTGTCTGCACGTGACAAAAAAAAAAGGTAATAACATGGTTTTCACGATCCTGCGCCCCGAGGCTAGACTATGAATTTTTGATATTTGTCTCATGCTGAGACAGTTGAAAGAACTGTGATGTGTGTGTGTGCAGAGATTGTGTAGTGGTTTAAGAACCTCGCCTCTGGAAACACTACACTTCTGCTATGATCAAATCCTACCAGAACCTTCTCTTCTGTGTTTCCCCTAGTCTGTGGCTGTCTCATCCGTCCTATACCATATCAATAAAAATATTAAGGGGGAAAAAATCCACCCTAAAACACTTTCCCACTGCTGTAAAACAGCTATTGGCGACGTACCGTGCATTCCTGGGCCCATTTTGTTGTTTGGTGGTGTATTTTTCTTTTTCCTGCAGATAACTGGCCAAGCGTCGAGATATTTCCAGCTACAATGGAGTTTGATAGCAGAAAAGTGAAAACAATAAACATCAGGTTTTGGAGCGAGGGTGTTTTTTTCTAGATTCACCATTTTGCACCGACGTTCGACAATCATACAGGGAGAAATCCATCGTAGAAGAGGCAGAGAGACCAATTTCTCCACCGACAGCAGCCTCAGTAGACCAGAATGCAATGCAGCCACAAGACGTTTTGGGCACAAATCACTCTAGTCTAGTCTAGTCTAGTCTTGTTTATTTATAAAACCCTTTATTCCAGTCAAGTCTCAAAGGGCTGTACATACCATCATATACCATACTACATCATACATACCACATATACATACACATCATCCTATACTAGGTCATATACATACTTCATATCCATTGTTTACTACATCATATACATACTATATACAGTTACTATATAGATACTATATATCATATAGGACATCACATCATCATAGATCATATATATCATATACCGTACAACACGCTCTCTTGCGCTTACTCAGCTATTGCTATCACTATCGCTCTCTCTCCACCTACACATACAGTATAATCCAGTTCACACCTGTTCTCTGAGTTTTGCCAAAAGGCATTCTGGGAAATGTAGGAAATCACCAATTGAGGTAGAAGTAGAGGAGGCAGGTTGAGGGAAAGTAAAAGTAAAATTGCAACACTTGCATCACAAAATAGGTCCTGGAATGCGTTGAGCATCACAGATCGCTGATATATAACAGTGTAAGAGAATCTGAGGGAGGGGATTTCTCTTTAAGACCAGCGGTTTGTCCTCACTGCTAAAAAAAAAACCCCAAAAAACCATGATCTGAAGTATCATTCCTTAGATGCTAGGCCCACCATCCAGTCTCCAAAGGCCGCTGCTGCCCTACAGCCAAAATAATTACCCATTCATATCTTGGTGTAATGCACATACTGCTCACCAGGTGTCTCATTGAGTACAGTAGCACAGGCTCTCAATGCATGAATTGTCCTCTGGGATGGAACATGCTGTTAGAAATTCATTGAAAAGAATGAAATAACCCCTTCTCTCTCTCTCTCTCTCTCTCTCTCTCTCTCTCTCTCTCTCTCTCTCTCTCTCTCTCTCTCTCAATTCGTAGATAATTTGTACGTCGCATAACACAAAGTGCGTAACACATTGCTAATATATGATTGCCAAACAAACTCATGCATGCAAATTAAGCCGGTATGCAAGAGGACATCATCATCATTGTTTTTTTTCCCACTTTCTGCTCCACAGTGATGGGAAGCTACATCTTTTTAGATATGTCCAACACCTGGTGGATGTATTTTAACACTCTCTCCCCCCCCCTCTCTTCTCTCTATCTCCCTCTCTCTCTCTCTCTCTCTCTCTCTCTCTCTCTCTCTCTCTCTCTCTCTCTCCCTCTCTCTCTCTCTCAGTCCACAGTAGCTGTTCAGACTCCTCCTCTGTAGGCAGTCAGAAGGAGGGGGGTTCCCCGGCGTCTGGAAGGGACCCCAAGAAAAGCTCTGGATCAACAAGTTACACACAGGTGGGTTCTCTTAAGGCACGCACACACACACACACACACACACACACACACAGGGCGGTGATTTTAGGGTGGATGAAGACAACTGGGATTCCTCTTTTTTTGCACAGATTATGAAAAACTTCGATTTGCCTTTGTTCGATTCCCACTGGGACCACCTTTACTAAAAATACGATACGATACGATATAATTTCTTGTCCCCATAGGGAAACTTGTCTTAGACTCTCAATAATTGCACAAACATAATGAAAACATACATAATAAGCATGCCTAATAAAAGCATATTCAACATAATAAAAGCATCAAACATCAGTCAAATTACATCAAAAAACTGATTCTCACACAAAATCTTACTCAAAAATATATGAACTATATATAATACAATACATTTATAAATATATGAATGTCCACCAAATTGCATATGTGCTGTTATACGCTAATAAGATGTGCAAGTGAAGACAGTGTGCATGCATCTTTTTTTAGGTAAAAGGAAATAGGAATACCTGCTTGCCATCTCCCTGGTACAATTTAAATGAATTGCTCAATGGACACACACATACACACACACACACACATACACACACACACACACACACACACGGAAATTCTCTCAATCTCCTTATCTAGCAAACAGAATATGACAGATTGGCAAACAGACTGTGAAGGGAACAGATTGACAGACAGACGGACACACACAGCCCAAGCAGATAGGCCAAACACACAGACAGCGATATGCACATATTCAACAACAGAGGGTGGATTGGCGCTTGTGTGCACACACACGCTTTCATATATACGCACACACACACACACACGTGAAAAATGTGACTGTTTCTGTTATTTATCTCTCCAGAGTCAGTCTCCCTCCACAGCCGTGTAACTGTCATCTCAATAAGAGTAAGTAACTCTGTTTATTCAATGTTTCTTTCATTTTTTTCTTTCTTTCTATCGTTGCTCTCTTTACATCCGCTGCTCATATAACCTCATCCCATATCCCTCTCTTTCTTATTCTGCACCTTGTACCGATTTTTTACTCTGTTCTAATCAAAGGAATCACGTAGAAACAAATTCTTCCTTAAGGACACTTTAAACTTCTGTAAAGATGCAATATCTAGAAATCTGATATTTCATCTCCTCTCTCTCTTTCTCTTTCTCTTTCTCTGAAACTTTCCATTTTCCAATCAGAAAAACTGGACCCTGGACATGACGAAGACTGAAACATCTCTATTCCACCTCTGGGCGAGTCAAACTGGACGGGGGGAGAGCGAAGAGAAACGACAGCGCCAGAAACGAACACCTCCAACTCGACTTGAACATCTCCCTCTCTCTTTGCTCTCCCTCGTTTCCTTCCCTGCATCTCTCCCATCTCCTTTACTTTCTCCCTTCCCTTGCTTTCTTCCTTAAAAAAAAACAAAAATAAACACCAACAGACGGGTGAGAGCTGCACTGCAATGCTTTCACCCGTTTAAACATATCAGCTCTGCCTATTAACCCCAGAGGATGGCTGCATGTGAAAAAGGATCAAAACTGCCCTATTAAATCATGACAAGCACCAGCGGGGCTCTCTGTGCTCCGCCATTTTGGATCTGCCAGTCTCAGTTGCTGGCAGAGTCATTGACACCAAAGGCACTTCAGCCACACAGTGCGGCCATTGTCTGCCCCGCGGCTCCCCACTAGGCCAAACCACTTGGTCTGAACCACTGACTGCCTGGCTGGCTGACTGTACGGATCACATGCTCCAGCATCTGATAATAAACAGGAAGTAATATGCGGGGCACAAATCCACCGTAGGATTGCAGATTTAGAATGTATTATATACTACATTTGTCATTTTCAGAACGCTGATTGGAGTACTGTATAGGCTTTTCAGGCTTGGTAATTTTTTTTTTCTTTCCTGCCTGTGTAAAATCATGTGGTATAGGCTAGGTGTGATTGCATCTATGCAAATGAGGCAGGGGTGGTGTGAGCACGCACATACACACATACACACACACACACACACACACACACACACACACACTGTCCCTCACACATGCAGTGAGCAGACATTCTTATTGTTATAAAACAGTAGAGTACTGTTCACATTCGCATACACATACACACACACACACTGTGGCCATTTTAGAGCCTGGTACAGTGTATAGATCAGTGGAAAGCTAAATGAACGACAGGCAAGGTTACAGAAAAAGTACAGTAAGCATTGCCTTGATGTAAAGAACAGGAACATCATATGGTAACCGACAGCTATACATGTTACCGTGTTTGTTTAAGCTAATTGTTACCAAAGATATGTTGCATATATTATCAATGTCAAGGATTTGAGGGCAAAATGGTATTTAGTCTTGCTTAGACTGTAAGTTATGTCAACAATATGAGCTTCTTTGTGCCTTATAATGTTCTTTGGGATACAGTTAAGAAAAATATGGCGAACTTAACTTGTTTTTGTCTTCCTGCCTCACAGTGGGTCTTTGGAACAAATAATGCATTGAATTTAATACTATGCCTTTAATATAAGACGCCATATTCTGTATGCCAAAGGAATAAAATGGGTGTCTGTGCAATGTTGATTTGTTCTGGGGTGTATAAAAAGAAGTATCGTCATTAAATATAGTCTAGTTTTGATGTGCTTTTCTAAACGGAATGCTCTCCATAAAATGGAGATATGTGGATTGGGTCTTTGTGCTTTATCCCAGTTTTACTGGTTAAATCAGGCACTACATCATTATGCGTTAAGGGTCATTTCACCAAAATTGACCTGTAGGTTGTTATTCTACAAAGCAAGGCATTTTCCTAAGATTTTATTTCTGCGGTTTTTGTGAATTTTGAGTCATGAGTTTCCAAGATCGGGGAAAATGCAGCTCTAATGACATCATCAAATTGTATTGCCTGAAATGGTTGAATGTTTGATGCAGTGCAGTTATGTGATGTCACAGGATTGCTTTATCCTTGATTTTGAGAATTCATAACTCAGAACGAATGGAACAACAGAAAATGTTACAGGAAATATACTTCTGCAGAATAACAATTTAAAGTCGATTTTGGTGGAATTTGGCATAATCTGATGTAGTGTATTTTATGACAGCAAGCATCCAATCAGTAAAACAGATCAGCAGTCACTCAACAGTTTGAATAGTGTATTTTTTTTAACAGTGTTGGGTCAAACAATATAATGGTTAAGGTACAATAAGAAACCGTCAGGTAGCGAAAGCCAGCAGAGCGGGTCAAGCTTGCGTCTTCAAGAAAGCAAAGCAGCAGCGGTTGTCGCTGCATCAGATTTAGCACATTTCATATCTGCATCCAAATTCAAAAATTGCAAATGGGTATTGAGCTGTCCTGAATCAATATGTAATTTGTCGGCTTGCAGAAGCCCATACACTACATAGCCTATAGCTGTTTGGTACATTGCATTATATCGAAAGCAATGTAATGAACACCATCTTTCATTCTTACTGCAATATAGATTGTCATATTCAGAATCCCTCGCCTTCGTATGCCATTGCATTGCATAGTATTAATGTATAGAAACGTTTTCCTTGTTACATGCTCTTTTCTATGACAAACTCTGCCTGATGTTTACATTTTTTTGGAAGGCATTGGAATGTGGAATGTTGGAAAATGCATGTTTTGCTTACAGTGTACTTGATGATAATTGTACTACGACTGTTTTTACCTTTCCTGTGTTGAATTAAAACTGGATGGGAGCCATCGTGGAAAAGTTTCAAACCTCTCAGTGGGGATTTAGCAGTGGGGGGGGGGGGGGGGGTAAGAGGTTGTGCTTGAACCTTGTAATAGGAGGGCTAACCCCGAAATGAGGCCTAACCCCGCAACCTCCGAACGCACTGTAATGAGCAAGGGTCTCTTGTCCGAAAGACAGCTGTTCCACTGCTTCCACCGGGCCCGCACTCACAAAAACCCAGAATGATTAGATAACTACTAGCGCCATATCAAATAGTTCCAGGGATCAAATTCTCAAAAGAGAGCGAGGGAGAGGGCAGTCTGAGTGTGTGTGTGTGTGCATCTGTGCATATGTGTGAGTGTGTGTCCATCTGTGCATGCGTGTGTGAGGGACAGAGAGAGGAATGAGAGATAAAGGGTGGGCAATAGGGGAAGGAGGGAGGGAAGGAGGGAGGGAGGGAGCAGTGCAACAGGAAGGGGCAGAGCTGGGAGGGAGAAAGGGAGCGACAGAGGAGAAGGACAGGAGACAGTAGGTGGGAATGATGGGAAATGAGCGAGGGCGAAGGGGCAGACAGACAGAGAGGCACAGTCAAGGGGAGAGCAGAAGCACGAGGGGGAGAGGAGGAGGAGAGAAAAAAAAAGAGGGGAAGAATAGAGAGGGGGGCTTATAGAAGGAGAGAGAGAATGAGGGAGACACAAAGAGGCAGGGTGGTATAGCGGCAGGCAGCAGAAAGTAGAGTTAGGAGAACTTTTTTTTTTTTTTTTTCTAATGGAGAGAACTGAGAGAGAGGCCGAGAGAGTTGTAGAATGGATGAAGGAGAGAGGGAGAGAGAGAGAGAGAGAGAGAGAGAGAGAGAGAGAGCGGGGTAAAAGGGGGGATGTTGACAAAGCAGCGAGACTGTGGCGAACAAAGAGAACGTGAAGAGAATGAGTCGGGGGAAACATCAAAGGGATTTTTCAGGCCCGGTTACCGGGACAACAGACATTTGCATGCGATTAGCTTTTTACATCATATTAAGAAGGGTTAGGGTGAGGGAGGGGGGGGAGGGGGTTGGGGTGGTGGGGGGAGAGGGAGAGGGAGAGAGAGAGCAGGGAACTATAGATCATACGCACACACACACACACACACTGTATGAGATAGTGAGAGAGAGAGAGAGAGAGAGAGAGGGGGAGAAAGAGAAAGAGAGGGACGTTGGTCATCTCACGCGGATAAACTGACTTATAGGCAGCCAGCCAAGCGTTTCTTTTGTAAATGAGAGTGCATGTTGGGGGGAGATACAGTAATATGCCGGCGCAGACATTTTGGTGAAGGGAGGTCAGAGCAGGCGGCGTGCATTTTTCTCTCAATGCAACTTTGACACCGACAATATACTGAGCAACAAACGCAAAAAAAAAACACAAAAAACAAAACGAACACTTTGTAAAAACTTGCGAACGCTCATTTCAGGATTTCAAGCACACAGCCTGTTTTCCCCATCAGACAAACACTTGCCCATATGCCTTTGTGTGTTGCGTTGTCACAGTATTGTGGCGGCATTATAGGCTTACATACAACTGTTAACACATGCTGTATGCAGTATGCACGCATTGCCACATGCATACTTATAAATGATACACATATGCAATATCTAAACACAAGTATGCATAAATGCAAACATATAGGACACACTTGATGCTGCCCAATATAGACTCCCAATGCAATATAAACACCTTGTTATTACAGACATGCGATGCATACATCACTCTGTCAGAAAATACACCTCACACAACCTTTCCTGCAATCATAAAAGCCATTAAACATGTTTCTATGGGCATACACCCTCCGGCATTTTACACATGTAACATTATCCCGCCATATCTCTCCACCTCCCTCCCTCCCTCGCTCCTGTCTCTCCATCAATCCACGTCCCCTTCCCCTCCCTCCATCCTTTTCTCTCTCCTTCCCTCACTATTTCCCCTCTATCCATCCATCTTCCTCCCTCCCTCTTAATCTCCACCTCTCCCTCCTTATATCTCTCCTCCTCCCCTTTTCTCTTTCTGTCTCTCCCTCCCTCCCTCCTTCCTTCCTTCTTTCTCTCTCTCTCTCTCTGGCCTGCACCGCTCTGTGTGTCTGTGCCCGTGTGTGTGTGTGTGTGTGAGTGTGTGTGTGTGTGTGTGATGCTTCAGTGCCCTCAGTATTGTGGCTGCATTGTGCCAGTAGGCGTCGCCGCGACAGCCGTTGTCACGGCAGCATTGTGATGGGGGGGGTGGGGGGTGGGGGGTGGGGGGTCTGAGCGGAGATGAGGGGTTGGGTGGGGGGGGTGGGAGGGGGGTTGTGGGGGGGTGTATTACAGTATCAATACCCTGACACTGCGACAAAAAGGACAGCAGCCGTAGCCACATATCACTCCACCTCTGCACTCCTCCGTCTCCTTCCTCCTCCTCCCTCCTTTCTGCCCCCCCTCCCCTCCCCTCCCCCCTCCGCCCCCCCAAATCAATTCCCCTCCCCTCCTTTCAATTGATTTCCCACCATCTCTCACTAAATATGTACATATTGATCCCCCCCGCTGCCCCCCCCGTCATCCCTCACTCTTTTTCTCTCTCCTGCCACCCCTCCCTCCCTCATTCTCTTGTTTTTACTCAAACATCTATCAGATTTCATCCCCTCCATCCAAAGCCCCCCCCCACCCCACCTCCACCCTCGCTCCTTATCTCACTCCATCTCTCTCTCATACTCACTCACTATAACACCCCCCCCCACACACACACACGCATACACTCTTTCCTCATCTTTCATTTTACCCCCCCAACCTCTATTCTTTCCTTCTCTCTGTGCCATCTCTTCTGCCCCCCCCCCCACAACCCCCAACCCCCCTCCACCCCCCCCCCCCCCCCCCTCATCACCCCTCCCTCCCTGTCTCCCTCCCTCACGGCTGTTTCTTTCTTTCTTTTTTTTTTTTTTGTTTGTCTCTGTCTCACTCACTCTCTGCATATTAATTGGTGCATTTCTGCTGCGGCGGAGAAAACAATCAAAGCGTCAGGGGCGGGTGATGATGCCATTGTGGCAGCCGCAAACACGTACACATATGTACTGTGAGCACACACACAAACACAGACACAGGCAGACAAACAGACAGACAGACGGAAACACACACACGCACGCACACTGGGACACACACACACACACACACACACACGTACACAGTACAGTTGCAGGAACACACCAGCAGACACAGAGCTGCATGCATATAGGCTCTTTCACTCACATATAGCCTGCTGACATGCAAAATGTGTGATGTGTGTGCTTGTACGCACACAAAATGTGCACCACACACACACACACACATTGATTTACTATGTACATAGACTGAGACAAGCATGCACTGCACATATGCCACTCACTTAGCCAGACTCTCAGATACACAATAGCAGGCTTACAATGGCTGATCCAGGAGATATGATCTGCGTCAGCAAAGACATTTGAATTTTCCAGCCAACATTTACCTTCAGAGTGAATTTTTACCACATTTAAAACCTAAACCCAAGGCCTGTAGGAGAGAAACATTCAGACTTACCACTGGTTAACACAACTAACTAACTAACTAACTAACTGGTTTTTATCTGTTAGCATGCATTCATTACATAATAGCCTATTCATTACACTGGCTGAAGCCTTTTGTTGTTGTGCTCCATTGTAACTGTCCACCCGCCTCGTGCAGGTATGGCCCTGTGAAGGTGCGAGGTGGTGGAGAGGCGCGTGGGCTTCTGCTTAAATGCAGCACACCTGTGCCACTCCACGCGCGCTCGGGCCCACGTGGGTGCGAATCTCTGCTTTTTGTTGTTGTTGTTTTGCCCTCGTGCGCTCGCCCATGCAAAATAGCTATGTGGAAAACGGAAGACAAGAGTGATTCAGAGGAGGGAAAAAAAAAAAAGAAAAAAAAAGATTCTGCTTTGAACTCGGTATACTTGAGACTTTTTAATGCTAAAGCAGATGGAGCAGATCTAACGAAAACGTTTGTTTTAGCTCCAACTTTAAGATCCAACTTGTTGAAGTAAGTTTTTTTTCTGGACCGGGGATAATGAGAAACAACTCTACGGCAAGCTGTGGCGGATATCTGTGTTCTCAAGCACGGTTCCTACACTTGTTCATATCAAGAACCTCCAAATATAGGCATTACACCACGAACCCCTATTTTATTAGGTGTTTGGATACGACTTATACAGAATCAAAGGCAACAGAGACACTGAAACCTATGATGAAAACAGCCATTCTTATTCATCCTCTCCTTGTAAGTAAAACTATTCCCATAACTATTGCTATTTTTGCTGGGGACCCCCTGGAACAACCCGAAGGACCGCAGGTGGTCCCCGGACCCCACTTTGAGAACCCCCGATCCAAAATGCTCACTTTGTAGCTGTGTGGCCATGTGCTTCCGGGGTGGCTCACCAAAAAACATTTAGGGTGCTTGTTGTTCCTGTCATCACTCTTAACACAGTTGGATGGGTGTAAAACTTTTTTTTTTTTTTTCCTTTTTGTTCCTCCCAAATTTCTTCTAAACTGGAGGCTACCAGCAACCCCAGATGCCATATTTAGGATACAACTGTGTGGAGATGTCAGCGCTGTAAAATGGTGCCCGTGGTGAGATTATAATTAACATTTCCAACCTACATCACTCTCCCTCCCACTTCTCATTGCTTCTCCCTATTCACTCACTCCTGCACAATAAATGGGAAAAAATGCAAGAAGGGAAAGAGAGAAAAGGAGAAAGAAAGAAAAGGAGATGGAGGAGGAGGAGGAGAGAGAGAGTGAGAGAGAGAGAGAGAGAGAGAGAGAGAGAAGAGGGTGACCAAACGGAGGGAGGAGGGAGGGGGAAACGGCGTATGCTTGTATACAACCCTGATTTCCATTTTTTTCCCAACTCGTAATGTATTTAATTCAAGTGAAACGTAATCATGACGTGTCGTGTCATTAATCTCCTCGCCGCCTCTCCCGTAAGTACACTGAGTCTTTACTTTCACCATATATGCTAAATCCTAATTTATCTAGAAAATATAATCTACCAGCAGCTTTACATATGCACTTTTATGCAGGCTGGCACGGAACAGTGGCAATAAAACATTTCCAAAATTATTGGATTTATTGCGATTGTTGTTGCCTTTCACGAACAACATACCGGATAATGGCCAATATAGTTGTTGTTGTGTTTTATTTTCCAGGCCACTCCGGCTGGTGGTTTTTATTTGCAGTTTTTGATGTGTGTATATGTGCGTGTGCGAGTGTGTGTGTGTGTGTGTATGTGTGTGTGTGTGCATGTGAGTGATTGGCGTGAAGCATGTATGTAACAGCGCGCTCTGGAGCACTTTACGTGTGTGTCATGTATGTAAAAGCCGGTGTATGTGCGCGCATGGCCGACTGTCTACATGCATGTAGCCTCCAAGCCCCCCTATAGCCGTGACATGACAGAAAATGGAGAAATGCACGCGTATGACATAGTTTTTGTCATCGGCTGAGAAAATACTTGCCATAACCTTTAAAATAAGTAGATTTGGCAAGTCTACTAGAAATTCTATGCGACTTTTAAAATGGTTGCAAGTGCACGAAAAGTCACTCGGAGTGATAAAAGATGTATTTTTTTTTTTTTTTTTTTTTAAATCACTTAACTTCATCCAAGTAAGTTTTTTCCCCATGTACAACACATTCCTATCCATGCAAAAGAACGCCTCGGTTTCAGAAATTGGGTAGCATGTTGACCTCTTCTTCCCTATCTCATTTTAACCTCTCTAAAAAACGCGATGTTTGACAAAAAAAGTAGCTTTACAAAAAGAGACACAAGTTCCCCGTGCGTAACGGAGGATTTCGATAAGCCGCAGACATATTGGCCAGCCGTAAAGTAGATTTTTGCATGTTAGCAAGTTGATTTACAAAGCATAATTTCTAGGTAGATGCGATTAGCTTGACTAATTCTTTTGTTGGAGACGCATTAGGCATTGTGTACTGCATTGTTTTCGAGATAAGCACCACCACTTTCATCTGCGATGTGCGCAAAAACGCATCCACAAACTGATCCGAGGGTGTAATACTGTTTTATAAGCGTCAGTCCTCCGACCTTTTACTACAATGTTTACTAGACTACTATTACAACCGGTTTAGTTGTCCTAACATCACCTCCACTGTCTACAAGCTCAGAAAGTAGCAAGTGTGGCATGCAACGCTGTAGCCGTGTCTGCAAAACGCGTGTTGCCAAATTGTGTTGTATATACATCGTAGCGTACAAGTTACCGGTTTTCATCCTAGGTTTAAAACTGTACGTTTTTTGGATACGATGTCGCTTTTGGGGGTGATGTCGGGCTGGGAGATTGGCAGAGGATTCAAGATGAAATCCATGATGGCACTTTTTTTCTCCCGTCCTCCCTGCTCGCTCACTCGTCTTTTCCCCTCCCTTAATCTTTTGTATAGAAAATTTAGGAACAAAATGGAGCAGGGGAGCGAGCGATAGATAGGCTGACATGACACACACACGCCACCCCCGACTTCTCCAAACTATATCCCAGTGTTTATGATTTTTAATCGCATTTCGGAAGCTAAATTGTGCACAGACACCATCTGCGGGCAGGGTTAATCTCATTTTAGAGGGGGTGTTTATTAGTGCATTGTTTGTTGATGGTTATTTATTTCATTAATGTGCCTCTAATTGAGATGGCCGCGAGAGAGAAGAGGGGAAAGAGCGACTGAAAATGGTTGCACGTTATTGACGCACATCATACGGGCGAGGAGGAAATTCCTCTTGAGATAAGGCGCAGACGTGTCATCTGGGTTGACCAAAGACACTCCCGTCGCCTTTTCTATATCCAATGGAATATGTTTAGGGATTCTGAAATGCCCTATTTTTGCATCCACCCGAAATGTTACACTTTTGAGAGCATATGCATAGTGGAAATAGGTTGACATTCTGGCTTGTCCTATAATCAGGGATGTTGTGGAGGGTAAACCCACCTAAACTCAGTTAAGCCATCTTTTTATTTGTGGATCAGAGTTTATCCACATTTTTAAGCTGTTATAAATCTTTATGATGTAAATTCACAGCACACATCATGCCAAGCAGTATCATATCAAACTGATGGAAGCTATAGGAGGACAGGGTCTATTAAGGAAAAAAGCGTAAATTCAATTTTCTGAAAACATGATTCTTTTTTGTTCATATTAGTGGTTGTTTCCCTCATGATGATGACGCCTGCAGGTCATAGTTCACCCACCTTTTTTGACCTCTACATCACTGCTCTTAACTGTAACTGTACTGTAACCTTGTGCTTCCTGTCCAGCCTTTGCCAAAAACTCATAAATTTGATCTTTCCGTCACAGGCTTAGCATCTGCGCGCAATATTTTTTTCTTACAAGCAAACAAATCAGACATGAAAAGAATCACCTCTCCATTGCAAAAAGTGCTCCCCTCCGCCCTTACAGGTAGTCTAGTTTTTTAATACCTGATGATTTCATGTTAAGTCCTTGTGAATACGCATCAGGAACCCGCTAATGAATGCAAAACGCTGGGCCCGTTGTTAAAAAGGGGTGCGGGTGGGGGGGGTCTTAATGGTTTTTGCTTCGTTTAGGCCTCTTGCATTGTACACTGTTTGTTGTGTTCCAGTAGTGTCCTCCTCCTCCTCCTCCTCCTCCTCCTCCTCCTCCTCCTCCGCCACCATCACCACCTCCTCTTCCACATCTTTGTACGTACTGTACTGCACTTGAGGGGTGCATACACCCCATCCAGGTGGCTCTTAGGGAGAGATGGTGTGTGTGTGAGTGAGTGAGAGAGAAAGTACAGAGAGAGAGTAAAAAGGAGAGGAGTGTAGCACCAATCAAGGCTTCTGATTGATATAATTGGGTCATTAGTGCGCTGCGGGAGAGGCACCTGCTTGCCCTCAGTTAGGGAGAATCTACTGCATTGTGACATTTTGAGACTGTAGAGAGTTCTGCTGGCTGCTCGGGATTAGTGTGTATTTAGAGCATTAGGGTCTTACTTAAATAGTACGCCACTTGTGCCACTTGTATTGAGTTTTTAAACCACTGTTTCAAACCGATTGACCTTTTTTTTTTTTTTTTTTTTTTTTTTTTACAATGGAGGTGGACAGGTTGTAGACAGTTGCTTTCCCTCTCCCGTGCGTGCGTGACAGGAGCTGCCCCAGATTAAAGTCTAGGCCGCCACCGGTATGCGCTCGATCATAATTTTGGATAGCATAGCAATCTAAGGAGGTCACCGCTCCACTAGGAAGGCCCACTGTGATTTAAAGCAGTAGGTCAAGCAAAAGATAGCGTCGGATCGGTCTGTGCTTTTCTACCATCTTGTGTACCGCCGGCGCGATTCGTGAAGAGACGGCGAGCAGCGGAGGCCCAAACGCTAGAGAGGATAGTTTAAGACGGGAAGGCGGCTGGTTCAAATCCCCAGAGTGACCGGGGAGGGAGAAGTGAAGTGTACTGGAACTTCTGTCAAGGTGCCCTTGAGCAAGGGGCGTGACCCCTAATTACGCCGACGGAGTTTCTCACAGAGCGACTGCGGCTGCTCCCACATCAGTAAATGCGCGTGAAGTGAATGAAAGCGAAGCGGGGTGTTGCTGAAAAAGAGCATACATCCTCTGCAGGTTTTCCCAGGGTAAATAAAGAGTAAACTATTATTATCAGTCGCTGTTTATTCTATAGTGAGGTTCTTCCGGGTTCTCAGGTGTCTGTATGTGCATATGATACACATATATTCCACAGCGAGGTCAGAGCGCAGTGTCAGGTGCATGTCGTCGCCCCCAGGTGCTTATGGGTAGTCGGAGTTTTGCTCAAAGACACTTCAGCAGGGCGGATGCTTGCCGGCACGTCGGCTTTCGATCGGATGTCAGTCTCCCTCCTCACTAAGCCACCCTGCTGCCAGTATACAAGAGAAAATGTTGGGTCTGACCTTTAATTTTTAATGTCACAGGATATTCATTAGTTGATTGACTGACAGGTGTCAGGCTGAATACATCAGGGTTTTTGATCAGCAAATATAATTGATCATAGGCAAATCTGTGTTGCACCTGTGGGATGCATGATTGCTGCCTCCTTTGCTTTTTTTCCTCTCAACCCCTCCAGGTGATTCCTGTTTCAATGCAGACAGATGGATGCGCAAATCTTTATAAACCGTTCAGGAGGAATATGTCCGGTGATTCGCTCGTGATTTTGTCCTTTGCGTGCTCCGAACCAGCGCTTGCTCTTCTTCATTTCGTGATCCCGTATCAGACGAGTCAGTCAAATTTCTCCACACTTCCACTCATTGGTTTAGACACAGTGCGGCCCGTGCGACTCGGTGCGAGAGCCTCGTTTCCGCGGCGCGCCTCTGCCCGAGATGCTGTGATGTTTCCAGCGTTCGGACTCGCTCGCTCAGATCTGGCGCCGTCGCATCACTCCCATTTCGGTGTGTACTCCACAACTGCCGGGACGCGTCGGCTCGCCTTCTCCGCTGGAGGAAGATTCCATTCAGAAAGAGACAGCTCGAAAGGGAAGGAGGGAGAGGTGCGCGAGACAGAGGAGCCGGGGAAGTGAAGTGGTAGGGTTGGACATGGAGAGGAGGCGGTGTAAGAAAGAGGGAGGGATAGGTGTTAAGTACACAGGAGTAGAGCGGCAGAGTGGCAGATAAAACAGATCAACAGGGAAAGGAATCGACCAGCCACAGTGGCTCGTATATCTCAAAAGTTCACATGCCACTTTCACTATATCACTATTTCACTATTTGCTGGTGGCGGGTGTTAAGTGCCCACCCTGGATCAAGGTAAAGATGGGCTATAATTGCCTGAATGTATCATTTCCCCTTAACTTTTTCTTCACCTAGCTCATTAAATATCTATTAAAAAGCTCAGTCACATGTCAATCATGTGCCATTTGGTGGACACTTTTATCCTCAGGGCCTTACAGCATCATGAGCGCTTGCATTTTGTTTATTTATTTGTTTTAGCATGGATGGGCCCCTATGGGAACTGAGCCCACCAGTCTGGCATTAGCAGTGCCATATGCTGACCAATGAGCCGCACATAACCAAAGTGCTAAGATCACCCAACAGTTTGCATTTTCTATACGACTGAGATACGAGGAATCCAGCGGACACATCCCCACAGTCAGTTGCGGAGACACAGTGGGAGACTTTCGCCCTATCACAGCACAGCTAAAGAAGAGGGGAGGGGAAGAGTGCGAGCCAGATAAAGTTGGAACGAGGGAGGGACTGAAGGAGGGGGTTCAGGGAAAGGTGAAGTAAAGGAAATGAATACCGTCTGTGGGGAAGTTTGCCGCGTGACCACGCGATAAAAACCACAGGCCTCGAATTATACTGTACCACACAGAGAGCTGACCCCCCCCTCCCTCTCTCTCCCTCTCTCTCTCTCTCTCTTTTCCTCTTTCTCTATCCCTCATCTTCTCTCCCATACACATTTTGAGAGTGGTCACTCTTTTACTCTTTTACACACTCGCTCATCCCCAAAAGACACCTCTCCTCACACACACTTGATCACATGAGAATTCGACGCAACACAGTGCAAAAAAAACAAATTTGTAAGGATTCACACAAGTACGCACTTACACACACACACACACACACACACACACATATAGCCTCTAGATACACACATTACTTTATCCCCAACGGCCCAGGCACAAGACCTTACAAATGCCTATTTTTAGGTGTGGGCTGCGTGTACACACACATACCCGTATACACACACACACACACACAAACAACACTGAGGCACTTAATGCACACCCTCTTCAATGTTCCCATAGGCAGTGAATTCAGACACCAACGCTCTCATGTAGCCTATAGCACAACATTTACCCTCATGGTATATGATTAAATTTAAAGCTTAGCACACACCGTCAGCCCACACACACTGTTAAAACATTAAATGAGAGCTGTTCACGCCCTCACACTCACAATCATCATGTCTACCATGGCATGTGCAAACCTGTTTGAACCCTGCCCTCACAATATACTGTACTTAGTTGTGTAGTCAATAGACATTTATACACCGAGATCAAAAAGCGCCAAAAAAATAAACTTGTCTGAACATATTGGGTCCATATTCCCATGACAACCATTTATCAACATGTGATGTGATGTATGACTCAGTGCTCCCTACACACACCTTGTGACACAAGTGCAAAAGTAAGCCATCGGTGTTTATCCAGTGTTGTTTTTTTAAATACAGGTTTGGCATACAGAGGTTGCTCTTCGCTGCGGGAAAGAAGAAGAAGAAGAAGAAGGCGACGTCGGGCACTTTCGCCTTTTCGTCATAAAAACTCATTTTAAGTGACGTTAATTGAGCAGTTGTTCGAATCGGTTAACTCGGTGCCCAAAGTTACCGTACACTGCAATTACTGTAAAGGCAACATCATGGCAGTGCTTGACACGACGACGGCGTGCTTTTAAATTGTAATTACCGTGTGAATTACAGTGTTGTTACATAAGTTCACGCACATTATTGCAAATTTCAGAGGCAGAGGAAGACACGGGGAACGTCTTTGTCTGTGTTTTGCCAATACCAGAGCCAAGAGTCACTGAAAGTGTGGTGTATCATTGTTGCATGAGGGGAAACCAATTAAATATGCGTGTTTTTGTCTCCGCACTAAGGCCCCTTTTTACACCTGGCATCAATATGCGTCTCACATCCGGATTGACTGCATGATTTAGCCGGATTACATTCACACCTGACGCTGAAATGTGTTTCCAGCAGACACTTTGAAATCAGATTTCTCTTTCCCTCGCAAAAAAATTGCCACGCACATCGCTCTCCACTCTCCACAATATAAACGTCTTTTAAAACTGACAGCGAACGCCTCGTCTCGCCTGTGTTCCCCATCTGCGAAGTATCCTGACAGTCTATTTGCGTTCACTTTGTGGCACGCGAGTTTACTTCCGTTGACGTCATTTCTATATGTGGATTGGAGACAGATTGCATTTAAGCGTGGTTGATAATGGCGAGGCGGTTTAGGTGATTGGATCTTCAGTGTGTCCTTGGGCTCATTTACACCTGGATTTTATGCGTTTTTGTTCTATCCGGTTCCAATCTGATTCCTGTCCTCCCGTCTCCCCCCAACCCCCTCCCCTCCCCTCCATCCTTTTCACACCTTATCTCTCTCCCTCCATCTATCCAAATTTGCTTTATTGGCATGACAGGGCCGGTGGTTGGCGACGGCCACTGTCACGGTGGAACAATGCATCGTGATGGTGATATTCATATGATAATGCCATCAGACCTAACACCGCTGCAGATACATTTAGATAGTCAGTCTCTCTCTCTCTCTCTTTCTCTCTTTCTCTCTGTCTCTGTGTATATTTGCGTGTGTTGCTTTTGTTATTAGAAAATCGCAAATGATTGTAATTCAGTTGTTCCCTCCTCACATCTTCACACGTTATGCCCCAGCCTGCCACTCCATCTCTCTGATTTCTCTCCTATTCTCTGTTCCAGCATGCCTGTCTCTTTACCCTTTCTATTTTTCTTTCCCCTTCCCTCCCCTCCACACCATGTTGGCAATCACATGAAATCATTTTCATTCATATGGTTTTTGACAATGTTTTTTTTATTTTTTTTATTTAAGCTGCCTAGTTTGTAACTGCACTGTACGTTTCTCTCTCTCTGTCTGCCTTCTTTCTCTCTCATTTTTGCTCTTCGCCATGTTGGCAAGGCCCAATCTACCAGCTGATATCAGCATTCCCTGGCACTCTGCCAACTGGCAACACTGCAGGAGAGAAAGAAAGAGGGAGAGAGAGAGAGAGAGAGAATGAAAGAAAATTAGTGAATAATAGAGGGAGGGAGGGAGGGAGCGAGGGAGCGAGAGAATGAGAGGGGGATGGGAGGAGTATGAATCAGGGAGAGAAAGAAAGAAAGAAAGAAAGAAAGAAGGGAAAGGAAGACGGGGAGAGAAAGAACAATAATGGTGGATTAAGAAAGGACTCTGTGTGTGAGTGTGTGTTTGTACGTGATTGATATGGTGTGATATCCCTGTGAGTCATAGCTGAGCTAAAATGTCAACTGGCTACATGAGAATCTCTTTGTCATCCAGGCTCGCTGACACACACACACACGCGCGCGCACACACACCCATACACAAACCCACAGTTCATATAAACACATATGTGAACATACTGCCGCGTGAACACAAATATGGGCGACACACCTGCGAACACAGATGTTCCATTGTTTTGCCACAATGATTGATGACCTTTTGTTTTGTTGTGGGCGCCACTGCTGCTTCTCAACTCCACCAAATGACAGACAAAAACAGCCTATCTGAATAAACCCGCTCTAACTGATATATTCAAACTGCTGTGCATTCAAAATATTTCGGTATGTGTGCGTGCTTGCCCAGATGCGTGTGTGTGCATGCGTTTGATAGATGTGTATGCATAAGCACATTTACTGTACATTACACTTATATTTTAGCTGACTGTGGTATCCAAAGTGATTTGCAGAACAGCGAGTGCAACAGTAGAATAAGCTTACATTTCTACATTACCTATACAAGAAACCTAGAGTAAGGAGCGCAAGGGTCAAAGCCACCACGCCCAGGCAATAGATGTAACAAATATTCCTTTGTGCATACGTGCATGAATATGTATGTGTGTGTGTGTGTGTGCGTGTATACAGTCCTGATTTAAGCTAAAAGCTGCTACTGTATGAGTGTACAGGAAGGGTGTGTGGGGAAGTCAAAACATCTCGCGCCCATCCTGTTTGGGACAGTCCATGTCCTGTGGTGCCCTTAACTCTTACACGCACACACATACACACACACAGATACACACAGACGCGCATTCACCCTCAGTTTAATCGTCCATATGCGCTGACAGCACACTGGAGTGCGGTATGAACATATGCAGGAGCAGGAACAGGTGCACACCTGTTACACATTCAAGCACATACACCTACACAGACTGAACAGCAAATCAAGATCAAACAAAGACTCTCAATTTGTACTAAAGATGTACCTTCATGCATTATATATAACACATTGAGAAATGTTTCTGAGTTTGCATTTGATTGCCGCAATTAACATTTATGATGGAATACATTCAAAGAGTTTCATTCCAAAATGCTTTTTATCGGTTTTGAAAGAAAACTCCTACCTGCAGTTCATTGCTCAATATTTCAAAAGCATTGATGGCTGCATCCACAATGATATTACTAATTTATGTAAAGGTCTTTAGTTAGTTAATAACTTCAATAATATTCTTTAATGTGTTTTAGTTTTAAGCCAGCAACAGTTTCTTAAAAAAGATGTCAGCTTTTCTGATTGTGGATAACTCACTCAAGTTCCTCATTTGCATTATGGTAGAACAAAAATTTATTTATTTTTGTTGTTGTTGGTTTTGTTTATTGCCCCCAGAGGACTAAAGGAGGAGGCTGCCACAGAAGTGTGTCCCCCCTCAGCCAAGATACTGAAGAATGGCATAGCATCACACACACAGCTGGTAATTCTCCACTGTTACACACATAACACACGTGTGGGTGCTCTTACACATATGAATGCATGCATGCGCACACATACATAGTAACCTGTTAGTAACCACGTGTCTTTTCCAAATCTGATCAAAGTCATGTTACACTTGAGCCTATTATGCACAACATGCAAATCTAACCTTTCCTCTTGCTTTTAAAAAGTCATACCTCTCTCTAAAGTCATAGTCTCTCTCTCTCACTCTCCATCTGTCTGTCTGACTGACTGTCTGTCTCTTGCTCTGTCTCACACCCAATAGAGAATGGATTCTCCGCCAGAGTGTGTGTTGGCTCTCTCTTGTGAGCAGCCCCAGTCTCCCCCGACACTGCCGTCCCTGGACCACAGCCCCCAAGCCTCGTCTCCTCACACCCAGCTCTCTCTACCTGACAGCCCCCTGGTCCTGCCCCTTCACAGCCCCGAACCTTCCCCTCGCAGCCCGGACACCACGCCTTACTTCCCCCTCTCTCCCTTCCCCCTCCACCAAGACAACAACAACCACAATGTTCATGAAGAAGATGACGAGGAAGGGCTGGATGGCGTCCCTCCGTCCCCCACTCCGGCCGTGGCTCTGTTCCCAGGAGGAGGGGGGCAGGAAGCTGGATGCAGCCCCGGGATGGAGAGCTCTCCCCCGGCCACGCCGTCGGCTCCGCTCCTCGGGTTTGGAGCCCTGGAGCTGGCCCTCTCCTCCGGGCAGAGCGGAAGCTGCAATGATGAGCTGGACCTCCAGCTGTTCCAGAAGGATACCGTTACCGGGGCAATACCTGGAGCGGGAGGGGCCTCCTCAGGGCCTGCGCTCAGGTTTCCCTGTCACGTGTGCGGGAAGAGATTCCGGTTCCAAAGTATTTTGTCTCTCCACGCGCGGGCTCACAGTCTGGACCGGGACCGCCGAGCTTCAGCCCTGTACCGGACCGGGCTCCCCTCAGCACCCCTACAGCAGCACCTCAAGGTCCAACAGAACCACAAGGACATAATCCAGAACCACCGAAGCCACCAGAACCAGCGTTCACTGCCGGGGACTCTCATCCAGCATCTCAGAGAAGAGGAGGAAGTAGATGATGATGTCCAAGGTCTAGATGAGGGCCTACAGACAGACCAGAACCCAAACTTCCTACTGGATGAAAGTACACCCTTGACCCCTCCGCTGACTGAGGATCCTGTGTCCGTGACCTCTCCTTATTCCTCTGGTGCTCCGACCATAGGGGAGGCAACCTCTACTCCTACAGCACCTACGTTTCGCTGCCATGCCTGCAAAGGTAAATTCCGCACGGCCTCGGAGCTGGCACGCCACGTCCGCATTCTCCACAACCCTTACAAATGCACGCTGTGCCCCTTCTCTGCCAGCCAAGAGGAGAGCCTGGCATCTCACCTGCAGGAGTGCCACCCTTCCCCTGAGGTACCTGCCCTGCCACCCGCCTACAGCTCCAGGCCCATCATTGCAACCCCTGACACTCCCGTACCCACCCCGACCCCCACCCCGACCCCGACCCCCAACACGCCTCAGACGGCGTCAGCCACCACAGTGGCTGCGTCCCCCGCACTGCCAGCCTTCCGCTGTGAGACTTGCGGTCAGCGCTTCACCCAGTCTTGGTTCTTGAAGGGTCACATGCGCAAGCACAAGGACTCCCTGGACCACAAGTGCCAGGTATGCGGCCGTGGCTTCAAGGAACCCTGGTTCCTCAAGAACCACATGAAAGTTCACCTCAACAAGCTCGGGCTGAAGGCTGGGCTAGGGACCCTCGGGGGACCAGCAGGTGCCGAGCAGCAGGCCAAAGGCTCTACTAGCAATCAATCTCTCAATGCCCTTTATTCCAGCCTCCTCCTGGCCCAACGAGGAGGAGGAGGTGGAAGAGGGGGACGAGGAAGATCAGAGAGGGACGCTGGAGGCAGAGGGGGGATGGGCTCCACCAAGTCAGCCATCCTTGGCTACCTGGGGTTGCCTAGTGATGGAGGTGGGGCCAGCTGCATGGAGAGGCTCCAGGCAGTGGCTCAGGTGGCAGAGATGGGAAACGGTGGTGGCATTGGAGGCTCGGGAGACCCAGGAAGAGGAGGAGGAGGAACTAGAGGAGGGGAAATTACAGCATCGGTATCTGACGGAGGTGACCAGGCAGCCATGTGGCAGCTGGTGGCTCGCAGCCTGGTGGCAGCTCAGCAGCAGCAGCAGAGGCCCCAGCAGCGAGGCCAGCAGCAGGGCCAGCGAGGCCCAGGTCGGAGCTCTGTGATCACGGAGGCTGACCAAGTCAGGGCCTACCTTGGAGGCCTGGATCCAAGAGATGAGGCTGCTGTCTCTGGAGGTGCCGGAGGTGGAGGAGGGCCGTGGGAATGCCCCGACTGTGGAAAGCTTTTCCGAAGCCTGCAGCAGGTGGTGGTTCATGCCCGTGTTCATACTCAGAGGCCCCAGAAAGGAGGTGGCAGCGAGGAGGAGGGCAGTGGCAGTCGTAGAGGAGGAGGGGGAGGGAGAGGAGGTAGTGGTGAAGTGAGACAGGAGTCTAAACTGCACAGTGGAGGAACACAACAAGCAGGAGCAGCTGCATTTCAATCTGTCATCTCAAGCTTCCAAGGTAGAATCACATCTACTTTTTTCCATTTCATCTTTTGGATTTTGTTGAGATTGTTTGCTCAATATGTAATGGCACTATATCATTACAGTTTATAATGACACTATGTTATTCTTATATTGCTTGTCTGATGTAAATCAAAGCTCTGTCAAAACCCCTCACACCCAAATACACACACACACACATACACTGTCCCTCCTCTCATTCTTTCCACCTTTTCTCTCCTTGCAGGAGAGAATGGCTTGACGGCAGTCTCCTCCATACCTTCAGTTTCCAACAGGGAGCGTGTGCGTGGTTCGGGGGTGAAAGACTGCCCCTACTGTGGTAAAGCCTTCCGCTCCTCACACCATCTGAAAGTGCACCTGAGAGTTCACACAGGTGAGAAACTGCTGAGTCAAACAAACAACATCTACTTTATTAACCTTTATATATCCCGGGAAGGGTTTTGTTGAGCATGCATGCTCTTTTACAGCACCGTGAGCTGCACACATTTACACACATTTACACCAGAGAGCTGCCCAGTGCCAACCATTATCCTCTACTGCAAGCAACTGAGCAGCTCCACTAGAGAAATTGGGGGGTTAAGAGCATTGCTCAAGGGCACTTCAACAAGAGGTTGTCGAGGAAAGGAAGAGCCTCACTCGATCGCTTTCCCACTCAGATTTTCCAAGCCACTCTAGGGATTCAAATTGGTGAAATGTCAGTCAGAACTCCACTTCTTTAACACACAAAGAAGGTTTTAAAACTTTTTTTCTGGGGAATTAATTTTTCTGTAGAGACTGACTTTGCTATTAGGTAGGCCAAATACACCCAAATTACTCACCCAACATATCTCATTGAAAAGGCTTTGACCACATAGCACAGGTTTTACATGAAAGACCCACAAAATCATCTCTGCAGCAACTTATTCTTTATCTTTTGCGCAATATGAACTCAGTTGGTTGGATTGTTCCCAGCACCACTCTTAGACGTAAAGCATAAAGATGTGTATGTAATCTTCATGGCGCATAGTACATGTTCACAGATTTCTCCAGAATAATTTCAGAACCCATTTTCGTCTTTAATCTTCCTTAGACCCGCATTTTCTGACCCTGTCTTTGAAGCAAGCCAACCTACAATATGATTTATCTCCTTAAATTCACTTAAAATAATTTCTACACTGTTATACTGACTGCAGAGCAGGGGCACATACTTTTTCCAACAGACTCCAACAGGCTTTTTCCAAAAGACTTTTTAAGTCTTTTATTTTTAGTGCGAGGTGAGCAGGACTTTGATGAAAATTAAAAACTCTCGCAGCACTCCCGCACACTCTTAATTAATGATCCATATTGGTAAGACTTTGTCAGAATGAGTCATCATCATTTTTTATTAATTAGCATTAATTAAAGCATTTTGATAGAGAATTAAGACGATTATTAATAACCCTTTTTCCATTTTTGAGAGGCCATCACCAATCTCCAGCAATCACACTATGGTTAGAAGATAACTAGAGCATATCTAAGTACCAGTTCCAGCAAGGCAATGGCCAAGAGGCATTCACTGAAATCTATTCAGTATTACCATCACGAGCACTTATCTATAGCTCATACCACCTACCACATCATAGCCGTGATATTATTCACCGTAACATACAGCACTTTTTCTCACACACTAATGCTTCCCTTTGCTATCAAGTGATTACCACTTGGTCAGTGCCACAAAAAGCAGTCAGTAATTTAAGTGAAGGCATCAAATTATAACGGTACTCCCTTGATATTACTGTCCTCTTGAGAATATCACTGCCCCTCGAGACTCTTAACTCCACTATTATTTTTTTGTTTCAGCAACAAAGTCAAATTGTGATTTATATCTCTTTTATTTAAAGCATCTGCAAGCATGAATAAGGCTTCATTCATGTTGCTGCATGTTCATTTTTTTGGTTCTGGCGGATAAGATCAGTTATGCTTTTCACAATGCAATTTACATTTGCTGCTGTTGATGTGACTCCAACATGATGCCAGTCTTCCTTACCCATCAGTGTTATTTTATTTATCAGTGATGAAATGCTGCCATCTCCCTTTGGAAATGTGCAACTACATCTCCCCACAGTAAAATATCCCACAACTGCTTACAGGATAAGGCTGGTGTTTTTTAATGCATTGCTTACCGTCAACGAATCCTATGAATCCTATGAAAATAACAAAATCAACAATGCGTTTGCTCTACTCCCGTTACTTTCTGACTTCCCACGTACCGTTTTTAGCCGTCAATCCGGAAGTCATTGGCTCCAATTGTAAGCTAAAAACCTTGAAATACAGCTCACAAGGACATAGTTTCAATTTTAAAAATCGCTAACTGTTACCACGAAAAGTCAGACTGTTGTAGTTATTACCAAATCAAATTCAAATGGGAACAAATTCTTCATTACGCCGGGGACTATTTTCGGTGCTACGGAACTACTTTATGTTTATGTTTGTTTATGGTTGGCTTATTAAGTTGTTTGAGGAAAAAGTCGGCTGGCCCGGTGCATCGCGATGATGAAATATGCTGCCCAGAGCAACGGCATGGCTCGTTTACGTGTTTTTAACCGTTTTTTTAATACAATGGAGTTCTATGGCTGCTGGGACATGGCTTCATTGGGCACCGGCTACATGGACGAGACTTGTTGGCAAAACAAAATCATTGCTGATTTTGTTATTTTCATAGGATTTTTTGACGGTTAGACATGCATTAAAAAACACCAGCCTTATCCTTTAACCTTCATCTTGGTTGTATTTGGGTAAAAATGTCACATCACAAAAATTTTTAGCAGTCTGTCTGTTCATCCACTCTCCCACTTGCCCAGTCAATAAATAATAGACTGTTTTGCACTAGTGTTATGCTGTATTACATACCAATCCACCAATTTAGCATCATTCTCCCCAGGTGAGAGACCCTACAAATGCCCCCACTGTGACTATGCGGGTACCCAGTCGGGCTCGCTGAAGTACCACCTCCAGCGGCACCACAGGGAGCAACGCAACGCCCTGTCTGTCTCCTCCTCCTCCAACACCTCCTCCTCCAGTCTCACCTCCACTATCAACAGTCTGACCTCTGGAACCTCTGGGCTGGCCAAGCAACGCCGATCCCAGGTGCTCAACCACTGCCCGGTCTCCCGAGGCCCGACGGAGAACCCCTCCTCCAGGTCCGGCCAGCAGCCTTGGCTCCTGGGACTTCCAGACCAGCGGGAGCATCAGAAGGCCTTGGCGGCTCTGAGGGATGTCGACTTGGAGACCCAATACAGGTATCTGTCTGGGGTGATGGGGGCACTCTACCAAGGAGGGATGGAGGGAGGGTGGATCAGGGAGTCTCCTCCTCCGAAGGCCCCCAAAGTGTCCCGTCGCAAGCCCCTCACCACCAGCCGAATGGTGCAGCCGTCAAACGGCAGCAGCAAGGAAGGGTCTGCATCTTCGGGCCATGAAGTTGGGTTTGAACCCCTGGATCTGTCCCGTCGTCCCTCACCTGGCCTTGGCGGGATGGAGGAGGATGAAATGTCAAGTGTGGGGGAAGGAGGAGGTGCTTGTGGTGGTGGAGGGGACGGAGCGTCTGGGATCACCCTGAGCCAGTGTTTGTTCTGCCCTTTCCGCACCTCCTCGGCAGAGCTGATGGCCATGCACCTCCAGGTCAACCACACCAGTAAGTCCAGGCGCAAAAGAGGCTCTGTGGCCACTTTGGATGACGACGGGCCTCCGAAGCCCACCCAGCCCCGGATCAATCGCTCAGACCCCGACTCCCTGGCGGTATGGAGGTACGTGAGTGAGGCTGAGTCCCAGGCGCCCCTGGGGGAATGGGCCTCAACCCAAAACCAGACCCACAACGGGCTCTCTGAAGATGCAGCAGAGCTACTGGAGAGCAGCCTCGACCACCAATCCGCCAATTTGGCCTCAGCATCCACGAATATGAGAGACGGTCTGGTGCTCAAGGGTAAGATGGAGGAGGACGAGGAAGAGCAAGAGGAGGAAATGGATGAGGATTTGGAGGCAGCAGGGGACAGCAGCAGTCTAGAGGATTCTCCAAGGCAGGAACAGGATCTGAGGATGTCCCTCGCTCTTTCACCAGCCCTGAGCTCCGACCACATGGTGAGAGAGGAGGATGGAGTCTTAGCAGATTAAGAATGTTACAGGATGACACCATGTAAAGAGGAGAGAGGGGTTCAAGGTTTTCAACTACACTTAAGGAAGTGAAGAAGGTGCTGAGGAAGCTTTGCAGAGAGAAAAGGGGTTGAAGGTCAAATGAATAGTTGCCCCCTGATGCTCTCATTTTTTCTGGTCATCTGTGAAGATATTTGACTCCTGGTGTTTTAGGGCATAAAGCTAGGGATTGAGGGTATTGAAAAGGACTGAGCAACTGTTTTTTCCCCGCTCCAATAACAACTGTCTACTTCAGTTCTGACAGTCTGGTCCTCCCACCCACTAACTTCCTCTACAAAACACTATGGATGCATCTTTTCAGGATTTTTTAGGCCTTCTTTCTATTCCATGTTTTCCAATCAATATTCACACCAAGACAAGCTAATTTTAAGTTTAAGATGACGATTTATTTGATAAACGAAAGAAACATGTACAAGATCTAGGGCAGACACACCATCATTCCAGAGACAAGCATTTATCACACACTAATAATGTATATCCCAGACTACTATATTGACCAAGTCAAAGCCAGCTGTGAAGAGATGCCCTCCTGACTGAACATTGGACAGACAACCCCACTGAAAACTGACCAAACTTTAAGATGCTTTGACACCCCAAACGTCAAGTTCTGGTCAAGTTCTGATACAAAAACACGGAGGAGAGTATCGTCCAGAAAAGTTTCAAGCTGTGAACCTCAGCTAAGCTATTCAGTGTTCTCTAAAAGCATGAGAGAGGTAACCGTTACAGACAGTGTGCTCCTGATAATGATTCCCTATACTGTAAATCACTGCCTTGTATGTCTGAAAAGTGTACCTAGAAGATTGTCCTGAGGAAAAAGAGAAAGAAAAGTTTGTAATGTTTTGTTTTTTCAGTTAGTGCCTGTTCATGTATGTTGTCAAGGGAGTCTCTCGTATGCTCGCGCATCGAGGCTCCGATAGGTCATTCATTTTATCTGAATATACAGTTTAAAAAGATATAAGTATATTTGTTGAAAATGGTTCTAGGGTGTTGTGAATAGTTAAGTTGTAAAAGCAATGCTACATTGCTAGCGTGACGTCCTCAACACAGACGGCAGCCGTCTGTGGCTCAGCTTGAAAAGAAAACTAGCAGCAAAACAGTACGAGATATACGCATAATGTGATCAAAGGGGTCGAAGGTCGAGCGATAAAGGGAGGTCAAAGTTCAGAATTCAGTGTTTACAGCGGCAGCGCGTGCCAGTTGGGTTGCCGTGGCAACTCAAGGTCATCACAGACGCGTGGAAAAAGGATGAAACGCAGAGGCGGAGTCTGTTTGGGGCTGCGGGGATGTCGCTCGAACCCCCGAACACAATCAACTGACACATCTGTTTAAGAGACTGAGACTTAGCGACTGTGTCAAAAAAAAGAGAGACACTTTCATTTTTCTCCTTAATAAATAAGAGAGAAGACACAAGGAAGAAAATGGAAAAGAAAGGAGTATCCCTGCCGAACGGGACTAAATCTGAGAAACAAACTGTACTCTCGGAGTATGGTGTCTTTTAGATTGAGTAGATTCCCTCTCTTCTTTTTTTTTTTTTACAAGAAAAGAAAAGACAATGGTAGGAGTAATTATTAAAACACTAACAAATGCATAGACATCCCAGTAGAATATGTGTAGCTTTTGTAAAGACAAGAAAGAAAGAAAAAAAAAGCAGAAAAAGACTTTTTATGTTTATTTTAATTTCAAGATGCTTACGGAAAAAGGTTATGAATATAGGTAATATTGATTATAATGTTTGTGAGCTAAGACTAGTTGGAATGTCTATACAGAGCACTGTGCAAGGTTTGAGTTCCCAAAGTAGTTGTTTTTATTTTGACTTTATCAATAGACCAAACTTTTTCAATTGAAATTGTCACTTTCTGTTGTTGTTCTGAGTGTAAAGCTGTGGTTTCAATCCATTTGCCCCAATCAATGAGCGAATCAATTCAGCAATTAGTCAATCAATTGATCAGTGTATCAAATATCCAGCCATTGAAATGGTGATTTAAGAACGTTGGAGACGCAAACGTTAATCACAATATATCATTTTTGTCTAAACATTGTCAACACAAATTTCCACCATAAGTTATCAAATTTAAAATAGCATATCATGCACTCTCATGATTTGAAGGCATGTTTGCAGAAAAGATCTAATCTGTGACAGTAATATCCCATAACATGACTGGATTGGTTATCAACTGCCGTCTGTCCTCCCAGCCTATTGTTTGATGGGGAAGCCAATGGTTGCGACCGCCGCCTTACGCATTTCCTTAATGTGCATTAATGTGTTTCAGTTCCTCTTTAGAGCACCTTATGAGTTTTAGTAGTGAAAGTCCCTTAGTGGTGTCTCCTTAACAACTACTGTCAATGCCACCGTGCCTTCTGTTTCAAGCACTTCCTGGTGTATTTTGTAAAACTCACCAAAAGCACTTAGCCTATATCTACATACTCTTTTTCTTTCTTTCTCTCTCTCTCTCTCTCTCTCTCTCTCTGTCCTTCCGCTTCCTCTCCATTCACCATCTCCGGTCTTTTCCTTCTTCACCTCAACCTATTTTCCTAATCTTTCTCTCGTGTCTTACCTCCTGACCTTCTCCTGGGGAAAGCAGATTTTCTCCTACTATTCAGGCCATTTGGCCTTAAACAAGGTCACTAGGCCTTATTACATTCTAGCATAGCTAGAGGCTTGAAACAAGGGACTGCTTAACCCTTAGACATGTGAAAATCACTATAGATGTAGGGTAAGACTGCTTTTGGTCTTATTACTAACCCTTGGTAAACCAAAGCCCGAGTCTAAGACTGAGTAATATTATATTTAATCTTATGAGGTGCCAAAACATGTCCGTGGTGACACTAAAACATTTATCAACTTGAAAAAACACAATTATTCACCTGTCCTCTCTCTTTCCTCCTCCTGTTTTATCTTCTTTTCCATCCCTTCTCTCTCCAACCTCCCTTGCTCCTTCTCCTCTTCTCCTCTCTCTCTCTCTCTCTCTCTCTCTCTCTCTCATGCTTGCTCTTCCTCCGCGTCCCTCTCTTGTCCGTAAACTGTCTCTCTATCTCTAGCACCACTTGAAGGTGACGTGTACTATCTGGTATTGAGGCCTTTATTAGACTTTTATTTCAGTTTGTGTGGTGTTCGTTCAATGCCGTTGAGATGGAAAAATGCTCTTCTTATAATGATAATTATTATTGTTTTGGCATTATGGAAAAAAAAACAAAAAAAACAAGAGAAATGTGTTGTTGAATGTTGTACAGATAGCACTAGAGATGTGGTGTTTTTTAAATGAGAGCACAAACCTGAGCTATGGTCCCTCCCACTCCTCCTCCCACTGGCAGATGGGAATAAAATGGCCTGCCAATCATTCTAGACGTCCAGTGACACTACGCAAATTCCCTCGGTGCTGACAGGTTATTTTAATCTACGTAGCATTCTTCTCTGAATTATTTGAATGTAAAAAGGCAGCCGTTGACTCGAGCTCACTTCCCAAATCTCTTGCACAGAGGAAAATCAAAATTCTCTCTGAAAGCTTGTTCTGGCACTCCAGCCTGTAACTCTCCTCTCCTGAAGTCGCACGTGTTTCCGTGACTCGGCTACGTTTTGATGCTTCAAATGTGTGTGGAAATTGCACCTTACCTCCTGATTTTGGCAGAGATGTTTTCGCCAAAAGGATAAGATTACAACCAAGTGGGTATCAGGTGAAGTGATCCTGTATCTGTAGGTATCTGATGTTTTTGGAGTCGTCGGTTGTAGTAAAACGATACATCTTTGAGAGGTGGAGGGGCCATGCTGGGTTTGGGCTCTTGTGTAGTTGACTGCCATTGCAGTGAGGGAAAACTGATCTAACATAGTAGTGACTAATATGACTTTGTGGACAGATAAAAAAAAACACATTAGAAATAAATAAACACAAACAAAATAACTGAGTCTCTTCTTTTTTTACCCATCTGTCTCTCTGTAACACTAAGGCATTCCTGTTTCAGGTTTTAGTCTCAAGTCTTGAGGAACACGTCTCAAGTCAAGCCCCAAGTCTAGATGTAGATTACCAAGTCAACACCAAGTCGAGTCCATGTCATTAATGTCAAGTCTCAAGTCTAAATGTAGAACAGCAAGTCAAGTCAGAACAAATCAAGAGTCCAGTATCAATTTAATATCTTAAAGAAAACTAAATATCTAGGACTTTTCAATGCAATATGGTTTTAATAGGATAAAAACTTGGTAAGAGCATCATGAGTTTGATTTCTATAATCAGTTTCAACTTCAATAAATTCAATCATTCCATACAAATTCAGAAAACAGAATTTAAATTCAGTCGTCTGCTGGAACAAATCTCATCACTTTCAATCTAACAAACACAAGATCTTTTGTCAAGACTTTAGAAAACTGTTCAAGTCATCAAAGTGCAAGTCAAAGTCGAGTCCCAAGTCACCAGAACCCAAGGCAAGTCAAGTCTCAAGTCTTCTGCTCATGCATCAAGTCAAGTCACAAGCAATTAAAATTCTAACTCGAGTCTGACTTGAGTTCCCACCTCTGTATAAAAGCCTTAAGTCTGAAAATGATGGTGAGTTTAATGACAGAGGGTAAGATAGATGGTTAAAATCCTTCCTTCAATAGCTACCACTGACATTTCCTTAAACATGTTACAGTACTTAACCCCACTTACTTCACCAGAGCTGCTTATTGGCCAACAGTAAAAGGTGGGCATCATTAACCTGCTCCCAGGTGTGATTGTCTGGTTAAATAAGCGTTTTTAACAAAGTCCTCCATCCTGGTTGAAAAAAGGCTCCTGAGTCAGCGACTTCTTCCTGACCCTCCCACTCATCCCCCCCCCCCCCCCCCCCCCCGGCAGATGGGACTGAAACAACCTGTCAATCACTCCATCCTCATATAACGAGGATCGAAACCTTCCTCCCTGTTGAAATGAGTGGTTACACACACCAACTCATCTGATATGTCTTCCAAAGAGCTCCTAGGAATTGTGGGGCACCTGAGGAGATGTTGATAGCGGTCACATAACACAATATAAGCCTATGAAAGCCCTGTTTATTTCAAGGTTGGGGCCATTTCACTCAATGCAGACTGTAAATCGAAAGTGCATTTCACATGATTCTGACAGTCGTGATCCCCAATGATTTGTTTATAGATCGGATGTAAGAACTTGTTTATGGCGAGAGAGTTTTGGGATGCTGAGGTAAAATCCTACCTGAACTGACTTGAATTCTACTGGAGAGGACACTGCTTGCTTCCTTAAGGCCTTCATGACAGAAATACTTCAACTAAACTGTCCTTGTTTACAGAGTTAGATACCAGGATTACATTTTTCATGTGGAGTTTAAAACAATCTTGTAAGAAAAGGTACCAGATACGACTTCTGGTTATTACAGAGAGCCAGCCTAACCACAATATGTGAAGAAGGGAGCCATCTACTGGCCGTCAGTAGAATTGCAGGAAGGTGGAAAATATTGAGGGAAGCCCTATATTCCTTGTTTCTGAGAGTTCATACAAATGGTTTTTAAGCTTTTAGCAGTGGATTACATTCCCAAATTCTATTTTTAGGCTGGAGAGTGGAGAGGAGGCGATTTGAGGAAGTTTACTTCACTTTCACACAGGAATATTTTGTTACATCTGCGGTCTGGACACTACGGCTGCTTGTAATTTTGGTGATCTAGGAATTCAGGCTTATTCCACTATTGCACTCATTGTAAGTCACTCTGGATAGGAGTGTCAGATAAAAGGCTAAAATGTAAATGTTTAATGAAGGTCATCCCGTTTCAGCTGGATGAACAACAGGGCTAGACTTGTTTTCCCAGTCTCTTTAAGTTAAGCCTGTCAGTATTTCACGGTTCAGCACTCTCTTGTGTGTTCTATAGTAGCTAATGTATAATATATTAAATAATAGACACAACCTAGAGAGATGTGGACTAATGGTGCGTTCACGTGCTGCTGGGAAGGTCCGACATCCGGGACTTCCAAGTCGACTGGTAAACAGCATTGCATTCACGTGCTATTTTGTAAGAAAAGACAAACGATAAACAAACATGGTCGTCCTGCAGCTTAACAAGCTAATTTAATGAACTTCAATTAAACAAATGTTAGTTATGATAGCCTGGCAAACTACATGCGTGTAATAAAGGTGCACAAAGGTGTGTACAAGTGTTTTCTTACCATTGGCTGACACAAAACTTGATTTTTCCGTCATGTTGAGAAGGTTAAAGGTTATAATGGCATCATCACTCAGCAACTCGTGAAACAAAACTTTCTCAGTCTTTCCGACTTCATCATTCAACTCTCATGTGAAATTTTGAAGTTGTTTTTCCAACATATCCGATAGCACATGAATGCAGGTCACGCATTTGGAAAGTCTGATGCGTTGGACCTGTGGCAGCCCATGTAAATTATACCGGAATGCTATTTGAAAATCCCATTTGAACCTCAAAGTGGTTCTTCAAAGCTTATTTGATATTCCATATTCAACCAAGTGATCCTGCAGTGTATCTGTAGACCACGGGTGCCACTATATAGGAACAAATACAGAACCTTTACAGAATCTGGATCTACAAAATACAGATCTAGAGAGTATAATACATATGGAAACACCAACTGTTCCTAATGAGACTGTAATATCTCCATGTAGAGCTACTGCTGGTCCTGAGTGCATCGTTCATTGATCTTCAGTGGCTCTTTAAGTAGTTTTAAGTAGTGGGTCCATACACACAATTGTCCCTGAATAGGATTTAGAACTATCCCCATAGG
This sequence comes from Centroberyx gerrardi, assembly GCF_048128805.1. Taxonomy (NCBI): domain Eukaryota; kingdom Metazoa; phylum Chordata; class Actinopteri; order Beryciformes; family Berycidae; genus Centroberyx; species Centroberyx gerrardi. The sequence continues at coordinate 7,138,162 of NC_136019.1, read as the reverse complement.
CTACTGTATATACTTACTCTAACGGCTTTGTATACTTAATATACTTACTATAAACACCAGTAATTTTTTGCAGTCATTCAATACGTTTCCACACGAGGTCCAATTTATGCACAGCAAATCCAAGTCAAACTCTATGTGTTTTTAAAGGTAAAATCCACAATCAATTACTCTTACACTGTTTTATATTATTAATCTGAGATGTTCACTGCATTCCAGGAATTTTGTGATGAAGTGTTGTAATTTACCTTTTTGTGCAGCTCACTTTCCCTCAACCTGCCTCGTCTACTTCTACTTCAGATAGTGAGCTCCTACATTTCCCAGAATGCCTTCGGTTGCATTCAGTACCTACGTGTAGGTGGAGAGAGCAACAGTAACAGCAAGAGAGCGAGTTTTTCCAGTTAAGAAAAAGCGAGCGTCGCACCCTGCTGTGGAAACCAGGCTGATGTCAGTTAACTAGAAAACACAATTCAGATTCTGTTTATGAAATGATGAACTATGCAATTCTAGCTCAGTGCCTGTAGATCCAGGGATGATTTGCTTTACATTCATGCACTTACACACATTAACACCTGGGAACCGCCTGGAGCAACCGCACTAGTGTACTATTGGACGCTGACTGGCTTCAGTGGAGAAATTGGGGTTGAAGTGTCTCGCTCAAGGCCTCCTTGATGGTAGATGGTGATGGAGGGAAGAGCTTTACACATTCACTACACCGCCCAAATGTAAGTAAGTAAGTAAGTAAGTAAGTAAGTAAGACATTATTTATATTGCACTTTTAGAAACAAGAGTTACAAAGTGCTTTACAAAAGGAAATAAAACAAAAGGCAAGTTGAAAACAAACAGAAAAAAGAAAGAGGGCAAAAGAGCACAAGACATAAAGTGCAGACAACTAGTGCACCAGTCCATAGGAACATGAATCTAAAATAATAAAACACTGTAAAATTAAAATTAAAATTTAAAAGTGTCCAGTCTGTGTGGGGATCCAAACTGGTGTCTCTAACCTCAGAGTCAGTCAAAAATTCAGAGCCAGGACAATGTGTGACCGGGGGGTCGGAGCCAAAGGGGAGGCCAGGGTGGCACTGACTACCCTTGGAATCCGATTGGCCACCCTCGGTACCACCCTAAATTTTCTTGTACGTCATCGGCGGCTCTGATTGACACACTGAAATTGCCTGAAATGTAAGATTGCATCGTTTTAAGTGACCAAGGTGCCCTTTTTGACCGGAACAAGTGCTGAAGAGAGTGACAGGTGTTGATGTTTTTCCAGATATTTAACAGTCCAGTATAAAATCTGTTTTTCCTAAATAATCATTGGACAATACAAGTCAAATGAGTCCTTGCAGTAATAGAAACTTTGTCCTGCATGGAATAATTTATTTAACAATTTGTTTCTGAGCATTTTCAAAATGATCTGCTGGATCTTGAGTACACACAATTGATTAAAAACAATCAAACTATATTGCATTTGAATTCATTTTTAACTCTCAACCTTGTTTTTATGCTTATGTCACCCCAAGTTAAAAAGTCCTAGAATCGCCACAGTGAGTGACTCATGTCATCCATTTTCTTCCAAACTACTCATTAGCGCACTGTATATTCATTTATGCCTTGAAGGCCCGACTGAGAGGACACTGAATGACTGAATGTGACAATAGACTGACATTTACCAGCACACAGGATCTGATGTAACTGTCCCTTGTGCTATTTTGGGTGAGGACCTAAGCAGAAACCGTGACAGCAGTGACAGCAGGTGTGTCGCTGGGTTTAGGGGAGCAAGGGCCTTCAACCAGAGGACTCGGGGTCCAAGTCCAGGAAGCATCAGTCCTGCTGAAGTGTCCTTGAGCAAGACGCGGACAACAGGACTTTAGAGGACAGGCTCTCACATCAGGACTTGCAGCTGAAGCGATGACAGATTCCCAGCTGCTTGGCTGCCCTCTGGCGTCAGATCCTCATTTCTAATCAATTATCTCTACCTGGAGAGAAGATTTACACCCAGCCTGCCAGCCTGCAGCCCGGACAGCTCCTGCCAAGAGCCACTCGCTTCTCTTTTGCAGTAACAGGCTCCTCTCGTGCAGCCGCGCCCTCTAGTGGACACACAAGTTATGCACTATTCTAACAAGAAAACTGGATTATAATTTGAAACCTGGATTATAATTTGACTTTATCATGATTTTAATGAAAAATAAAAGAGCATCAGTTGTTGTCGAAGATGGTGAAACATTAGACTCTGCATATCTGTGTGAATAATTTGATTATGGTTGGTTGTGGGCAGAGTCTGCATGGCAGAGTCAAGGGACAAATTAAATATTATTCTCAATTTTTTTTCGCGCATTTCCAGTCTATCGCTTCATATCATCGCCCTAAACGTTTGTGTTGAAGTGCTTGTAGTTGTCATAGCCTACGGTAAAACGCATCCTGGGTAGATGTGGTGCAGTTCAAGCTGAATAAAGCTAGCCACAGAAAGCTAGCATCAAACCGGAAGTTATGAGATTTCGCCTTCAGAATAAAAGTGTCAAAATATTCACTTGACATTGAAAATATGCCTAGATACGGCAATAACTATAAATTAACTTAAGTGCTGTCCTGGATTCTTATTTGTCACATATTTTTTTGAGGTTTCAGCACCCACATAAATGAAGGAAATATTCAAGTGAGGGTTGAGCACGTTTTTTTGGTAGACTAAAAAGGCCTACATGGCCATGAATTTGCAGTAGAATAGACACATAAAAAAAAATAATAACCGCATTTTAATTTCCTACAGATAAGTCCTTCAAAATATTCTTTATTGTCGCTTTGGTAGTTTATATTACTAAAACACGTTGCAACACGTTCGTCAAAAAGGGTTTTATTTTGAAAGTAATAGCCGGAAGTCCTTTGTTTATTCTGGCTAGCTTGGCACTGGTAGGTCGATATGTGAAAGACGATTACGACCTGATCCAACTAATGCAATTTACTGCATACTCGGATGGAAACATGCCCGTCATCTGAGTAAACCCAAACTCATCGGTTTTATTTGTAAGACGGTGTTTACTCACCTTTGTACGCTGATATAAATGTTAATTATATAAATTCATAGTGTGCACAAAGCAGGAGTCGGGAACAGGGCATTGAATAAAACATCAATTATTCCGACAAATACAGCCGCGATGCTCGCCTTAATGATGATCACCGACCGGAGTTCATAGTTTACCCTCCTTATTATGTGCCATTAGCCTACATCACTACACTAGGGCAATTCTCTGCTCCCCGGTGACTGGCTGAGACTGAGTGGGCGAGCAAGACAGGAGAGAGAGAGAGAGAGAGAGAGAGAGAGAGAGAGAGAGAGAGAGAGAGAGAGAGAGAGAGAGAGAGAGAGAGAGAGAGAGAGATCCTGTTGCCCATAACCGCACCGCGCACTGTTTCAGGCACCGAGGCTTTTCTTCCATCATCGCTCCTGGAGGAGAACTGAGTCAACCAGCCAGCCTTCATTCAGCAGCATCACTTTATTCTCACTCTCCCCGTGTCTCCTCGGTCTCGGAGCATCTGCATTCATACAGGATTTTTTTTTTTCCCGCTCACATCCTTCCTTCAACATACACAGCGGTTCGGCGGCGATTTCTTCCAAGGGCTGAACACGGAGAGAAGATTAAAGTCCACTTCTGCTGCAGAACTCCCTCCGCGCACGGTTTCAACATGAGCGAGGTGAGCGCGCGCGAATGTGTGTGTATGTGCGCGTCTGTGTGTGTTAAATCATGGACCATGATATCTGCCGTTTAGGTGGGATCAGTTACCTTGCTGCACAGTGCAGGTGCAGTTATTTCACACGGGGTGAGCTGCAGTAGTGCTGCTATTCACTGAACGGCGAATCCCTCTCCATCACGTTGAAGTCATGTTAACATCATGCACCTGTATGGATTAATGATGTCATTTTACTCCAGCAGGCATGTGCAGGCTGGTGAAACTGGTGTTATTTCTCTGTGCATAATCTTCCGAGATGATATACTGTTCACACACTCCACACCCTCGTGCCCAAAACCCGCAACCAAGGTGCGGTAAAAAAAAAAAAAAAAAAAAAAAAAAAAAAAAGTCTCGTAGCGCAGCGCTCTCTCCATCTCCTTTGCGACTCTTGTTTGGCTTTGGTCCCAAGTCCAACAGTGGCACTGCAACGAGAGGCGAGAGACGGCAGTGACACCAACACACATCGCCAGCGGGCTCTCCGAACATCTGTTAGAGGAGTGGTTTCCCAACGTGGGGTCCGGGGGACTCCAGGGGGCCCTGAGGGGGCTTCCAGGGGGTCCACGGCAAAATGAGGAATAGTTTATTATCTCTGCAATTTAATTAACTGGAAATGATCCCGGTTAGACAATGTGTCAGAGTGATTGTTCTAATCATAGGTTTCTCTCTCGTCGGGTGAGGGAGAAGGGGTAAGATGAGTCACATTTTACATTTTGTGCTACTAAGGCAAAATGAATGTGTGTTTTATTTCAAACAATAATTGCTATGTATACTTAAGGTTGTGGGGCAGCCATGGAAATTAAAACATTTTCTGTAGCTAATAGAGTTTTAGAAGTACGACCATTAAAGAAAAAGGTCTTTTGGCTCAACTTAAACCATTCTCCCTTACAGATAGACAGTCATACAATTCAGTACTAAATGAGCAGCATCAAAAAGCTTTATACGGGGGTCCTTGCTACAAAATCTTGTCAAATGGGGGTCTGGGGCCATGAAAACTAGCACCTGAGGGTGCAGTGAGGCACCAAGCCAGTTTCCCTAAACCTGTTTGTCAAACCAAACAGGATGTTATTCAACTGCTTCGAGACTCAAATATAAATGGAGATCACAATCTTATTTAACTACAGATCCGAGCAAAATTTGAAAGGTGGTACAATCAAGTGCCTACGCTCATCACCATCGTTTAAGATAAGATAAGATAAGATAAGATAAGACTTTAATGATGCCCATGGGGAAATTAGTTCATTGCAGTGGCAGAGTAGGATGTAGATAAGATTTCAGCAAAAAAAACAAACTGAAAATATCTAAGATAATACAACAAAAAGAACATGCTGAAGATAATACAACATATTGAAGATAAAGATACACTGTTTTAGTCGTGTATTTAGGTTTCTGGTCATTTTAGGCATATTAGGCTGATATAAGTCACTCTGTAGGTCTGTCGGTCCCAAAAAATGTCAAAAAACCCCACTTTATTGTACATATACAGTTGCGGGATACAAAGATACAATTCCTATATTTTCACTGGCGCTTCAGCTCGCTTGGTAAGGCGGCAGACTTTCACATAGAGGTCTCAGGTTTTAATCCCGCTTGGCAAACCGGGATTTCGTATTTGGTTTCACCGAGTCAAACAGGTCGCAGCTTATCACGAATTACATGCTTGTTTTGAGCCGAGCGCCTGAGTTGTAAACTCGATGCAAAACAACACCAGCAGATATGTTTTCCTCCATTAGGAGAGGTGGTGGAGAATTACTGCACAGATCCTTTCCCAAACACGCTGCACAGGCATCATTTTTGCTCTTACATAATACCGAAGCTTTCAGTGAAGATGGGGTTGATCCTATGTGTTAGCATCAGTGGAGGAAGCAGTGATATCCAGCTTGGTGAGGCTCACTGCTGGATTTTGGTCACGATTGGCTTAAGTGCAGCAATTTTTATGGACACCTTTGCCTGTAATCCACTGTTAATAATGCGGATACTGTGTTTGCTTCAAGAAACAGGGCTTATTTACTCTCAGAGGGACTCTTGCATGGGTTCAGATGAAGTTGTACTGGCTACACTCCCTGTATCTCCACAGCTGGTGAAGTGGTTGGTGGCCTCGTAATGGTTTGTTACACAACCACCACTGAGAGGCAGAGCGTGTCCTCCCAGTCGACTCTCTTAATCTATCTCTGCATTCACATGCTATGGGAATTTCACAGGAAGAACCATTCAAAGTCGGACGTCAGAGAAAATTTTGCTTCCAGAGTTACGACGCAACGACAACCTTTAATCTTCTCAACATGGCGGGGAAATCAAGTTTCGTCGACTACTAAAATCTACTTTTTCACATATCTGATACGCTTTCTCTTCTCCTCGTTCTGGTGAAAAAAAACTTGTAGCGTTGTAGCTTCTTGCTTTTTAAACCAAAAAATTATTTTTGCACGCCTAAAAGTATTTGAGTGACAGGTGCGTAGGACACAAACCAAAAAGGTAGATACTGACAAAGAAATATAATCCCGCACACTGCCTACACTTGCATGAACCTTTAATGTGTAGACAATGTGTGGGACTATATTTCCTTCTCTGCTTCTTGCTTTTTAAAATAGCAAGAAGCAGCCACATCCACGTCATCCGTCATCCGTCAACCGACTTGGAAGTCCCACGCGTCGGACCGTCCCACCGGCACGCGAACGCACAAACAGACACTTGATCTCCGATGGCGGCCCCACTTCTAACACCAATTTGTGTGGATGTGGAAGTTGAACCCGAGACCTTCCGCAGCCTACGCATCTGCACTGCAGCCATGCCACAGTCCCAGTTGATGAGGCAGTAAGTGGAGTATAAAAAGGGTCGCTTCCTCTTAATTTCAACCCATAGACCTTCTACCCTCCGTGGACAAACACTCACGCAAACACACACACACACACACACACTAGAGACTTCTGCTGGTGTCTACTTTGGATCCATGCAGATAGAGTGTCGTCAGGGTGTGAACTAGGTGGTTTAGGTGACAGGTTTAGGTGTTTTACAATCACAAACACAAACAAATCCATAATAGATTAGTTTGAATCACATTTACATTTACTCCCCTCATTGTTTAGAATAGAACCGAATAGAATAGAATAGACTGTCTGTTTACTGTCCACTGCAGTGGAAATCTGCCTGTCGGTTAAAATGTGACACAATACACTAAATAAAATACAACACACAAAAACAATAGACATAGCCAACAATATCAAAACATAAGAGCAATGATGAAGAGGGTTAGGGTAAGGTGATTGCATTTGGGATGAAGGACCTTTTTTTTTATTATTTTGGGAGAGAGATGAGGGTGTGTGTCCTTACTCTGCCCAATGTGGAAGCTTTGTAAATGTTGTGGTGAGTGAATTCAGCCCGTCTAAATCGGCGAGCTACACACAGCAGCTGAATTAACGACTGATGAGCCAACATCATACCTTTCCTGCCGCTTTGACGATCCATCTCCTCCAGCTGAAATCTTGTCAACCACTGCCTCATTTCCTCCTCTTTCTTTTCATGAGGTTCTATTCATCTTCATCTTTTTTTTTTTTTTCTCTTCTCTTCTAAAGGCTTGACTGTATTCTCCTTAGCAACAGCGCGAGGACTCAGGCAGGGTATTAACACTTGCATGAGCACATCCGGGAGCAAACATCTGCGCAGCGCGTGGCATAGAAAAAGTCAGGTCGAATGGAGAGAGAGGGAGGGAGAGAGAGAGAGAGAGAGAGAGAGAGAGAGAGAGAGAGAAGAGGGGAAGGGGGGGGGGGGGTGCACTTTTAATCTGTAGGAAATGGTGAATGGAATATGCATGGGATGAAATGAGTTTGGGGCCTGTTATGTAATTCATGTTTGGCAGTGGCTCCGCTCTCGACAGCTGTTGGTCGGATTTTCCCTTTATCCCGCTTCTCTCACTAGGAAGCGGCGTAGGGTTGGAAAAGGAAAGTAAAATAGAAAAGAAGTTGGACGTTTTTTTTTCTGAAATGCGCAAAAGTGCCTTCAGGTATAGCACAACACACACACAAGCGCACACGGGTACACACACACACACACACGCAGAGTAAGGGAATGGTATAGTGTTCTTATTATGCTGGTAATTAACACTTAGCAGCCCCCCCCTACACACACACACACACACACACACACACACTCTACCCCCCCCCCCCCCACCCCCCACTTTCCAGCAAGCTGGCAGCAGATAATTATCAGGGTCTGATGTAGCTGACAGGCCAATGCAAAGCTAGTGAGGTAAAACCGAGAAAGCGCCAATCCTTGTTTCTCTTTCTCAATCTGTCGATCTCTCTCCGTCTGTCACTGTCTCTGTCTCTCTCTCTCTCTCTCTCTTTCACTTCCTGCCCCATCGCACTTTCTCTCTTCCGTTTCTCCCCCCCCCCCCCTCTCCCATGTCTTTCTTTCCACCCCCCCCTTCCTTCCTCTCCTCTAACTCAGATTATACAGAGTCTGGCATGTCTGGAAATTACTGGCTTTCCCCTACTCCTTCATGGAGGTATAATCCTTTTATTTCAGTCTATAAATACATTTCTGCTGAGCTTTTAGAGGCTTTCTGCTGCTTTTTCTCTTCTCCCCCCCTCTGACAGCAAGTGTAGTGCTAAGCCCCGTGCTTGAGGAACGTATGTGTGTTTTTAAAGTAGACACCTTTGAGAGTTCAGAAGAGAGACAGGCACAAGCTGAGAAAAGGAACCGGCAATGGATGTGTTTTTTCCCCATTAAAGGGCACTTAAATATCTGCTGTCAATTCCTGGTCTCACCTTTACTGGTTGGAAAGCTGCCTTAGTTTTTGTTTCTTTTGTCTAAATTACTGTCTCAATCACCTGCCTCCTCTTTCCTCTGCAAAATAGCAGAGGGTCGAAACTGAAGTTGTTTGGCCGATGTCAAATACTGAATATGTGATTTTAGATGACAGGGATGAGTGCTTTTAATACCTATGACAATTATATACCAACTGCAAATCATGTTTGAATATAAGCAAAGTTATAGTACACTTTAAGTGATGTGCAAAAGGCTATATATTATCTCTTTCTCTCCTCCTGAAACCTGAAAATGTGGCGTGTTTCAAACAAAAATAATTAATGAAAGGCATATACACTGAATGTACAAAATATTAGAGACGCTTACTCTTTTTATGAAGTACACCGATGAGGTGAATCCAGGTAAAAGCCATTATCCCTCTTTGATTTCCCTTATTGATAGATAAAGAGAAGCAGATGAGTTAGAGAAGGATTTTTAAGCTTTGAGACAACTGAGATGTGGATTGTGCAAAACGGGATGCAACTTAACATCAGGAAGATGTCCTTGATATTTTGTACATTCAGTGTATCTATCCATTAGGCACTATGAGATAGCACATTAAGATCACACTCACCAAGTGAAATCGCTGTAGAGTTGTATGACAACATTCATTTTCATTAAAACCATGTTCTTAACTGTTATCTGTACAAACTCTGCCCCTGCATCTGGATAAAATAATTGTTAACCAGAGCAACGAACTGAAAACATTACTTCCACTTTTTTGGTTTGGTCTAATATAAATAGTGTTTTGACACCTATTTTTAGATAACAACGGAACAATTTAAAAGCCAACTACAAGACTCAACTCTTAATGCAACAGTTCTTAAAACATATAAGTTATAGACTATATAGGTTATCCCAGTGCATTCTGACTCATGATTTTTCCATGTCTACCTCTTCCATGCCAAGCCCTTTCACACACCATCAGCCATTTTCCCCATCTACCCCCAGGTACAATACCTATTTCTGATTCACTCTCTTGCTGCACAGACCCACACCCACTGACTTATATAAAGCCATTACTGGCATTGTGTTATTTTTAGTATTCAGGTACAGTGAAGAGATACTTTTGGTTTGAGAAGTAAAGCTGAGGATAGTGGTCTGTATTGCTAGCAGCATTTAACAGAAGGATAAACGGGGTAAGTTCTCAGTGGTAACAAATTCAGTAGATGCACACAGAGAGGCAAGGCTAAGTGGGAAATACATGCTAACGAGATGCACATTTTTGACTTAACCCCTGTTTGTAGATTCCCATAGAAATCACATATTTTTAGTGTCAGTGGATCAAATCTTATCATTTATTTTGTATTCTTGTAAGCCTGACATGATGTTACTCTTTAACATATTTTGATATGCTCACATATTATGATGTAAAATGGAAAGGACAGAGAGATAGAGAGACAGAGACATAAGCAGACAGATAAGTGGACCTATAGTCGCACCTATAGTTCAGCTCTAATGTTGTAGGTCAGGCTAGAGCCCATCAGATCTGATAATCCTGCACTAATGTTGGATAGATTAAAGCCCATAGTGCATTAGACCCTATAGCCCATTAGAGTCCATTAGATCTGATAGTCCTGCTCTAATGTTGGTTAGATTAAAGCCTATAGTCCGTTAGATCCTAATAACCCATTAGATCCCATTAAAACCTATAGCCATTTAGAGCCCATTAGAGCTGATAGTTCTTCCCTAATGTTGATTCAATTAGAGCCTGAAGTTCATTAGTGCCTATAGCCCATTAGAGCATAGTCCTGTTCTAATGTTGGTTAGATTAGAGCCTATAGTCCATTAGAGCCTATATCCCATCAGAGCCCATTAAAGCCTATAATCCTGCTCTAATGTTGGTTAAATTAGAGCGCATAGTGTATTAGAGTCTATAGTCCAGCTCTAATGTTGGTTAAATTAGAACGCATAGTGTATTAGAGTCTATAGTCCAGCTCTAATGCTGGTTACATTAGAGCACATAGTGTATTAGAGTCTATAGTCCAGTTCTAATGTTGGTTAAATTACAGCCCATAGTCTATTAGAGTCTATAGTCCTGCTCTAATGCTGGTTAAATTAGAGCCCATAGTCTATTAGAGTCTATAGTCCTGCTCTAATGTTGGTTAAATTAGAGCACATAGTTTCTTAGAGTATATAGTACAGCTCTAATATTGGTTAGATCAGACTCTATAGTCCATTAGAACTGATCACCCACTACAGTTGAGCTCTAATGTTGGTCAGGATAGCAGAGGTTTGACTGAACAGCAGAGGGTACTCCGGGCCCCCCAACACCACCCAGAGAGTTGAACAGCTTGGTCCACTTATTGTACAGTAAGAGCAGTGTCAAACAGATGTTCAGCATGTACAGTAGCACATACTCAGCACTAACGGACATCTGGCTGCCCGTCCAAACACAAACAGTTAGCCAAGTGTCCTGAGAGGAGGGGAGGAGTGGAGAGGAGAGGAGATGGGCAGCTAGGAAGAATAAAAATGAGATGAGAGGAAACAAGGAATGGATGACTAGAAAATGAAGGCTAGAGGAGAGTGGACACGAGGCCAGAAGAGGAGATGAAAAGAGAGGAGAGCATGAGGTGACCCATGCTAAAAACGTATAAGGTGGATAAAAGCCTCCACCAATGGCATATGTTCTGTTAGAAGAGAGGAGAGGAAAAGAGAGGAAAGGACACAAGAGATTGTAACAAGAGTTGTAAAATGGAGGTCAGAGAAACCACCGGGTAAAGTCTACAGCCATCGCTTGACATTTTTCTGAACATAAATAGGAAACAAGGCAACAGCAAACATGTTATCCCCCACGAATGATGCAGTCCCCCTCTGGGCCAATCAGTAACAAATATGTCACCTTGTTTTGACGTGTAATTATAGCGTCCCCCTTGGGCTAATCAGTGTAATCCTCATACTATAAAGCAAGGAATCTCTGATTGTATGTGTGTCCTTCGCATATCTCGAGAACCGTTCGTCCGATCGACTTCACTCTTGGCGGGTGTATTGCTGGGGAGCCAAGGACGTGCAGTGTCGGATTGGACACGTTCAATATTAATAAACTTTGAATAAACAAGCGAACAGCGCTCTGTGCAGCAGCGGGGCGAACGGGCACTGCACTAGTTTTGAAAAAAAAAGCAAAAAAGCAGGAACTCGGTGGTGAGATGCATCATTCTCCCCAAGTTTCGGCAAAATCGGATCAGTGGTGGCTGAGATATCGCGTGTGATGGAGTGATGAAACGAATGAACAAACAAAAACGAACAAACGAACGAACGTATGGACGTCCAGACGGACACCGATCCATAGCCTCATCGCTTCATGGTGAGGGACGAAAAACCCCACCAAACTAACAAATTAAAATAGAGACACCTCTTCCTCTATGCCAATATCAATAAACAAATAGAAAATGCCCTTATATTTTATGACAAAGAGAGACAGAGGGTTGTTTTTGATATGAACCGCCTCTGACAATGGCAGACAGCTCTGTAAAACCAAATAGAAGTGATTCAATATTTATTTAATTTGTTTCCTTTCGCGGCGTCGCGGCGAGGCGAGGAAAAGGCCCAGCTGGGAACAGGTACAGAAAATGTGACAGGAGTGTGAGGAAAACCGCTTGGAGAGGTGTATTCCCCAAAGGAAAACCTTGTTGTAGATGAAGTGCATCGTACTGTGTAAGTGTGTGTGTGTGTGTGTGTGAGGTAGAGAGACAGAGAGGGGGTTCTGGCAGATGTGTGTTTGCATGCGTTTGTGCTTCTGTGTGTGTGTGTGTGTGTGTGCGTACGTGTGCATGTGCGCGTGTGTCCATCTGGACTCCATTTATGCCGTTCTAGTCTGAATAGGCCATGTATGTTACAATCTCCCTCACTGAGCAGTCTTCTAGCTTTTTTTTTTATCGCGCTCTCGCTACAATGCACGTCTCTTTCTCTCTATCCCACCTCCCTCTCTCTCTCTCTATCACCTTCAGCGGCTCCCCAGGGCAGGCTCTTAAATGCTGCAATCTGTCTCTGTCTCCCATCCCATCCCTCCCTCCCATCCCTCCCTCCCTCTCTCTTTCGCTTCCTCTCTCTCAGCCTTTCTCTGAGGCTTGGTGCTCATGAATCACAGCGTTAACTACTACATGTAAAAGAGGGAAATCCCTGACAAGAGGCAGAGAGGAGATAGAGAGAAAGAGAGGCGGGAGGGAAGGGGGGGGGGGTTAAGGATATATCTCAAAGGGGTTAATGCCAGCGACTGTAGTCGTTTGCGATTAAGAGGGAAGAAGAGGAGAGAGGGCAGGACAAAAGGATGGATGGATGATATGAGGGTTATGATATGAGGATATCAGGGGGTCGGGGGTCAGTTCAGTTTCAGTTCAGTCAGGAAGTTTATTCTTCCAGGCGACGGTCAAAAAGCCACACTGACTTACATTGAGATTTATATTTAGATTTGCTAGAAATGAAAGTCAACTGACCTCAACTTTGATATGAAAACTATTGGAAAAGAGAAAGAGAGAAGGCATGAGGAGAACAAGGATGGTGAGGATAGAGGAGAGGGGTGTGAAGGAGGTGATAGTGGGGATGGAGAGCAAAATAAAGGGATGGATAGGCTACTGGGGCACACACCATGTTATTTTGAGCAGTAAACCAAATCTAAATGTGTAGTTTTATATGTTTGTTCACTCATTCTTCACCCATTCTGCACCGTCAATAGACTTTAAAATGGTAGAAATGAGTAACTTTGTGGTGTCGTCGTTATGCATTAACAGGATGTTTGTATCTATAGGCGCTGTGTTGGGCTCGCTGCTCATAAAAAGTAACAAATGACTCATCGCTCATTTTGAACGTTTCCTTATCGCTCCCTGACAGCAGGAATCTGTTACACTATATTGCTTTTCTGTTACACCTCCAAAATTGGTGATTGCGTTCTCACTTTGTCTTCACAAAACGCAGCTGCCTCTCCTGCACAGTGCCTAAATTTCCAATGAGTTTTAAAATGTATCCACTTAAGTTTTCACCCATTAGTATTTGTCCAACCACACAATGAAATGAGGTGGAGGGTGGGGGCCGTGGGTCAGGCAGTGTCCGTCAAACGTCTGATTTTGATGAAACTTAAAGAGATGATGCCTCTTTGCACTGTGTTCCAGCGTTTTCAAAAATTACACTGATCAGCCTGATGGAGGCGATATAATTAAAAAGCAAAATTTGAACTCCCACAAAATAAATCCAACTGACATGAAACAAAATCGTCCAATTGACACGTCCAGCTATCCTTACAAATTACACTGATTGGCCTAACGAGGCTGTTATTATTAAAGGTCAACTTTTTTAACTCAAACATCTCAGACACCAATGGTGCGATTTTGACGAAACGTGAAGGGATGACGCCATTTTGGCACTGTGTTCTTGCTTTTAAAAACATTACATGGATTGGCCTGATGGAGGCGCTGTAATTAAAGGTCAAATTTTCAAATTTTGAAAGGCCCTAACTATAGGCCGTAAAAAAAAAAGATGGACGTAGTGAGTGTGACATCACCCATAGGTTTCTGAGGAGCCTGGAGAAGGTGTTTACGGTCGCCGCCATTTTTTTGAAGCCAGAGCGAGGCTGAGGGTGGAGTTTGGGTCGTCCGCAGAGCCGCAACGCCGTCTCCTATTGGTCCGTAATCGGCAACCTGTCGATCACTGGGCAGGCGACCTGTCAATCACTAGGCAAACAACCCCATTTTATATCCATTATATGCCGTTAATGACACAATTCTTTTGAAAATCGCCATATAAGAAGTGAAATTACCTACTTATGCCATAATCTCTTGTTGAAAAAATTTATTGACTTTATATGTTTAGCAGAAGTTGGGTTGTGGTCCCATTGACTTGCATGGAGTTGGACCGGGAGCCAGCGCCTGGCAGACGTTAGAGGAATTGCTGCTGCCGCCACTTCCTTATTGGCTTCAAAATTCACCCGTGGTTTTGGCCGCTTGGCCCCAACTCCGACACCATAATTCATATTGACATGGAACTTGTTTTTCTCTGTAGCCTATAAGTGTTTTTAGCTGCTTTCTGCCTGTCCTACTCAATCCAATTTGGGATTCTTTGTCCATGAGTTTGGTGTTGCGATGCTGCAGGCACTTTCAGGAGATTTGGTATCCTTTTACACGATAAAATCGAAGTGGTAATCAAACGGCAACTTTCCTGTCAGTTTGCATCTAGGCTAGCTCAGCGCTTGACTTCATCAACTGAGACGACGACGACTAATTATGATGAAAATGAAACGGGGGGATGAGGAGGGGATATTGCCTTTGCATATTTTCAACTTCAATCCGATATGTGGAGGGAGTGATACCAAAAGCAACAGCTTACGTTTTAATAACTGTAATATTATCTCTAAATTACTGGAAAAAGTCATAACAAGTTCCTGAGTAATGCGTTACCACCCGACACTTTCCACAGAGCGGCAGAGAAGAGACCGCAGGTAAAGTCAAGGTCTGTTCACACTGAGGATGTGTTAACTTGTGTGGGCTGTCGCTTTCACTCTCCAACCTTGTACTTTATTTCTCTCTCTGTCTGTCGCTCTCTTTTACTGTATTTCTCTCTGTTTTTCTCTCTTTACGCCTCTCTCTCTCTCGCCTTGGCACTTCCTGTTCTCTCTTTCATTCAAGCCATCTTTCAATCCCATCTCGCCGCAACCCAGATGCCTGTGTCTCTTCGCACCCTGTCCTCGTTCTTTTTCCCTCCGCCTCTCACCAGAGTCATGTGATGACATATGGCAGTCACCATAAAGCTCATATACACACACACACACACACACACACAGACACACACACACACACACACACACACACACAAACACAGACACAAGCACATATCTAGTAATTTTGAATGAAAAGAAAGCTCCTTCCAAGCACCACTTTTGTCTAAAGAGGATAAAGAATGAGGGAGTGAGATAGAGCAGTGGTTCTCAACGTGGGGTCCGGGGACCACCAAGGGGTCCTCGAGGGGGTTCCAGGGGGTCCCCAGCATCCTGATGAATTATTAAACTTCACCATTATTTCATTTACAAGAAGTTAACACAATTAGAAAATGTAGAAGAGTGACTATTTTGATCATAGTTTCACTGTTATCTCTCTACCTACAATACAGTCAAATGGGGGTCTGTGGCCCTAATGTGGACTAAATTAGGGGTCCTTGATATGAAAAAGATTGAGAACCACTGAGATAGAGGACAGAGAGGAAAAAAGACAAGGTGGAGATATTGATGAAAAGCTATTCTGACAGCGCTGATTGCTACATCATGTCACGCTGTAAATCCTGACCTCCATAGCGCATTTCTTACAATATCAATTCCTTTTCCAATTTCAAATCAAACGAGCTTCACCGACACGATGTGCTTACTTTCTGTTGCTGGACCCAAAAAAAGACACAGCGGAACGGGAAGTCAATCGCTATTAATCGGTCATCAAACACATCAATCAATGCGTCAGTCCAAAAAAAAAAAAAAAGTGGAGGAAGCAGCTGTTTTGTTTGGCCGAGGTCAAGACGAGTGAGCGCGTGACGGTGTGTCAACATGGCAGATCTGACATCGCCAAGCCCTGGGTGTTTTTCGCACTTTTACACCAGCCATCTTTAATGTGGGTATATCCGCTCTTGCACAAGTAGAATACACACTTGTGCACAGTGTGTGTGTGTGTGTGTGTGTGTGTGAGATTAAATGCCATTGTGCACACTCTCTCCCACTCTTTCCTCTCCATTCTCCCCCTACACCCATTCCCTATGATTTTCCTCTGCTTTTTTCTCTTTCCCCCTTCCCTGTTTCTGATGGCCCTCTGATCCCCTCTCTCTCTCTATCTCTCTCTCTCTCTCTCCCTCTCCATCTCAGCTCATCAGACTCAACGTTGACAGTGATTGGATGAGTGGAGGGGGAGGAGGGGGGAGGGAGAAAGAGCTATGATGTCCCTTCTCCCCTCTCAGTGAAAGCCTGTTTTAATGCCCCCCTTCGCTGAAAGCTTCTATACTTCTCACTGTGTGATGTGTGCTAATGCTGCACATAGCCGCCCCCCCGACCCCCCCCCCCTTCTCTCTACTCTCTGCAGTCTCTCCCCCTCTTGCTGCAGACGCTCTCGCTCTGTCTCTCTCTCTCGCCACATATCTCTGCAGTGTCTCTCTACCTCACCTCGTCTCCCCATCTGTCTTCTGCTGCTTCATCCCCATGTGCTCTCTCTCTCTCTCTCTCTCTCTCTCTCTCTTCACCTCCGCTTATTTTCCTACATTTGAACGCCCTGTTATTTCGCGTGATGCCAGTGGTGCAATGGGGAGATTTTGTAAGTCTCTCTCTCTCTCTCTCAAACGCTCTCTCTCTCTCTCTCTCTCTGTCTGTGTTTCCTCTCCCACTTCCTTTGTCATCTTTACCTCTGTCACCCTGCCTGTCAGTTGAATTTCTTTTCTCCCAGCTCTTCTTCATCTCTCTCTCTCTCTCTCTCTCTCTCTATCACTCTCTCTCCCCTCAGTCTCTTTCTCCTACCAGACACATACTGTACACATACACAGTCGCTGAACATTACTTATCTTCTCTTGTCTGGCTTTGGATGTGGGTCCCGGTTTGGCTCTTGACCCCGCTGGGTTCTTTGCACGCACGGACGGACGCACGCACACACACACACACACACACACACACACACACACACACACACCGTAGAAGACTCCGTTGCTGAGCCATTGGCAGGGCTGGAGTGACAGGCCTCTCTGCACCGACTCATTCGCGCTCTGCTGGAGATCGCTTTATGCACGGGCCATTTCCTACGTGGATCATAAAGTGCAATAAGGACAGATTTAAGCAGGGATAGATGCATTAAACATGCACTCACACACACACATAAACACGCTCACACACGCGCTGCATCTCATTTTTTTGTGTCTCTGTCTGACACGATATTACATAATCGCTGAATCTGTCTAAATCCCTCTCCCTCTCCCTCTCTCTCTCTCTCCATTTCCCTCCCTGTCAGTTTCCCTCTCTCTCTCGCTCTCTCTCTCTCTCTCCTGTGTCACTGACTCACAAGCCCACAAGTGTAACACTAATAGTGTGGTGGCAGTGGTAAGAGAAAGGCAGGGAAAGCCTAGAGGACAGAAGGAGAAAGTAAAAAAGAGAGAGAGGCTAGAAAGACAGGGGGGAAAGCGTGAACGAGAGAAAGTGAGCAAACTAGAGAAACAGCCTAGAAGAGAGAGTGTGAAAACAAAAAAAAAAAAAGGGCTAGAGAGCCTAGAGGTGGGAGTAAGAGAGCAAAAAATTAAAGTAAAAGCCTAGAAAAAGAGAGAAAGAGTGAAAGATTGAGAGCCTAGAAGAGGGCGTGAAAGTGCAAAAAAAAAAGAATGAGACAGCTTAGAAAATGAGTGACTTAGAAAAGTGAGTGAACACAGACAAGAAAGGGAAAGATAACCTAAAAAGAGGAATTGAGGAGCGAAAAACAGAGAAGAGCAAGTGAGAGATCAAACAAGAGAGACAGCCCAAAAGGAAAAAAAAGAGGTTTTTAAAGAGTGAGACAGAGAGAGAGAGAGAGAGAGAGAGAGAGAGAGAGAGAGAGAGAGAGAGAGAGAGAGAGAGAGAGAGAGGCAGCTAGAGGTAGAGATGGAGAGATGAGTATGAGAGATTATAAAATTAGGTCACTTGTCATATGGGGGTGGTGGAGATGTTAGCCATCGTTCGCCCCCGCCTTGCGCTGGTTTTCCTCGCCGTGGGTAAACCTCTGGAAATGAGACTTGTGTGGAAACCTCTGGAAATGGTATAAGACAAGATGTAGGAGAAACCACACACACACACACACACACACACACACACACACACTCATTCAGCTCCCTCTCATTCAGCTCCCTCTACACGGCGGATGTGTCATTTGTAGTCGTTCGTATGTAGCAGTTCCAAGAAGACACCATAGTCTCATCTGCTTCTCACGGGTGCATATCCAATCTGCCGGGAAGTGTTTCCTAGCAAAATGTGAGACTATCAGGCAATACTGTTGGCCAGAATAAGGAACACAAACAAAACGCTGGGGACAGATGCATCCTCAGCGTGGGTGGGAGTTGCAGTAGAGCTGCCAATACAACCACGATGCTTGGGCCACGACACGATTACCACTCATCTATCAGTAATAGCAATGATACAGTGATTAATATTCTGTTCTTTCAGGCTTCAGTTTGTAGTAAGAGGCTAAAATTAGATGTCAAAACATACTATACTTCTCAGTCAAAAGTCACATTGCCATTTTTTCAGTGTTAAATAATATTAGCCTGCTTGATAAAACATGCAGAAACCTGAAGGTTAGAGGAGCGAGCTTGTGAACATAAGTGTGGGCAGATTGATTTTAGTTATGCAAACTCTTCTCAGAGGCAGAAATAATCTTATTGAGTTAAACCTCAGTGGGCGGAGCCAAAGAAACATGTTTTTTGGAGCGCAAGTTAGCTAACTGGCAAACTTGAATGGCAAAGGAGGAACTTGTCGAAATATAAATAAAGTATAAATGGCAATGACTTTTTTTTTATTCATTCATGCACATGGCATTCACGATGTTGGAAGGTCCGCAGCTAGCTAACTAGCTTACCTAGATAGCTATAGGCTAGTATGGCTAGATTGCATTTTTTCAGTTTTTTCAGCGCTAGGCTTCATAATATTAGCTTCCTCCTCTCTTACTTCTTGTCTTTTTCACTGGGCTTCAGTCAAACCTTACTTAGTTGTTCTTTGGCTCCGCCACTGAGATTATTTCTGCCTCCAGAGCAGCTCTGCCTCTGAGAAATGTTTATATAACTAAAACTCTACTCTGATCACTTTTCCTTGTCAACTTGCTTGGTGAGGGTTAAAAAGTGTCAACTTTCATTTATAGCCTCAAAATACAAACAAATATATAGATGCACGCCATCAGTTCTTCAATACAGGATCAATTAGGAGGAGTCCTGAAATGTCATACTGTTTTGTTCCCTCAACCCTAGTCAACATCAGGGAATGACAGAATTGCTTATTGGCCAGTGTGATGCAAAATCTCCTTTGACAGCTGTTATTTGATATCATCCTCTCACATGGGCCTTCATTAGGTATTTTGAATTACACAATACTGTAGGCTACATTATGTGAGTGTGTGTGTGTGTGTGTGTGTGTGTGTGTGTGTGTACACATTGGTGCATGTGTGTAAATTAGTAGCCATTGTAAATGCCACTCACTCCCTGCACATGTACTACTGCAGGACTTTCTAAACAGTTCCTGGAATGAGCATGTAAAAAGTGTGCATTTTACGATTGCTACATTCGTATGTGTATATAATAACATAATTTAATGTACATGTGACTCAAAGTGTGGCTCTTCCTTCTCTTCACAGCTGGCATCCACTAACTCTGCTAACAGCAGCCAGACGCCTGCATCTGACAACAAAGGTAAGTCTGGGTCTTTTGAACTAATTTAGTCACACGCACATCTTCTTAGTGCTGGGTTGGAGAGAAGTCTGCAAAAATGAATCATAGAACCCGACGTTGTCTTTTAATAAATGAAGTGATTTTGGAGCATAGTGTGCACGTCTGTTGTCTGAGTCTAATGCCCATAATAGATAAAGTGGGATCTTACCAATGGGGGAAATGCTGGTCCCTCACAAGACAATTTCCACCCAAAATGTGTATTTTTGGAGCAGAAACCAAATTTAAGCATCTACTGTATGCATTTCTTCTTGTTAGCCTATCACACACAGACTTTTACATATTTGGCTGTCTTTGCTCTAAAATGATGAGAAATGTTTTATGAGAATGTAGCACTAACTGGTATAAAAACAGAGTAGTCACATTGTTAGCAAGTTAACTATAACCAGCAAGTACAGTGTTGCCAACTCTCTTCGAAGGAAAGTAGCTATTAGCGGCTCAAAAAGCCACCAGAGGATGCAAATTTTCATATAAATTTGCTTCATCCCACTCTCAGCAGAGGGAGGGGCAACACGCTGTTTGGGAAGCGCTGTGACCATCAGGCCTTTTTGGATTAGACAAGCAAGTAGCTCAAAAGTACATGCATCGGCATCATCTGTACCTATTTGTCACCAAATGCTAACATATGAACACTTCTCCCAATGGTCCGAAAGAGTAGCTAGATTTATCGCCAGTTGCTTTGGAGAAACAAAGCTGTCAGGCGGGTCTGAAAAGTTGCTAAAGTTGCCAAGTTGGCAGCAGTGCCTGGAAGGCCTGTGTGTAACCATATCTCTTCCTTGACCTCTGTTTATTTCTGTTTTTTCTCTGTCTCTTTTACTGTCTTTCTTTGTCTTCCTCTGTCTCTCTCTTCGTCTCTGAGCATCGACACCACAAGCAACTGGACATATACAGTTGCCGGAAGTCCGTCCCATTGATTTTCCGTGAGCTAAGCAACCAAGACAAAGCAGCCGCTCTTGGCAGTAGTCGCCAATTCGTCAGCCAGGAAAAGTTGGCTGCAGCTTAACTTTTGAGCAACATTGCTCATCAGCAGCCAATTCTAGCAATACAAAATTTACAAACTATGATTGCAGCACCAGCGGACAGTTAGCATAAATCAGTTGCAGCACCGCAGTGAACAGTTAGCATAAATCGGCCAATGGACAGAGAGTGAGTGATGTGGTTGCTTGTTGTATGAATGCATCTTTCTCTCTCTCTCTCTCTCTATCTCTCTCTCTCTCTCTTTCTTTCTCTTTCGCTCTATGGGTGTCTGTATACACATATACGGGTGGGTGTGGGACGAGCTTTTAAGGTATTTTTAGTTATTAATTCCTCTGTTTTGTGAGATGTTTCATGAAAGGACGTCAAAATTCAAAGTCCTCTCCTTTTCTCTCTCTCTCTCTCTCTCTCTCTCTCTCTCTCTCTCACACACACACACACACACACACAGAGACATCACTCGATACATCAAATGTTTTTCTCTCTCACTTTCCTCTTCTTTTAATTATAATTTCACCTCTGTCCACCCGTACCGCCCACCCTCCCCTCACCTAACCTCTCTCTATTTGCATGTACTTAAAACTCATCGTGCAGAAAGGTTTCCCGCTCTAGCCTAAGGCAAGGTTAACCCGCTGTAATGGCTACCCGGCAGCTAACATATGGAGCGATGCCGTACTGTATAAAGGTAGATACCTCAAGGCTAGTGCTCTCATTCATCTCCTTGCCTATTAGACACATACAGCAGGCTACAGTCCCTGAAAAACTGTAACACGAATTCAAACATGCTGTACAGTAGGCTGCCAGTCTCTCCAAGATTTAACCACTGAGGATGGTTTTTTTTCTGCGATTACTACGGTCAAAAGCATTTGGCTTTTCTGAAGAAATTTCTATGCAGCGTGTGGGATGTTCTGTGTATAAGGAATGATGAAAATTATGTCAGTAGCTGAAGCTGCCATGATCTGTATTTTGTCAAGTGAAAGGCGTACAGTAGCTGTGTCAGGCTGTTTATTGCAGTAAAATTATCTATTTGTGAATATTGTGCTCACTTCCATTAGGATGCGGCAGGTTTTATGCAACTCCAAACCCTTAATATTCATGGTTTGAACCAATAGACACTTGCCTAACCCAGGAATGGCTGATATTTTCGTGGTAAGGAGGTATTGTGTGCACGTTATATAGACATGCGCAGGAGTTAGAAAAAAAAAATAGATAGATAGTGGATAGATATAATATTTGTACATGTTATAAGTTAACATATAGAGCCATGCAGTGCAGCCATATACAAACCCCTTCTCTGAGACAGAAAACAAGGTACAAGAGTGTGGTGTTGGAGAACTCTTAAGTACTGGCTGATTCAAATCCTTAAAACTGATCAACTGTAAAGTCTGTAACTTCCCTCAAGTCTGCATGAGATTGATGAGATTGATGACGGCACAGCCCATTAGCTCTCATTATCCTTGTCAATAGTTTCTTACTAACAATAACAGCCTGTATCACAAGCTTTGACAGGAGGCAATGCCTTCCATCCCTCCATCAAAAGCCTGATTTAAGTAAATATATGTTATTCAACAAAACATCAAGCTAATCAAACAAAGTAAAACAGTGCAATCAAGTAATCATCCAATCATGGCAAGTGGGTAAAATCAGTTTTAAACTTGAACAACTTTAAAACCACTTGAAAAAGAGGGTCCCATTCAAAACAGGCAAAGACAAAGCAGGAGGAACACAAAAGCAGGAGCAAGTCTACACCAAGGGACTATATCTATGAACATGGTATCAACCTAATTACATGGGGAACTGCTAATCTCATGAATAGCGACTTTCTGAGCTGACTTGGTTTACATTGTATTGGGCTGTGATGTGGTATACAGAATGGGCTTTAGATCTTTAAATACGCTCCACTCGGTTCAGTCACAACAACCAAACACTAAACTTGTGGGTGCTGCTGTAAGTTCGGCTATTTTAGTATTATAACACTGCTGTTGCACAACAACCTCTTAACAGAAGGTCATGTCTTTTACTAGAACTGAAGGTTCCTTGATAGGTGAGCATGTGTCATGACCCAAGAGCCCATGAAACCCAATCAAAACCCATGAAAAATGTCAAAAACGTGTCATCAATCTGACACCAATGCTTTTTCCAAGTTCCTGAAAAGTTGATTTTCTGGAGATTTTTTGGAGGTTTTCATCTGATAGCAATACAGATTTCCATTTCAGCTTGTGCTTATTCTTCAGCCACACAATTCTTTGAAGGAGTCACTAAAGATTAGACTGATATGCCATGGTTTTTGAAACATCATTACAATTGACTAGTTACCGTCAGTGAGGGACATTTATAGTCTCCTCCAGCTCCTGTTACCTCTACTTCCTGTCTCTCTCTCTCTCTCTCTCTCTCTGTTGTCATTTTCCTTCTCATACTGGAGAATTGTCCTTGAAAGACTGCAGCAGTCATAAACTGTTGGAACTGCTGCTCGTACAATGCAAGGCACTATATTTTCTGCCTGTAGCTTATTCTGGAATCACTACTTGCACTCTTTCTGCAGCATTTACCCTTTCTACTGACTCAAAGCCCAAAGCAGCTGGCCGAACTTGGTCAAGAGGGATTTTCTCAAGGAACACAGAATGTCTGGTGCATTTAGTCTAAATATCATGATATAGTACACTACCAGTCAAAAGTTTGGACACACACATTTTTCTTTATTTTTACTATTTTCCCCATTTTAGAATAATAGTAAAGTATCAGTAGTAAAGACATCAAAACTATGAAATAACACAAATGGAATTATGCAGTGACCAAAAAAGCATTAAACAAATCAAAACTATCTTATATTTTAGATTCTTTAAAGTAGCCGCCCTTTGCCTTGATGGAAAGACAAAGGCTTTGGAAAGAAATTCATACATAGGCATCAACTTCACTATTTATATTTGTCTAAGAAAAAAAATTCAAGCATTTAAGCAGAAGCCTTTAGATCAAAATGGCTTTCAGTTAATGAAAAACATAGTACATTCAATTAAGCGTATCCAAACTTTTGACTTGTAGTGTATCTTTATCCAAGTCGACCAATACTGCATACTCTGTGTGTGTGCGCATACATGCATGTGTGCCTGTGTACATTTGGAGGTATCTATCTTGAACGATCAATATTTTAAGTGTTCATTACTGTGGAAATTGACGTATTGACTGATAGATTGACTGACCGATGCGCTGACATTTCCGGACTGTTCTATTTTTGTATTGACCTCTGCCCTTTGCCCTCTGTCCCCTCCAGAGAAGGCGTCAGCGGCGAAGCCTCAGGAACAGGAGGAGGAGGTCGACATCGACCTGGAAGCGCCGGAGACGGAGAAGGCGGCGCTCGCCATCCAGAACCAGTTCAGACGTTTCCAGAAGAAAAAGAAGTAGAGCGACTGACTGAATATAAAATAAGAAAAAAAAGAAAAAAAATAGAACACAAAAAAAAAAAACTTTCCGCAGATGTACAGAAATAAGTGATTGAGCGAGTGGGTGGGTGAGAGCGGGTGGGGTTGGGGGGGGGGGGGGGAGCAGGGATTTTAATTGTCTCAAAGTTCAGGATCAAGCTTATTGTCATATGCGCAGACGTATAAGGTAAAGCTTACTTGCATGAGAGGTGAGGGAGCAGCTGATACGAGGGATGAGGGAGTGGGAAGGGGCAAGAGGGAAGAAAGGCGAGAGGCAGGTGAGAAAAAGGTGAAGATGCGGAATTTATAATCTAGCATGACAAAATACTGTAACCTCCCGTCACCGGACCACCTTTGCAAACACCCCCACATTATCACCCTTACTGCTCCCAAACATGCGCCCCCGATGCCTTGTCCCCACTCGTCCTGCAGACGCAACACAAGCCCAGCAGACAAACAGACCCGAGTTCTGCTCGAAAAGCCGATAAAACGCTCCTCTGCTGACTGACGGAACAAGCACACGTCCTTCAACCTCGACGAAACAGAAACGCACAAAGCTTATCAAAAGAACAGAAGCACACTCTCTTGTTTCCAGCACTTATTCCTTTCCTTTCCGCCTCCTTTACTCTTGCGAGCTTTCTTTTATTTTCTCTCTCTTTCTCTCTCTTCTTTCTCTCTGCAAGGAGGAAGGATGGAAATAATACCGAGTTACTGGCTCAGGTGTAAAATCACCTCTGTATCGCCTGCCATTTACGGATGCAGGCCAGATATTGGATCGCTTTTGCCAATCTGATCTCTTAGGTGACGGAGGTGGTGGTCATGGAAACTGGTTGCTAACTCGCACAGTCAGAGGCAATTCGCTGCAGGCAAGATCAATAGGCGACGGAAAGTAAGCACACACACACACACACACATCTCGTTAACACCTCTCTCGCACACTACTGACAATGATTGACGCATTAGTTGTCATCAGTGTCTTCATGATCTGTTAACAAAGCCTCAGTGATAAGATAATCTCTTAATGCTGTCGAATATCAATCAGCGCAGGATGACCCGGTTAATAACATACAAATATCCAGAATCATTTTAATACAACCAGTTAAGTGGCTTTTAATTAAGTACATGTTTTGCATATGTTGTTCACCTATCTAAACAGAGGCTGCGGTGCCATTGCCACCGCTTCTGTCACTGATAGTCCTGGTACAAGTAGTAATTATAAATAATTTGTTTCAACCTGGTTAGACTACCAGACGGGTGGGGTTTGATTCTAGCAATGTGAGATACGTTTTCAGTCGAACAACACGATACGAAATTGACTTTTTACATGTGCTAGTCCAATCTTGTGGCACTCGTATTATCCTGTGTTGCAAACCCCTCCAGTCTGGGAAAGTTTGCTAAAACAAAACAGAAAAAAATTGCATTCCAGGCCAGTGACGCTTAGGAAAGTGGTGTATAGGTTTCTTATACACGACATAAATCTGATTAGATCAAACAGAAATCTGAGCCACACCTCAATACCTTCCCACATATCTTCATACAGCCAAGAATAACATTGAACTCCAGCGGGTCAGATCAGATGCCTGCGCCCAAGAAACACCGTGGTGTTGTCCACGGCCAGACAGCTGGCCCAGAGCCACTGATATAGAAAGAGTTTCGCCCGGCTGTACAACAGACACCATATCGCTTCCCCGTAAGCCACGTTTTAGATACGACTACGACACGCTGTCTATCTACGGCTGCCGGTGTAGGGTTACTCTGTGCCGTGATCGTCCGGCAGGTAACCCGAACCTCCTTACCCTTAAATAAACACTCGATAATGGTTCTGAGCAGATGCCAGCCTTGAACCCGAACCCGATCACCTTTAGCTCAGACAGACAGAGAGACAGACAGACAGAAACAGGCCAGCAGTGAGGCGGAGACAGACGGAAAGAGACCGAATGAGAGATGCTGGTTCATGGAACAAAAAAAAACGAATAATGAGAGCGGTCAGACACAGACAGAGCCGAGACTGACGCACCTCTTATTAGTCAGACTCGTCCCAATTTACAGCGCTACATATGATGCACACTTTACTATTGCAGAACCTTCATTATGTCTGCGCACACACCACACACACACAATGTTCCCTACAATACAGAATCTCATCTGTTGGGACAATTTGCACACACACACACACACGCTTCATATCCGCCCCTGCTACACCCCCCCCCCCCCCCCCCCGCCCCTCCCCCCCCCTCGCCCCCCTCGCCCCATGATGTATGTAGCACAGTGAACTGCTTCTAAAAAGCCAGACTTCTCTCCAACGCTTTAATAATAATCTTCTCACTAATTACTAGTATTATTATTGGAATGTAACCTCTTTTCTATTTCAAGGACGAGAGCAGTCGCAAAAAGGCGCAACCAGCACAAGCCAGCCAGTCATCGCCGCCCGCCACTCCCCTCTCCACCGCCCCGCCACTTTCCCCTCCCGCCCCGCTTTCTTTCCCCATCCCTATTCAAAATGTAGAAGAGTAAACCGGATAAGACAATGCTGGCTGTGGGGGAAGGTGGGGGAGGAGGGAGGGTTGATGACATCATTGCAGTGCAGGGCGCTTGAGATGAAGACTATCCCCGAGTTTGATTTCGAACCCCTTTTTCCCCCTGACTGGATTTGACACGCTTTTCAAATAATTACCTGACATGCACTTAACGCGGATTTAGGTGGATTTAACTTGCCAGGCATTTGAATAGACACCTCAAGTAAAGCATAGCTTGCATTCCCCCCCCCCAAAAAAATTCTTAAACCGTTTCAAATATGTGCTTTATCCAGATCTGTGCGGCCCTGTCCAGTGTAGGTACGTGTGTTGCTTGAGCAGATAGGATTAACAAGTTAGAAATACAACTCAGATAAGCTTACTGGACACCACCTCCTTTATGTACCTGTGTTAAGCAGCTATCCAACATCATACTGTACGAACACTGTTTGAATGGGAAATGTTCATCTTGGAGTACTGCAATTCTGAATACACATAATCTGAATGTGGACATATAAATGGTCAAGATAAAATTTTAAAGGTCCCATATTATTCAGTTTTCATGATTTTGTTTTCAAATATACAACGGCTCAGGATAAGAATAATGCGCATCATGATGTTTTGCAAATAAACATAGTTTAGCTGAAAGGGTCTCACAGGCAGAACAGTCACAATACTGGACCCTGATTGGCCGACAGCAGCAGCTCCTCTAATTCAAACAAGGTAAACTTGTTGATTGGAGGCTTTCCAGGGGGGTTTGTCAGTGAAAATGCTGCAAACTGGCCTGATTGGAAGGAGTTTAACAATTGTTTAGCAAGGGGAGCCAATCAAGACCGAGTCCAGCTGTGATGTGTTGACTGGAGTTAGTCCCACACTGCCTGGAAAAACAGATGGATTTTACAAATGCAATAACTTTTAATTCAACCACTCAAGCAAAAACCAATTTTAACAATGTCTACATTTTAAATCTTTGGTCACATATGTATATAAACAAAGGGAAATTTGAATTCCTATTAAAGGGACCCTTTAAGATCCAAGATCACAGTACTGATACACTGCAAAACATTTTAATTTTAACAACTCATTTAGTCTATTAATGAGTCCTAAAATCCTAATTTTCACTATATTGACATATTGACACTCATTTCTAGAAAATTCCTGTGAAACTGCATTGGAAACAAGCAAAATTATCTCACCCCATTGGCAGATTTGTTCACTTCTTTTAAGAAAATTAGGATTCTAGGACACGATAACAGACTAAATGACTTGTTAAGATGTTTTATTTTTTGCAGTGTAGGGCCAGAACAGATTTAAAACAAGAGTTGTGTCATGATTGAAATCGCTGTCTGTGTTCTCTAAATAGCTACCTGTCAGAATCTGAAGAAGCTAAATGTTGCTTGGCAACAGAGATAGCTGAGGAAGTAATGCCAAGCCGGTCATTTCAGTGAGAGTAGACTGTAAGACTTGTGCTAAGCCTCGTGGCTCTGAGGCTGTGAGATCATTCAGGGCAGCAGGGTGGAAAAGTGATTAGTTAGAGTGACATGTAGCCGAACTGAGAGGTCACAGGTTTGATCCCCACCGCAGCCACTGTGTGTCTATCTGTGGGCATGTTTTTTGTCTGAGTGACCTGAGCAAGACGTTGAGACCCTACATGCTCACTCATTTTAAGTTACTCTGGATGAGTGTCCGCTAAATGCCTCAACTCTAAATGTCACGTATCATTTCGGGGACCCCATCCATTCTGCCCACTTCACCAGTGTGCAGTGTTAAAGGAGACAGAAAGCTCATGAAGCCATTAAATAAACAATTCCCCATGGTCAATCATTGGATTTGCCCGGAGTCAATTCATAAATAGTGTTTTAATCTGCTAAATCTGTCCAAGTATGACTTTTAAGACATTCAGCTCCCCCTGTAAGCTGTAGTAATTTACCGCATGATGTATCATATAAGGACACTGGTCTCCTTGTTTTCTCTTTTTCTTTCTTTCTCTTTCTTTCTTTCTTTCTTTCTTTGCCATCGCTGTGTTTTTGCTTTGTTAGCCTGACCTCATTTCACTTTCCCTGAGGGCAATCAAATGCGGGGTTTGGAGAGCACAGCATGCCTGCGATGAATGAGAGGAGAGGATGGATGGGATGAAAAGCCCGTCTCACTATTGTGATCGTGAATGGAGCAAAGCAGCATAGAGTTTGTCCAAGACGGCTTAAGTGAAGTCTCCACATCCTCCTTAAAAACCCTTTGACGTCACGGCAGACGAGAGCTTGGCGGACAGCGGCCGGTGCTTTTGTACACACCGTTTGTGTCTGTACAGTGTCTCCCAAAATCCGCACTTGCTATCTTAATATGCTCCGATCCTCATGTACTTTTACCCACACTTGCTTAAGTATGCTTGACCAACATGTAATGTACTTGACAGTGAAATGTAATTGGTGAGGTGTGCCAGCATTGGATATTTGGATACAGTTTTACAGCCTGGAAATGACATCAAAGCCATACTTTAGAGGACAAAAAACATATTGTATATTTAGATGATCTGTTCTTGTACATCCCTTGTTTGTGCTGTCTGCAGTGCCGTAAAGCAATAGTCAAGTAGCCCAGCTTAGAAAGAGGACTCGAACCCAAGCATCCTTCTACTTTGCCAGTGCTTTCACGGCAGTTACACACTGACCATGCGACTGAGGAGAAAAGTTTGCCGTTGTCAGAATTCAGTGAATTGTGGGAAGTTTGTCCGCAATTGCGATAGCAGGAGAACATGTAGTGTGTAGGGTTTTTGTTTGCGCTTGCGTTGATTGTGAATTCACATTTGTGGTGTTGAGGTGTGGACTTATCCTTTGCAGTGTGGCCGATTAGTGACCACCGTCCTATCAGGGAGGCATCTGCCAATCAGGAAGCTCCACAGAGCCCCATCCCACAACCCACTCTGCAGTTTGAACCAATCAGAACTCTTCTTATTGCCTCATTGACGGGCAATTAAAGGGGGTCGTTACTTCTTCTACCATGATCAATGCTTTATTTATTGATGGTTTATTAAATGACGTGTCTATAATTTATGTGAATACCTGCCTTCTTGTGAAATTACCCAACTTGTTTTGTTGTGTTTCCGACGTGGACGCATGTGAAATCCATATTTGTATGTTTTAAGCTATGAATTCCCTCTATGTATTTGACATTTCAATCCAACACGTGTTGTGGGATATTCAGAGATGGTGGCTGAGGTGAGAATGCACAAGAACACTCCCTGTACTGTGTTTTCTGCACTAAATAAAAGTTGCTGCATATTGCTTATGAACTCTACCTAGTGCGTGTTTATTGCTTGTGTTTATGTGTTGACATCAAAGGCAGACAGTGAACGTGAAGGGCTGTCTGTCTCTCTTTCCCTCCCTTTCTTTTCCACCCAGATAGATAGACAAATATACAGACAGGCGGGCACATGTGTACACACAGAGAGAGAGAGAGGGAGACTGTTGGTTTGGATAGATGAACTCATACCTTCCACTGCTATAGGTGTATCAAGTACTCTTGGTAAGTCAATCTAAATCTAGCACTCCGAAAGTAGTTTCAAGCATTTGCAGGATATCCTTTTGACCCTGGCCGAGCCTTCGGGGGGATGCTAGTTTCGCCCCCGTAGGAGACGGTTTTAATCTGGTCCCCTCTGGGTGCTGTTCCAGTTCAGACAGGCTGGTGGGTGGCGGTACATGGCTTCTTCATTAGAGCGCCGTGTACCACAGGAATTCAGGAATCCAGAGCACTCAATCATATTATACTCAGCGTAATGAGAAATGTATGTCTTTGCGGATCCCTTTGAGACAAACACATGCATGTCCGCGTTTCACCGGAGGGGTCAGAGTGTTTTTAGCACAGCGGTCAGGCTCATTCAAACATGATAGGAGATATCACAGATCTCTCAGGCATTAAATACATTTCTTTGTTGCTTTTCATTTGTAATATTTAGTCATGATGCTGCTACATCCATCCTCTGCTCTTTTTCATGTTTTTTGTTCCCCGACACAAACAAGTTGGAATTAATTATAACTGTGTATCATAATGCAGATAGTGCCAAGCTGCATGGTTATAACTGTTAAAGGCAAAATTCCCCCTAAAACATTTATCTAGACTAGTCTAGTCTTGTTTATTTATACAGCCCTTTATCACAGTCAAGTCTCAAAGGGCTTTATACCATCATGTACCATACTACATCATACATATATATATACTACACTTAAATACTGTTTAGAAAAAGCTAATGTCAATGTTTCTGGTTCCTTTTTGTTGTTTGGTGGTGTGTTTCTTTCTTCTATCCTGCGGATAACAGGTCAAATGTGGACAATGTGCCGTCATCATGTCAAGATATTTCCAGTGCAGCTACAGTTTGATAGAAGAAATATTTTTAAACTATCTAAGGCATTAACAATAAACATCAGGTTTTGTTGTCAGTCCCTCAGAATCAAAGAGCGGGGGCTTCTTCCTAGAGCCGCCATTTTCAACAATCATACAGGGAGAAATCCATCGTAGAAGAGGCAGAGAGAGCAATTTCTCCACCAACAGTAGCCTCAATAGACCAGAATGCAATGCAACCACAAGACAGGCTTTGTTTTGAGTGTAAGGGGTGCAGCCGCGATCATAGACATGCCCCAATGTTCACAAACTACTTGGCTAGCCGAGTTTATATGCCCAAACGGCCACTTTTGATTGAAAGCAACAAGTTAACGCTGTTCTCTGGGGGTTGTCGAAAGTCATTCTGGGAAATGTAGGAAATCACTGACTGAAGGTGAAGTAGAGGAGGCAGTTTGAGGGAAACTGGGTATGACAAAAAAGTTAATTGCAACACTTCATCACAAAATAACTCCTGGAATGCATTGAACACCACAAAGTGATGATATCTAACAGTGTAAGGAGTATCAGAGGGTGGATTTTTCCTTTAATATCTTACTGTATGTTCTCAGCTGATTTGCATTGTGGGCATGTTTCTGCCCCCTCAAAATATTTGGCTGTACTGCGCTCTTGGGTTCAGTGGCAGCCAGGAGCGGCACCTGCTGGGCCAGGTAGGTATTTAGGACAGGTGTGAACACATGGCCTCCGACCTGTGAGCGTGCAATTAAGGGATCAAATGTCTAACTGCCATGCCTCCCTGCAGCGTGTGATGATTTTTAGTGTCACATGATGATCTATGAGATATAACAAATACATTTCAAATACACAAGAATATTATCGTGTTTTTAGCCTTTGTGATAAATGCATTTTCCTGACAAATAAGGTGTATTTGCATGTATTCAAATAATTAAACAACTAATGTAGTGAAGAAGGAAAGTAAAAATCATTATTTGTGTCAAAATTTACCATTCTGTATGTTTGTGCCTGTAACAGGAGTGGCAAGTAGGCATAATTTTGTTTTGGGGGTTATGAGCCAAAATGGTTGAAAACCACTGAGGGCAAAACTTGGAGCTCAGGCAGAAACAATATTATGTTTTCATTCTGTCTGACTTAATGAGGATCCACAACTCATCCAGCAGTTTTTGGCTTGGCTGCTGGAGGTAAATGAAAAGAAAACAACTTCTGCACACTGGAGCCAGTTTAGATGTCATACTGCATGCAAAAAAGGAACTCATTCACTTTTTTTTTACCCTTTTCTTTTAAATTTTTTACCTTTGAAATCTGATAATGTGAATATCCAATGATGCACATTTGTGCTAACATCAGTAAATCCGTCAGTGATCAACATGGCCAATAGGAACTCGGTATTAGAATGATGAGGATGTATCTCTAATATTCAATATTTTTAATCTATTGTACTGCTATCTATATCCTGCTGCTGCATTTTGCCTCTTGAGGATCAGTTTTCCCTTTTTGTCAATTTCTCTCCTGAGGATCAATAAAGTTGGTCATTGATGTCATTGTCCCTCTGTCACTGGTCCTCAATTATCTTAAGCCTGCAGTGATTTTGCATTTACATTTTAGGCAATTAGTGACTTACAATAAGTGCAAAAGCAGACTAACTTTAAGTTCCTTGATCACCAACATTACAAGCAACCAACAGCAGGTAGTGCAAGGGTGAACGCCAGAGAGCTCAGACAGCAGATGTTATCTTAGAATATTTACTGTATGCATAATAAAGAAGAGGTTAGAGGTTTTTCATTTTTCATGTATTTTACAAGACAGGAGCAGAACGAGATGCCAGAAAAGGAGGGAGGCACCGGAGGGACAAACGTGTCTCTTGTTTTCTCCGTCGAGACATGTTTCATATGGCTAGACGAATCCAAGAAACTATTTCAACATATTTTCATTATGTCTTCCTTGATTGGTGCTCATCATTCACCCAGCTTTGTTTGGATGAGGAGATAAATGAAAAGAAAACAACTTTCCCCCATAGCTGGACCCAGAGAACTTACAGCAGAAACTTAAACATGAGCTTTTGGCTGTGTTTGGCCTTCATGGTCTTTGATCTTGTGTCGTGCCAAGTTGAACAAAATAAAATACTAAGAGGCCAAAAGAATAGCATTATTTTCAACGGTGCTATTTTTGGAATCCATAAATTTAAGGGAGGGATTTTACATCTCTTTTGAACTCTATGATCTATACCCTCCCTGCCTTCCTTTGTTTTCCATGCCTTTCTGTGGCTTTATGTATTAAGACATATGCAGGAAATGTATGAAATGAGAGGAGATCAGAGAGAGGAGAGGAGAGGAGAGGAGAGGAGAGATCAGATCAGATCAGATCAGAAGAGAGAGGAGATAACTTAATTGACACCTACAGCTATTCGCCTTGTTTGCCTGTAGCCTGAGCTTATTGCCTGCACAGGCAGTATGAGCAAAGCAGAATTTGGTAAAAAAAAAAAAAAAAAAAATAAATAAATCCTACTTTTGGCTCTCATATATATGCCTTCATGACTCAGTTTCATTTAGGAAACACATATGAATCATCAAGTGCAACAAAGGCCATGTGATGCATGAGAAGGTATTAGGTGATACGGATGTGACACGGATATTATACTGAAAAAATCCAGCAATAATGCACTGGAGAACATGGAGATCCCCCTCCCACGGCCAGGAACTGCACCGATACATACACACACGCGCACACACACACACACACCACACACACCCGCACACAGACTGTGCATAAAAATCAACATGAACAGCTAGCCAGAGAGCAAACGTCTATAGCAACAGGCGGGAGCTGTAGGAATAGACCTTTTCATAAAGACAGATCACAAATCAAGGACTGCATGTGAATGAAGCACTGCAGTGAAGTGCCTTTTCATCAGTTGTATGCTATTGTGTTATGTAGCTCCAGGGACAGAAGCAAATAAGGCCATACATTTTAATGACAGATTTAAAGGGGGGGGAAATAAATGCGGTGAGTCAGTAAACATTTGAAGGCTTCTTTGGGTGAAAACATCACCGTTTCAGGTGCAGTGCAGATGCTATGTGTTTGTTAACATTTATTAATCCAGGCAATGGTTTGGCTTTTTCAGCATTACTCTTTCACATCACTCCTTCACACTTCACATTCATGCCGCTGCACACATTCACACCTGGAGGCTGCCTTGTACAACCCATTGACCTACGGTGTAACCACAGTCTTCCACTGTTGGCCATTGAACAGCAAGTCAAGGTTACGTGCCTTGCTCAAGGGCATCTTAAAGCTCCAATAAGCACGACTTCTACTGTCCCTTAGCACAAAATGACCATAATATATATGCAAGGGTGTGAAAGGGCAGTTGATCAATAGCAAAGACTCAATCATGGAGGACGGTGCTATGAGCAAGCAGCTGACGTCACAACACATTTCTGTCTCCAGCCAACAAAATAAATGACAAAGCAGTATTATTATTACAGTATTTTTCAGGGTGACATTTTATTAGCTCTTCACTACATGGTAAGTCTGAACATACTGTGTAAAATATGACTTCATTATTTATGTCAACTGCTGGCTACTGTAAGCTCTTACGTTACATGAATATGTGTTTGTTTTGCTACTTGCTATAGCCGGTTGATGCCATACAGTAGTGATTCAACCTATAGGCAGTTCTTTAAATATTTTGCATTTGCTGTTGAGCAGGTCCCTCTTTCCCGGGAAAAATCCTCTGCTGCACAGGAAGTGATGTGTTATTTTATGTTTACAGAAGCGAAAACAGCAGCTTGTTTAGAATAAATTGAAGAAGGTAGAAGAAACATAAAAAGACGCGGTCTAAATTGAGTGTCTTTATTATTACAGTGTGTGGGGCCAGTGCCTACAACAGAAACACCAAAGCTGTCGCCAAAAAACAAGAATCTTGTGGATTCTTGTTTTATCACTCACGTTATCACTTTAAAGGGAAACCAAACACAGTGAATACTTTTCAGGTTGGACTGACATCTACTGGTTAAAAAGGCATGCTATTGCAACTGCAATCTGCAATCTGCCATAACAAACCATGACAAAACAGGTAACCTACATCACAGGTAACCAAGCTCAGCCAATAGCAGATTGCAATAGCACAATAGCATGTTTTAACCCAGTAGATGTCAGTTCAATGATACTGTTGAGTTAGAGGAGAGGCATTGGTGAATATGGAGAGAGCCTTACTCATTCAGTATTCCTGCTCAGACTTTCCCAAGCGGTTGGGAATTCAAACAACTGTCACCCATAGGTTGAAATGAGGGTCTAAGGTTGGTGGTGCCAGGTAGGCCAGGTTCAGCTATGTAGGTTGGATAGGGTTGCTACAGTATGCATCTCAAACATGCTATCTTGTGTCTTGTGCATTGTTTTGTGATTGACAGTTGTTTAGTTAGATCTAGGTAGGCTAATTCTTTGTAAAGTCCTCTGAGACTTTACAAAAGTAAAAGTATAGTAGAAGTATTAGCAGTAAAATGTACTTAAGTATCAAAAGTAAAAGTACTCATTCTGAAGAACGATCTCTTTCGGAGTGTTAAATTATTGATGCATTAACCTGTAAGAAGTATTTTAATGTTGTCGGTCTAACTGCTCCATACACTGTTGGGGACTTTAAACTCTAACAATGCAACATATTTTATGAGCTCATTGTATGTTTTGCATGTAAAACCTTATTCTGCAAAGTAACTAGTAACTCCGGCCATCTGATAAATGCAATGGAGTAAAAAGTACAATATTTCCCTCTGAAATGTAGTGGAGTAAAAGTATAAAGTCTCACAAAATAGAAATACTCAAGTAAAATGCCAGTACCTCAAAACTGTACTTAAGTACAGTACTTGAGTGGTTAGAAACACCAACCTTCAACTGTCAGACCTGGGCTCAGCAGAATTTCCCTTTGGGGATCAATAAAGTATCACATTATTATCTTGAGAACTAATGGTACAACATGATCGCCTGTGCATCCCATGGGAGGGGGGGGGGGGGGGGATCACATGATCGGTTCCCAGAGGCATCATTTCGACTGTGGGTTCTGCCCTCCGCTGCCGGGGCGCACTGAGGTTATCAGTAACATAGAGAGTGTGACACTATCCGCACTGACTATCAATAATGCTCACTAGCGCTACCATATCACCAGAAGGAGGTGAGAGCGCTGATACCCTCTCTGAGAAACCAGAGAGCATCAGGAAGACAAGGAAGAAGAGATGGGGAGAGAGTTGTAAGATGGGAGGAGGGGGAAGAGGAGGCAGAATGTGTGTGTTTTTATGTGTGTGTGTGTGTGTGTAGGGGAGGTTTGCATGCTGACACAGGGATGTTTTGTGATTGTGTGTGTGTATGAGAGGGATGAGGAAGATGCGGATGAGAGAAAGGGAGGAGAGTGAGAGCGAACAAGGGTAACCTAAAGCAAAATTTTGCTGAGACGGATATCTGTGTGTGTGTGTTGTGCAGGCAGAGTTCCTTCAGAGTTCTTTAAATCATTACATGAGAGAGAGAGAGAGAGACAGAGAGAGAGAGAGATGGAGGTGCAACAGCAAAAAAAGAGGGAGTTTAGAGTGAGAGGGAAAGGGGGTTCAAGACAGGAAAAATACAGTGCAGCGTAGCTTCCAGCAGAGACTCTGCTAAGTGCCGGATTGCGGGGGAGGAGAGAAAAACAGGAAGGGAAGGAGAGAGCAAGAGAGAGAGAGAGAGAGAGAGAAGAGAGACAGCCAGCGAGCAAAGGAGGAGGGTATAGCTTCTATTTATAAACCTGAAAGAGAACATTCGGATAGGGTTATGGAAAAAGAACAGGGGGAGAGAGAGAGGGGGGGAACAAAAGACGGACGGGTGAAAAAGATGAAAAGATGGAATGACACACAAAGAAAACACTGCTGAGCTGGAAGACCAGGAGCCGCCGGTGGACAGAGAGAGAGACAGGGGGAGAGAGGGAGAGAGAGAGAGAGAGAGAGAGAGAGAGAGAGAGAGAGGGAGGGGGGGGGGCAAGAGGAATACATTTGCCTTGACTGACACTGCGACAGGGAGACAGCACAAGAGAGAAAGCAGAATCCCGATTCCAAGAATTTCTAGCTCTACAACAGCATGCGACACAATCTCTGCAGTGGGTATGCTGTAGTTGCTATACTGAATATTATATGCACACACACACACACACACACACTCAACATTCATCATAATGCTAGATTATGGTAGCATGCATACAGGTAACGAACATGTGCACACACACACGCACCTCTCCATATGCAAACACAGTACTGATAAGGATAGATCATGGTGTTTACAGTTCAAAGACACACAAGAGTACACAGATTAAAAACATGTCTGTGTCTTTTGTGATAAAAGGTGTTAAAACACCTAAAATACCTAAAAAATTACTATCTAAGGGAAAAAAGAAATACTGCAGGAGGTTTTCAGCTATAGATGGTGATGTAAAGGCGATAACCACCTAACAAAAATCAGAAATAATAATGTGAGCACACAGTGTCACAATGGAAACTGAGTAAAAAGAAGACATAAAGGAGAATCAATAATGTGTAATAGATACAAAAAAAAGACATCGATATTTGCAGGAAGTGAGAGGGATCAATAAAGTGTTCGAGACCTGGACAAGTGGTCATTTAAAAAAAAAAAAAAACAGAGTGTCCCCTTCAGCGTCTTATTGATAAACTGCAGAGGAGAGAACTCAATCTCTCTCTGAATGGATTTAAGGGCCACGAAGATGTAAATCGTCGGTAAAATTACATTAATTGCATTGTATCCCGAGTGACTTCATTCATGCTCCTTGTCTCTGTCATACATGAACATGCAAGAGGCAGATATTTGCCCAATTTAATGGGTGCAGCGGCTTTGACCCTTTTGGCTGTTTGCAGTGTGAGTGATCTTGGAATTTAAGCTTATTCTATTGTTTCACTCATGTTTCTCTGGATAAGAGCATTAACTACATGGCAAAAATGCAATGGAAATGTAAGTATCTACTGGTAAGAGCTGCTGTTTCTTTGGTGTTAGCTCAAGGCTTCCCACTAGTGGTGGTGGTGAAGGATTGCAGCCTCCAACACATTTCCACACTGCTATCTTCAATGGACTGAAAGCTTATTTTGAAGAATAGCATTTAAAGAGGAATACAAGACAACTAACGCAGTCCACTTGCTGTAACATTTGTGAACATGAATGTTGTGGAATAATTCTGATGGCCTGCAGCTTAGTGGACTGGAAAATAATGAAACTGGTGACGAGGATGTTCGAGTGACAACTGGAGTCAGAGTTACAAGCTGCACATGCACACAGGTAATATCACAAAGTATGGTGTGTGTCTTGCATGGTTTGCACTCTGAAGATTGAAATGACCGTGTGCTGTGTCAAGGTTGCCATTTTACTGACATAAGCACTCCTCGGTGGATTATGTCATCCCAAATCTACCAGTGGACCCTAACGATTCAGAAAAGATCTTCATTGATGAGGTACTGCATGCATGTATGTTTGCCAATAAACAAATGTCAGAATTTGCAATGAATGTGAGGTTCTGTGCTACAATAAGACAAAGGCAAGGTAAGGCAAGGCAAGTTTATTTATATACTGTAGCACATTTCATACACACATTTCATACAATTCAACGTGCTTTACACAAGGTATATAAGACATTAGATGAGAAATACAGGATAAATACAGGCACCTGTCTTGGCTGCTTTTATACCATATTAAAGGGGCATCAAATAATCTACGACATTTAGCGATCTCTGTTGACGATCAGTAGGAATTGCAACAACATTGACAGAACTTTTTAGCTAATTCTAACTAGATGGCCCCTTTGTGGCATAAATTGTCAAATAGGTGTATGGTCTATTTGACAATTTATGCCACAAAATGGAGGGGGAAAAAAAACTAATTTTTATATCAAAATCTCATTGTTTTTACTTCCTGGAAAATGGAAAATCTTTAGGGGTGACTTCATCGTGTATCAGGAGGCAAACATAAAAATTCAAACCAATAAAACCATGCCAGATTTTTTGAACGATCCCACCTCTGTCCTTCCCATCAAATAAAACCGTGTTTCTCTCCCTAACTGATCTCCCATTGGTGTACACTTTTGAATGATCCCTCATCCCGCCTCAATATCCTGTTTGGAACTGGAAATACATCACATGAAGGAAGCAAGATGCTCTTAAAATGTGGTTTCATTGTGACTTTTAAATTAAAAAAACCCGCCCATTGGAAAGGGAGTTTCGAAAGACAGAAATCTCAGAACCTGGGAATGTAATGGTTGAGTCTGATGGTTGGTATTGATCAACGACCCTATCAATCCCCCACAGATGTATTATGGTCATTTTGTGCAGTAAAAATCTTACTAATTGCCCCTTTATCTGTGATGGCGATAACTCATGAATAATCAGGAGCAGCAATGTATGTGCTAGATGTACATGTCAATATTAGTATGTTGGCTCACCTAGCAGGAATAGGAAATAAACAACTTGGAATATAATAGTGAAAGACATCACTAATTTGTTCAGTCTTTAGAAGCGTATTTGTCAAGAAATCAGCACAGTTTGCAGCTCAAAATACCAGTTAGTCATCACGTGACGACTAGAGACGACTTTTCTCTCACGCAACTCGTCAAAAGTACCTTTCTTCACACCCCTGTTTATCTAATCAATTAAGCCCCACCCTTCTTTCATGCTTTCATGTCTGCCTGTGGAGAAGAAAATGTGCTACCGGTTAATAATGTGCACCAATCACAGATCATGATGCCAGTAGTTACACCC
Source organism: Centroberyx gerrardi (assembly GCF_048128805.1). Taxonomy (NCBI): domain Eukaryota; kingdom Metazoa; phylum Chordata; class Actinopteri; order Beryciformes; family Berycidae; genus Centroberyx; species Centroberyx gerrardi. Next base: position 7,098,220 of record NC_136019.1, on the reverse strand, counting down.
CAATGCTCCAAACAGGAAAAACACAAGAACTGTCATACCGGACAGAGCAGCCAAGAGACACACACGGATCTGCAGGTATGTCTTCACATATTGTATGTTGTGAAGTGGAGAGGAATGTAGTCTTCTTCCCTTGAAACAGTATGACACAGTAGAAAAAAACTTATTTTGTGATAAGGTTTACAAATATTCATGGTTATGGTTGTCAAGCGTTATAAAATTGTGGGAAATGTTACTGGGAGATGTTACTGAATGGAAAGTTTTGAAAGAGCACTTAAAACGCAGGGAACTGTAGGAAAGCCCTTTTTTCCAATCTCTTTAAACATTGAAGAAGATTCAAATGTACAGTAGGAAAAACAAGTTTATATGTAGGCCAGTTGCACTACCATTACCTTTACTGGCATACCCTGTGTCTGTCCAACCGCTTTAATATTTTACATACCGTGGGAACCTGTTTGATGAAGGAAGAGGGTTCAGAATCCAAATAACTTCACAAGTAAAGTATGTACAGGAATTTGTCTTGGTATCACAGGTGCAGACATGATAAATAAGAAATTACTTCTAAGTTTACATTTAGCAAGAAAGTCAAAAATAGTAGCATTTTCCATGAGTGAATTTAGTTTTTCCTCTCTTTTGTTCTTTAGTACATGCAAAGTTTAAAGAGAATGGAAGTTGTATTTGCATTTATTCTTCTTAAGTAAAGTTTGAAATGCTATATGTTGATTTCCAAACCACTACATTGTGAAAAGTAGCCTGTCATTAAAATACCTGCTATTCTTTAAAAATAACATCATCCTTTCTTTATCTCTGAGAAACTACAGCACGTTTAAATATTTTATTATACTGAACAAAAATATAAATGCATCACTTTTGTTTTTGCTCCCATTTTTCACAAGTTGAAATAAAAGATCTAAGACTTTTTCTATGCACACAAAAGGCTTATTTCTCTCAAATTTTGTTCACAAATTTGTTTAAATCCATGTTAGTGAGCACTTCTCCTTTGCCAAGATAATCCATCCACCTGACAGGTGTGGCATATCAAGATGCTGATTAAACAATATGATTATTGCACAGGTGTGCCTTGGGCTGGTCACAATAAAAGGCCACTCTAAAATGTGCAGTTTTATCTTGAAAAAAGACATTAGGCACTGAACTATGGATCTCACATGACTAGGGCTACAGATATGCATTTTTTGAAAACCAGTCAGTATCTGGTGTGACCACCATTTGCCTCATGCAGTGCGACACATCTCCTTCACATAGAGTTGATCAGGTTGTTGATTGTGGGCTGTGGAGTGTTGGTCCACTCCGCTTCAATGGCTGTGTGAAGTTGCTGGATGTTGGCAGGAAGTGGAACACGCTGTCGTACACGCTGATCCAGAGCGTCCCAAACATGCTCAATGGGTGACATGTCTGGTGAGTATGCAGGCCGTGCAAGAACTGGAATGTTTTCAGCTTCCAGGAATTGTGTACAGATCCTTGCAACATGGGGCCGTGCATTATCATGCTGCAACATGAGGTGATGGCGGTGGATGAATGGAATGACATTGGGCCTCAGGATCTCGTCACGGTATCTCTGTGCATTCAAATTGCCATCAATAAAATGCACCTGTGTTCGTTGTCCGTAGCCTATGCCTGCCCATACCATAACCCCACCGCCACCATGGGGCACTCTGTTCACAACGTTGACATCAGCAAACCGCTCGCCCACTTGACGCCATACACGCTGTCTGCCATGATCTGCCCGGTACAGTGAAAACCGGGATTCATCTGTGAAGAGAACACTTCTCCAAAGTGCCAGACGCCTTTGAAGGTGAACATTTGCCCACTCAAGTCGGTTACGACGACGAACTGCAGTCAGGTCAAGACCCTGGTGAGGACGACGAGCACGCAGATGAGCTTCCCTGAGACTGTTTCTGACAGTTTGTGCAGAAATTCTTTGGTTTTGCAAACCAACTGTTGCATCAGCTGTCTGGGTGGCTGGTCTCAGACGATCTCGCAGGTGAAGGGGCTGGCGTGGTTACACATGGTCTGTGGTTGTGAGGCCGGTTGGATGTACTGCCAAATTCTCGGAAACGACCTTGAAGACGGCTTATGGTAGTGAAATGAACATTCAATTCACGGGCAACAGCTCTTGTGGACATTCCTGCAGTCAGCATGCCAATTGCACGCTCCCTCAAAACTTGCGACATCAGTGGCATTGTGTTGTGTGATAAAACTGCACATTTTAGAGTGGCCTTTTATTGTGACCAGCCCAAGGCACACCTGTGCAATAATCATGCTGTTTAATCAGCATCTTGATATGCCACACCTGTCAGGTGGATGGATTATCTTGGCAAAGGAGAAGTGCTCACTAACATGGATTTAAAAAAAAGTCATATCTTTTATTTCAACTCATGAAAAATGGGAGCAAAAACAAAAGTGTTGTGTTTATATTTTTGTTCAGTGTAATTTAGGATCAATTCTTCTAATCTAAATCCTCCCTTAGGAACAATAAAGAGATGCACATGAGATTTACATCTGCATTTTACTGTAAGAAGCGCTAGAGACAAATAAGAAACGCATGATATCTAATTTGTAGATGGCTGCACTCACAGATGGCTGACAGATTTCTGATATGTTTCTCCTTACTGACACATTAGAGACTTAGAATAGAGTGAACGCATATTACGACATGTGAGAAACAGAATGAGAAGCATGATATGCCAGAGTGAGACAGTCCAAGGCTTGTACCTCAGGAGCAGAATTTGAGGAAATGGTCAAAATCTCACACCGATTTTAAATAGAACTCATGTAGATCTAGGAGAAGTAAATGAGAAGAGGAGGAGATGTTTTTGGATTTTGCTTCCCTCTGGGTAGGTGTCACTTCTTCTCAAATGGCAGCTATCTCATCTTAAAACAAATGTCTTCCTTGTGCTTTCAGACATGGCGGCCACTCTGGGTGGGTTTCACTGTCCTGTGTGTCTGGAGCTGTTCACCGACCCGGTCTCCACTCAGTGCGGACACAACTTCTGCAAGACCTGCATTGAACGGTACTGGGACAGCGCAGAGCTGTGTCGCTGCCCCTTGTGCAAGGAGACGTTTTACAAAAGACCCGAGCTTCGGATCAACACCTCCTTCCGAGACGTCGTCGATCACTTTAAAAACACAAACGCGGCCGCGGTGACAGCCAGGAAAGCGTGTGAGGCCAAACCTGGTGAGGTGGCGTGTGATGTCTGCACAGGCTTGAAGCTAAAGGCCCTGAAGTCCTGCCTGGTGTGTATAGCATCTTACTGTGAGACTCACCTGGAGCCTCACAAGAAGGCCGCGGCTCTGAGCAGACATAAGCTGATTGAGCCGATCAAGAACCTGGAGGACAGGATGTGCAAGAAGCATGAGAGGATCCTGGAGCGGTTCTGCAGGACGGACGAGGAGCTTGTCTGTCAGTTCTGTGCCGAGACCGACCACAGCCGGCACAAAGTTGTGACAGTGGAGGCGGAGTCACAGCAAAAGATGGTAAAGGTTGTAGTTACAGTTTGGTTTGATTCCCTTGATTTCCTGTTGTTTTACAAGACTTATAAAAATAAGTATTCTTCTATGCAGATATAAAAAACCAATAGCACTTTGCCAGAAACATCATTACATAAAAGCACATCATGTTGAAATAGCCTAAGACCTTGAGACATCATTTGCAAGTTATAATAGTGTAGAGGTGTGTGTGTGTGTGTGTGTATGTGTGTGTGTTTCTCAAGATAAAAAGTGAATAGAGTCTTTTTCATTTTTCATTTTCCCCTCAGACTCACATTAAGAAGAAAGAGAGAGAAATTGAGCTGATGATAAAGGACCGGCAAAAGAGGATTGAGGAGATCAATCATTCGATTGAACAAACCAAGGTGAGTTCAGACTCATTCACCAATACGCAAGAATGTGAAGGCCTATGTAGAAAGCTGGTTTGGATGTCAGTAACGGGGAATATGTCAGCGATACAATTGAATGAGTGCATAATTTCAAATTTGACATGGTTGACTGCACAGGAGAATGCACAGAAAGAAATGGAGACAAGCATTCAGGTCTTCACGACTTTGATGGAGTCCATGGAGAAGACCCACGCGGAGCTTATGGGAGAGATTGAGGCGAGACACGATGCCGAACAGAAGAGGTTTGAAGGGCTCATCGAAGAGCTGAGGCAGGAAATTGCTGTGCTGGAGAAGAAAAGCATTGAGCTGGAGCAGCTGTCACACACCGAAGACCATATCGGCCTCCTCCAGGTCAGGAGAGGGAAATTAATCTTATGTTTTACTGTATGTTACCTGCAACACGTAAGTGAATGTGTAGGTACATGTTGTCAGCGAGTGAATGGAAACAATAATACAGTTGTCAAGGCCCACTACAATTACATCATATCCTCAAAGGATTAAAGGATTAAAGGATAAGTTAATTGATTTTGGACCTATATATAATTTGTCTTTTAGTACTTGGACCTGCAGAGAATATTAGCTCCAGAGTCAGCTGTCGAAGCGGCGAGTTCCCGTTGCTAGGCCTCTTGCTGCCAACACTCAAACAGGGTTTGTCAAAATATCTCCAAAAAAGCCATTTGTAGGCTCCACAGGGGAGTTGAGAGTAAATGGAAAAGTTACAAAGTACATAAATTAAAATTAGCTCTGATTTCATGACACAGTTCCTCCATTATGCAACATTTACTAATCAGGAAATCACAGAACTAATTTTCCCTGACGCAGCACAGACTGCTGTGGAGCGAAAGTGCATTACAGGCGGAATGATCTAGCTTTGCGGAAAATTGTAAACAGTAGAGTTTGTTAGAAGATGATCCACTGAGTGGAAATGGTGCGGTGCTGCTGCTTTCCGGGCCATGGATATAAATATGTCAGTTGGTCAGCATATCGTTTTCACAGACTGGCTTTTTTGGAGATATTTTGACAAACCCAATTTGGACTGCTTCTTAGCAGCAAGAGGCCTAGCAATGGGAGCTCACCATTTCAACCAACAGCTGACTCTGAAGCCAATATTGTCTGTGGGTCAAGTAATAAGAGGCAAATTATTTATAGGTCCAAAATCAATTAACTTATCCTTTAAGCCCACTTAGACCAATGAATTTCAAAAAAAACAATATGCAAAACCTAAATCAAGCAATTCAATGACTTAACTAACGACATAACTGTAGCTCCTCGTCCTTCTGCCAAGCATAATAATAATAATAATAATGATGATAATAAATAAATAAAAAACTACACAGTGCTTCACAATCAGGGTGTAAATAAAATGATGAGTAATGGGTGTCAATGAATATAAAATAACAATAACGGCCAAAAATTGACATCAATGATTTGTTCAATCATCTTTCAACAGGAATTCAGTCAAACTTGCACACTACCAGAAGCAAAAAATTGGCCGAGCATCCCTGTTTACGAAGTGGATTTCCTGGGTTTTATACGAGCCTCCCTGATTAAGGCAAAAGATTTCATCAGCCTGGAAGTGAGACAGCAGTCAGCCGTTGGTAAGTTGTTTTTTACATAATGCTTTAATTTTCTGAATAATGAATGGTGGGTTAATGGTGCAATGGCATACATTTCCCAATGGTGGAGAAAGCATGCTGGGATAGGCTCCAGCCCCTTGTGAACCTGAGAAAAAGATTAAGCGAGTAGAGAAAATGAATGAATGAATGAATGAATGAATGATAATATTGGTTGTTCAATAGATCTGATATGGTGCCACTGAAATTATAATGGGTGATTTGATCAAAACAGAGCCATTTTTATCATTTATCTTTTTTTTGTCATTCATCATTTATCATATCAACATTGTTTTATCATATTCAAATTATGTTCTCCTATCTTCCCTTGCAGAGCTCAAGAAAGTGCAGCAATTTTCAGGTATGACATTTTTTCTTGCTAGCACTAATAACTACTACAACAAACATACTATAAGGTTTCTGGACGGGCCTTGAATGGTCTAGAAATGCCTTCATTAGAGCTCCACTACCAGCATCGCGTCGCGTTGCCATCAGCGGTGTGCCAATGTGACGTTCTCCCTGCTCCACAGAGCGCGTTGACTTTTGAATGGATATACCAGAAAACAATCAATTCAACTTTATTTCAACTAGTGCAGTGCCCGTTTGCGCCGCTGCTGCACAGAGCGCTGTTCACCCCGGCCCGCTGCTGCACAGAGCGCTGTTCACCCCGGCCCGCTGCTGCACAGAGCGCTGTCCGCTTGTTTATTCAAAGTTTATTAATATAGAACATGTCGCAATACACCCGCCAAGTGTGAAGTCGATCGGACGAACGGTTCTCGAGAAATGCGAAGAACACACAGACAAACAGACAGAGATTCCTTGCTTTATCGTATGATGAGGGAGAACGCGTGCGTCAGCCATCGAGAATTGAACCTCGGCGATTTTGTAGCTTGGACGCAGCCATCGGACGCAACACAACGCAACGCAAGCAGTGGAGCATCTTTCAGTGCTTGAATCATTCTTTCGATGGCAGACGGCTGATGGCAATGCCTGACGCCCGATGGCTGTAGTGGAGCAGGGCCGTTAATAGGTCTTCAGAACACATAACTATTGCCTTTTAGTCCTAAATACCAGTGTGTTGCTCAAAGTAGTATATTAAAAAAATACTTTATTCTCAGAATTCTGAGTTTAAAGTCAGAATTCTGAGGAAAAAAGTCAGAATTCTGAGGAAAAAAGTCAGAATTCTGAGATTCTAAGAATAGGGTCAGAATCCTGAGTTTAAAGTCAGATTTCTGAGAATAGTCAGAATTCTGACTTAAATCTCAGAATTCGGACCCTATTCCCAGAATCTCAGAATTCTGACTTTAAACTCAGAACTCAAATACATTTTTCACATGTGGCCCTAATCCTCTTCCGTACTTTTCAATACAATATGCATATGGTGTTTGTTGGACCCTGATTGTACTAATAGGAAAGTATGGACGTAATCAGTTATATAAAAAAAAATTAAGAAATAAAAAGAAATATATACACAGATATCGAGACTATAGCACTGGGTTTTGAACACCACAAGGAAAACAGAAAAAGCTGTACATGAGTTGCAATGGTACATAAGAAGAGTATAAATAGGTTTAAATATGTAACTGTACAGCCAGTATTGACTTAAAAATGATGTTTCCTCTATGTTGTGTACCATTTTCTTAACGAGAAATCAACTGATTGGACTATGCTTTTATTATTTGTACTAAGCCTTGAAAAGTCTTACATTTAACCCTACAGACAGTCATTCTTACTCCCTGTCTCCTGTCCTAACAGAGGACATCACCATCGACCCCGACACCGCAGGACCCTGGCTTATCGTGTCTGAGGACGGGAAAGAAGTCAAACAGTCTCCAAAGAAGCATAAAGTTCCCAGTAACCCGGCGAGGTTCACAGAGAACCCGTGTGCCCTCGCAAAGCAGGGCTTAAACACGGGCAGGCACTACTGGGAGGTTGGGGTTCAGGACAAATCCAACTGGGCTCTGGGGGTCGCTGCCGACACCGTGAAGAGACAAGAGCATGTGACGCCCTCCCCGGAGAAAGGCCTGTGGACTGTAGGTCACAAGGACGGAAGGCAGTACGTGGTGTTTGCCCAGAAAGCGTTCCCGGTAACGCTGTCTCCCCGGCCCAAGACGGTAGGGGTGTTTGTGGATTACGAGGAGGGTCAGGTGTCTTTCTTCAACGTGGAGGCCAAGACTCACATATTCACGTTCACAAAGTGCAACTTTGCCGGGAAGGTTTACCCCATATTTGATCCCTGTTTGGCCACAGAGAAAAAGGAGACCGCTCCTCTCCAAATTAAGACCTTAGAGATCACAAAATGCATAACTCATCGAGGTTCACTATCCTAGGCAAAGGTCAAGGTCGCAAAATGAACAAAAACAAGATCACTTTTATCCGTATATAATCAGAAACAGATTTGCATAATCAAGTCACTGAAAGCTTGAGCCAAGAATAGTGGAATTGCATGTAAAGGCTGTATGTTTTTCATGTAGCTCCATGGTGTTAAGCATTTATTTTCAATGTGGTAATGGTTTTGTTTGTTGGAATTTTCTCAGTATTTTGCTAACTGTTAATATAGCCAAGATGATGGTGACTGTACATATGTGGGCCTATATGCTGCATGGATATAATGTAATCATTCTGAGGAGGGAAATCACTACTACTCTGTACTATGTTGAGTTACTGTTTTCACGTTTTAACAGTGGTTCCTTATGTTCCAGTGTGTATATTCATTAAAGGACCACCATTCAGTCATATACTGTGCTACAAGGTACAAAGTGCAGTACCTGACAATTTTGTCAACTGATGTTTTTTTCTTGAAAATACATATATGACATGTTTTCTATCTTGTTTGTATCTTATTTTGACTTTATCTGATGCTGAAACCCCAAAGTTAAAAGAAAAATACACCCTGAAACACTAAAAAATAAAACGATTGACGATGTGCCTTGCAATTCCGTGCCCATTTTGTTGTTTGGTTTGTCTATTTTTCTTATTCCTGCAGATGACTGGCCAAATTTAGATGATCTGGCATCACATAGAGATATTTCCAGTGCAGCTACAATGGAGGTTGCTAGTGGAAAATGCTTCAGTTATCTAAAACATCATCGGTAAATGTCACATTTTGAATACAATGCAGCAACAAGACATGTAGCGTTTTGAGGAAGGGGTACGACCAACATCATAGACATGTCCTGATGTTCACGATACGCACTCCTTTGATTGATAGCAACAAGTTCACGTCCCTCCTCTGTGGGTTGTTAAAAGACATTCTGGGAAATGTAGGAAATCACTAAATGAAGGAGAAGTAGACAAGGCAGGTTGAGGGAAAGTGGGTGCACCAAAAAAGTCAATTACAACACTTTATCACAAAATAACTCCTGGAATATAATTACAAATTGATGATATCTGACAGTGTAAGAATATCAATTGGTGGATTTCTCTTTTTCTTTCTTTTGCACTAGTGGAAACTTAAAAAGCTAAACTTTTTAAGTAGCTGCTGCAGTCTGTCTTTGATTCCCATGCCATTCATTTAGCTGTTCAGATGCCCCATTGATAACAGCTATTATAGCAGCAGCCTTTTCATGTGTGGACCTATTCAAATGGAGAGAATACGTCACGTCCTTTGGTTTAGTTTTTGCATATCTGCACTGAGGGGCCGCAGAAATCAGAGCACGATAACAAAGGGAGGGCATGTGTGGAGGTTGGGTGTGTCACACTGAAAGTGGGAGGGCCACCTGAGTTTCAGGAAGACTTACCTGTTGATGATTGACTCACAGCAAAGCACACAGCGAAAGACTGCACTGCTACAAATCAGAGGAAAACATGCAGAGTGAGTTATATTTCATCTTTTCATTATTGGATTATATCTCTTGGTTTGATTGTTGGTCATGTTATTTTTTGTTTACAGCCATTTTGCCTACGATCATATTTCTCTGTTGATTTGGTCACATACCGTATGTAGAAGTGAGATGAACAATCGGTGCAAAATGAAGTTGGACACACTTATTTAAAATAAAACCTTGAGAAAAGCAGAGTAGAAGAGTACTTAGCATTCAGAAAATTCCTATGTGGCTTATATGACATGATCAATACCTGATGATTTTGAAACAATTGCTCATGTTATGAAGCTGTCTTAATGTTCTGAAATGATACTATGGTGGCTTATATGGATTGTTTCAGGTTTTAATTTGGTGTCCTTTTAGAGTTTCAGTGGCTGTTGGATGAACAAAGGGATTTGTTCATTGGACTGTATTCTCAATAACCTACCTTAACATAGTGTGTTTTTATATTCAGTTTAGTCACTTTTGTTAGATATCAAAACAGTCAACATATGAAAATATATGACTTGTTTGTGAGGAAGATATTCTCATATACTGATTTGGTAAAAATCAAGCTAATTTGGACTAAACTGATGAGCTATTGAGGCCTAAATGAAAAATGAATCACCAACAGTGGTTGTTTATTGTATATGGTAGACTGTAAAATGCCAGTGGACGTCATGTGTTTTCTTTTAAACCTGCAGTAGGTGCTCTCAAGCAGAAGGTCCTGCATTTCTGCATTCCGTAAATAGTTTCTTACCCACCGCTGGAAAGAATGACTCTTTCATAACTGCTTCCTGCTCACAGTGAAACAGCATTGTTTTTTCTGATGCATTTTATTGGTATTGTATGTTAGATAACTTTTAATTATCTAGGTATGTCACTGAGATCAAAGAGCACTGGCCAATGTAGCAGCACTGTATATAGCACATGTAGTCACAGACAGAAAAATAGAGAAAAAGACAGCTTCTCCTGTCCTCTATCACCCATCATTCATCTTTTTTTTGTTCACACTCTCTCTCCCTCACTCCCTCTCAAAGTATACTTTAAATTTTTGAGCGTAGTCACATTTGTCTTTGCTGTCTTTCCCCATACATGCATCCAGTTCCTCCCATATCTATCTATCTATCTATCTATCTATCTATCTATCTATCTATCTATCTATCTACCAACCTGTCTAACTACATGTATGTATCGTCTGTCTGTCTGTCTGTCTGTCTGTCTATCTGTCTTCCTATCTCTACCTACCTACGTACCTATCTTCCAACCTGTCTATCTGCATGTATATATCATATGTCTGTCTGTCTGTCTGTCTGTTAGACAATAACTATTTTAGAACTGTAAGATTTATTCTTAGAACTTATGTCGTTTGCTTCTTCTTGATGTTATTGTTAATGTTTTATCGTATTATCAAGATGAATTTCCTAAATGGATATTAAAGTTAAACTTACCTTAACTACCAACTTATCCAGCTCCATCCCTGAGTCTCTAACCCACACAGCCCCCCCCCCCCCCCCCCCCCCCCCCTTACTGTCTGCCAGGCATCAGCTCTCCGGGAGGCCGGATCCTCTCCGAGGAGCAGTTCCAGTGCTCCATCTGCCTGGAGGTTTTCGTGGAGCCCGTCTCCACCCCCTGCGGCCACAGCTTCTGCAAGGCCTGCCTGCAGGGCTACTGGAACCACAGCAAGAAGTTCACCTGCCCCATGTGCAAGAAGAGCTTCTCCAAGAGACCCGAGCTGAGCGTCAACCGGGTCCTGGCCGAAATCTCCTCCCAGTTCCAAGGGCTGGTGCTGGCCGAGGGGAGCGGGGGGGCCGGGGCCGCCTCACGGGGATCTACGCTGAATCTGAGTTCAGCTCCCGGCCGTGGAGACTCCCCAGCGGTAGACACCGGGGAGTTCGCCCGGGCGGGGGAGGTTCCCTGTGATGCCTGTATTGGCAGGAAGTTGAAGGCGCTGAAGTCTTGTGTGAACTGCCCCGGGTCGTTCTGCGAGGCCCACCTCAGGCACCACAAGAAGGTCAGTTTGTGTCTTCACATTTTTTCCCCATTTGTCTTTACACAAACACAGAAAAGTAAGGATACTGTGCCTGTGTGCCATATATACACAATATATACATGTATATGAGCTTGACATTCAAATTAATGTACATGACTACACAAGAAGTAATCGGCAGTGAATATCTACTGTATGTCAAGATTACTTCCTCTTGAGTTACTAATTATTACTTTATTAATTAAATTTTTTTTTTTACAATTTTTTTGTTTGTTATTTATTATCAGTATTGTTATAGTTTTATACTTCATCACTGTATTATTTATGTTACATTTGAGGTTGGTGTCTATATTATTAGCAATTACCTACACTTAATGCCAGAAGACATAGATACAGATAAATGTTTTATTGTGCAACTCATTATTTCAGACCTTATACAATTTTCCTTCAAATGTCTAAAATATACTCCTTTCAACATCTCCAATATGGTAATTTCATCATTCCTGCTCACTCATCCATTCATTATTTAGATTACCATCCTCTTCTCTTGTTCATATATGCATGTTTTTTTTACCTTTATTTATCTAGGGAAGGCTTGCTGAGCATGCATGCTGTTTTTCATCAATGCCTTGCTCCATATTTTTGCACTTCAGACACATTCAGGCCTGGGAGCTGCCTGGCACAAACAGCCTACTGCTGTTAGCCGCTGAGCAGCAGATTCACTGGAGCTGTTGGGGGTTAAGAGCCTTGCTCGAGGGCAAATGAATGCAGTTGTTGAGGGATTTGTTCCCAGACAGTCTTGCAGTCACAAGCTGGCTTCACCCACATTTATGAATTATTCGCTCACCTCCCTCCATGCCATTCTCCCCAGGTGAAGTCGCTGACCTCCCATCGTCTGATCGAACCCACTTTCCACCTGGAGGACAAGATCTGTAAGAAGCACGAGCGCCTGCTGGAGGCGTACTGCCGCACCGACCACACCTGCATCTGCACCGCCTGCGCCGACGCCACGCACAAGTCCCACGACATCGTCTCCACTGACCGCGAGTGGAAGAAGAAGATGGTAAGCTGTGGTCATTCATTGAGTAGAGTTATGAAATCTTCAATTAAAATCACAGGTACCTCATCTAGATGATAAAAACTACTACTACTACTCATATATTATTACATAGATTTTCTAACAGCCAATCTGTAAAAATGTGTTCAAGAATTGATTTTCCACATTAATGATGGCCTTTGTAGCAACCTGAAACCATTTATATTTTCGACATTTACTGCCCTTCTTAACCAGAGCGCCTTACAATGAATGAACAGGTATGGATTCTATGTGTTGCTCAAGGGCCCTTTAGCAGGACCCATGCCTGTTGATGGCCACACTGAATGACCTGCAACCTTCAGGTCATGGAACTGTATCCCTATTGCAACCACTAGACCACACTTCCAAACCACTGTTATATATTTTACGCCATTTCCCATTATCTAAAAAAAAACAACATCCTGGCTGTTTTCTCTTCTTCTTGCAGAGTAATTTGGGAAAGAGGAGGTCGGAGCTGAAACATTTGATCAAGGAGAGGGCCAAGAAACTGGAGGAAATCAAACAATCCATCAAGGTCATCAAGGTGAGTGACTGACCTGAGTGTTGCAAAGTGCTGCTGATAAAGGGCAAGTGAGCTCAGTCAGCCTAGCCAAGGTAAATAAAGGAAAACAGAGGCATGTTTGTAATTTTTGGTGTCAGTTTTCAGCTGTTCAGGGTTTGACCAGTACAGGTTTTTGAAGGCTGATACCAATGCCAATCTTTTTGCCTTGAAGCTGCTGATAGCCCTTACATGAATTCACTGTTTCCACCAGAATTTTAGCTATACATATTCATGCATTTGTTAGATTCCAAAACATTAGTGCAGAATCAAATTTTATAACAATAGAATCAATACAGGTTGGATTCCTATAGACAACCAGTGTAGCATTAATCAACTATAAAATATATATACAAACTGCATCATATCAGAGGGGGACGATTCTGACTGACCAATATCCGAATTTTAATACATAAAAGGCCAATATCAGCTACCAGCCATAGTAGTTTAGAGCAGATACATGCAAGTTTGAAATCTGTGTTTGTGAAGTAGCTAGTCTCTAAATAAAGATGCTGTTCGAGCATTTTTATGAGCATGAGCATTTTTTTTGATTTAGGACAGATTTTGATCTTTGTTTACGTTTCCCTCATGTACTGCATGTTAAATATTTGCCTAGTCTACTCTACTACTTAAGTCATTTGCATTTTACACTGCAAAAAACACTCTTAAACAGACAAACTTACAAATAGTGAGCAGGTAGGGGTTCAGGGTGCCGCACTTTGACAGGACACACAGCTGTCGATGGGATCAAACCTGTGACTTTTAAGTTACAGGACATTGTTGCCCACTAAACTGATACTGGAGGTCTATGTTGGATAATAAAAAACACATTTGGCAAGAAATCTGTCCAAGTATGATGCAGCACATCTTTCTCATGCCTCTCATGCTTTGTGGTAGCGGAGAAGGAGGCCTGCCTGTGCGGTTTGTTTTTCTCTTGTGTATATATGCTGAGATCCACGGCTGAGGCCGTCAGACTGGTGTGACCAGTGTACACATTTACCTTCAGTTTCCCACACCCTGTTTGTAACTACAGCCTGTCTAGAATTCCCTCAAAGATAAGTTGGGCAAAAATAATAGGATTACACTGCTTTTGTTCATATACACCAAATACAGAGCATTGTTTATACAGGAAATACAAATAGAGATAGCAACAGGCTGAAATGTAATATGATTTAATCATTATTGAGAATTTGGATGGTTTACATTAGTGTGTATGCATGAGAGTAAATATGAGAGTGAGAAATTGTATTAAAAGTAAAAAGTTAATTAAAGAAAATCAATTACATAAAAGTAAAAAGTATCAAAAGAGTATTTTACTATAAATCTGTACATTGACCCACTCTTCATCAAATAGAAACACATTTCCTCATATACCAAACGAACAACATGATGCAGAGTTCTTCAGAGCATACAGTATATTTAGCTACAATTCTGCTGATTAGCAAAATTTCCCAGGATCAATGCTACTCTTGTTTGCTGGTTTCCTGCTTGGTTATTGACTGTAAATAGAACAGTGTGAGAGAGTGAGGTCAGCTTGATCGGCATTTCAAAATACAATGAGGATGCAGTTACTAAGGGATTGGATATCAGCGTGTGTTGTGTGTGTATGTCTGCGCATGTGTGTATGTGTGTGTGTGTGTGTGTGTGTGGCCGCAACTGCATGTTAGTAGAGTCAGAGAGATAAAGAAAGAAACATATCATCGAATAGTTTTAAATTTCAAGACACCATGAATGTCATTCTACACTCCATCAACTTACAACTTTACAATGACTCTTATGCACTTTCTGTTAGGGAGGGTTGAGCATGTAATTTGAGCAGAGAAAAATGTTAAAAACCATGCAGGGGTTCGTCTGACATGAGGAGCTAGGTGGTTTCCTGTGGCTGGGTGGGGGAAAGCGTAACCTGTTTGGCCAGTTGTACAACACTGAATCACACAGGCGAAATTTCTCAATCTCACAAAAGACCCATGATGGTTGCTGAAACTACAGCACTTCACAGCTTCATCTCTTACTGTAGAAAAGTGTGAATTGTGTTTTAAGGTTTTAACAACAATAGGTGTGGTACCTATATGAGTCACAGGTTGGAGAGAGAGACAGACATACAGACAGACAGACAGACAGAAACAGAGAGTGAGTACTGTGCAGACAAATGATTTAGATTAAACTTTAAAGCTGCACTAGGCAAGATTTTTATGTAAAAACACACCCATCTCATTAACTTAATCACAAAGTGGGGCTGCAATAGAGAAGAGCATCCCATCCAACCCAATTGAGAACCCATAGATTTGCCCTTTTAGCCTAAATTAAATTCAGGTATCAGGTTTTCTTTACCTATAGGAAGTGGGTAAATTGAAAAGTGGTCTAGAGAACATTTTTTTGACGTCTTGGACTCATCTTGTCTTGGTCTCGGCCACTATTGGATGTTGACTTGACTATTTCCCGCCTATCCGAAATTGTTCAAAGATCCGTTTTTCTCCACGTGATCCACCTTTGTTTATTTCGTCTTTAGTATAGTACGGAATGCGTCCTCAAACTTCTGTGCATTGATTAGCTAAAATCCTATGCATGAATTAGTTGTAGGATGTTGAAGAGGATAGTACAGAACTACTACAGATCTACATCTCTATAATGCTTAAGAAAGTCTTTAAGCATTTTATGTACTTTTGGAATCTTGTTCTTTTGGAATTTGGAAAGACGTGTGCAGTGCTTATTGCTTATTTTGGTCTTGGTATTGAATAGGACTCGATTTGCTGAGGTCTCGGTCTTGACTTGGTCTCAACCCCCTTTTGACTTGGTCCCGACCCCCTTTGGAGCTGATCTTGACTTCAACTCGATTGGATCTGGTTTGGAATTGACTAATGTGGTCTTGACCCTAATGTGTATTCACATTAACCTGTCCCTTGTGTTCCCCTCCTCTGCAGACCAGTGCTCAGAAGGAGTTAGAGGAGAGCTGGCAGGTGTACGCGGACCTGCAGCGCCTGGTGGAGCAGAGTCAGGCCGAGCTGGTGGAGCAGATCGCCACGCGGCAGCGCGAGGCGGAGCGCCACGCCCAGGAGCTGGCCCGCGGCCTGGAGAACGAACTCAGCCAGCTCAGGAGGAGGAGCAGCGAGCTGGACGCTTTCGCACAGACCCATGACAAAGTGATCTTCCTCCAGGTAGCTTTGATGGAGAAATACACACAGAAAAGTAAAGGTGCCGAAAATGGTTCTTCGGAGTGATGCCATAGAAGAACCATTTCTGGTTCCACAAAGAACCTTTCAGACCAAGGTTCTTTAAAGAATCATTTCTGCACTTATTTGCTTAGACATCTGCATTGTGTTTATGTTTATCTGTTCTTGTATAGTCTCATTTGCAATTGCACAATATATACTATGGAGGGGCTTGGTTATTTTCCACATTTATGCCATCACCCACCATCCAATAGAAGTTCTTTGTGGAACCGCTCCGAAAAAAAAACATTTTCTGTTCTAGTTCAACACAAATGAATAGGTGTAAACAAATACCCTTTCCCCATTTTTCAGCCATAAGTATAAGTCTGATAATGTGAACAGCCACACAGCACACTGTCACGTCTGCTCTGTAAATCTCATAATACAGATAGCCAATGATGCACATTATTATCACACTGCAAATTGATAGATCTGTATAGTATCGACATCTGTTAATCTGTGAAACTGTAAACCTTTAAATCTGCCAATAGTCAACATAGAGAAAGAATTGGAGCTGTGTGTTAGCCTGATATTCAATATGTTCTGTTTGTTGTATTCTCAGCTAGATCCTATTCTCTGCTGCCGGAATGACCCAGTTTCCCCTGAAGGATCATTAAAGTTTCATATTATCTAACCTTTCCTCTTCCCCTCCTGGACTTCCTGTAGAACCTGACGACGCTTCCTCCCGCACCGGAGCCTAATGACTGGTCGGCGGTCAGCATCAACACCGACCTCTACCTGGGAACCATCCGCTCCTCTGTCAGCAGCCTCATCGACAAGTTCCAGGTCGAACTCAAAAGACTCTACGGAAAAGGTGAGGGCATGCGTGGCCAAAGTTAATTTTCCGCTCCGTTACGGTCAAATTCGGTGATTTGTAAAAGATTCACTGTGTCTGCAAATGGAATAAAGAAGCAGGAGTGTCTGTGCAGGGGACATAATGACAAAGTACAGGGTTTACAGGACATACTGACACATACTGTATGATACAAAGACAACAGGACAACACATACAGTGACAACAGATAGTGCAAGGCCTACTACTGATATATAATGTGTGACAAAAAAACATTTTACATAGAAAAAGATCAATTAAAGGCACTTTAATTTATTGACCCCTATTATGTAATATGCTATTTTAAAGGTCTGCATGCATAGATCAATAACCTATTAACAACAAAAATCTATCCCCCGAAATGGGCCTGTTTTTCCATGTTGGGTCACATGTACTACCGTAATTGAATTATATATGGAAAGGGTCTATACATATTGTATACTGTAGGCCAGTGATTCTCAACCTTTTTCATATCAAGGACCCTAATTTAGTCCACATTAGGGCCACGGACCCCCATTTGATGAGAATCCAAATCTGAGAATATTTTGATTGTTAGATATGATTTTGCCCAGAATTCCATGACTATCTGTATTGTAGGTAGAGAGATAAAAGCGAAACTATGATCAAAACAGTGTTTCTTCTACATTCTCTAATTGTGTTAACTTCTTGTAAATTAAATAATGGTGAAGTTTAACAATTTATCAATTTGCTTTAGACCCCCTGGAATCCCCTCAAGTTGAGAACCACTGCTGTAGGCTATACTTTCAACATAAGAATGGGTACAATTCAAGAAAAAAAGGTTTCACTGCTGTATTTTAACAATTTGGTGTTGTCAGTGCCAGTGTCAAATGTAAATCCTTCATATCAAGCATGCATCGCTAGGTGTTCTGTAGCATTATGTATGCAACGTTAGCATTCAACATCCACTTCCTCTGCTTAACCCCACTTCTTGTGCAAGATTCAGAGCAGTGATATGTAGGTTACTAGACTACCACTTTGAAATAGAAAAGTGACTCATCATTGCACCCCCACATGCACAAACACACACACACACACACACACGCACACGCACACATTTACATATGCAGGATCACTGGGCAGATGGAGATAGTGCTAGATGCCAGAGTTCAGCCATCTGGAAATAATGAAGAGGCAGTAGCAGAGGGCTGAGTGACAGCACCACATGTCTGGAGCATTTAGAGCACTGGATTAGCACAGTATGTTTACCTCCCACACGTGCCATCTGCTTTGACTTTGACTCTTTAGACTTACTGACTTACTGACTCTCTTGGTCTCTCTCTGTCTGTCTCTCCCTGTCTCTCTCTCTCAGAGCTACGGAAGCTGCAGAACTATTCGAGTGAGTACGACCTCTATTACTTTCATGAAAGTGGTGGTTCTTGAAAATTCGACGTCATCGGCGGTTTGCAAATATGCTTTGCTCAGGGAAGAGTGTCATGAAAAGAGCAGGACTATTTGGCAATCATGCCCCAATATCAACTCAATATGACGTTCAGTCTGCTCAGTTCCTCCTTTGTCCACAGGATGGCAGCACTGAACAATTCATAGAAACACAGTGACAAAAGCCATTTCTCCACAGCACAGACAAGTGGGACTTGTGCAAGCCAGGAGCCCACAGCCGAATACGATTGCTCATGCCACATGATCAGAAGTACCATCAACAAAGCAACAAATTTCAAAAGATTCACATTCACAAGTTTGTTTTCGGTGAAATTCAGTGACACAGTTAGCCCTGATTAACACTGGAAACCAGACTAGTGAAGCCTTCAAGGTTCAAGATGAAAAAAATCCCCTTAATAGAGTTGAAATTATAGGGTGAACTAGGGTCCAAGCACATTCTGTACAATCATGTTGAGTTTTGGGGGTTTGTGATTATCTATAGTGCCCATCAGGCTTTCTTTACCCATTCTCTCTGAAGAAATGGTCAGTTTTAACTTTTTAGACAGGTTTGCAGTCCCCTAAATGACTGTTGAAGGGACCGATTCTAATGTATGTTGTTTCATGCCTCTCTCTCTTTCTGTTTCATTAACGTTCAGGCATAAGAAGTACACTCTTAGTAATCTCCTGATCTTCTCATAATAAATGTTAGTAACTCTTCTCCCAGTCTCTTATTCTGTCCTGTTCTATTATTTCCAGGTGAGGTGTTCCTGGACCCGGCCACGGCCCAGAGGAACCTGGTTCTGTCTGACGACGGTCGCCATGTGCGGTATGAGGAACGCAAAACGTCCCAGTCTGAGGGTCCAAAGCGCTTCAGCCCCGCCCTCTTTGTCCTGGGCCGAGAGGGCCTCAGCTCGGGACGTCACTACTGGGAGGTGGAGGTGGGGCGCAAGACGGCCTGGACGCTCGGCGTGGCCAGCGCCTCGGCCCGCCGCAAGGGTGAGATCAAGCTGAGTCCCGAGGGCGGATACTGGTGCCTGTGGCTGAAGAACGGGGAGGTGAAGGCCCTGGCCGCGGCCCGCCTGCCGCTCATGCTGCCGTCGCCACCCAATAAAGTGGGAATCTTCCTGGATTATGAAGGAGGCCAGGTTTCTTTCTATGATGTAAAGGCGCATCTGCACCTCTATACCTTCGTGGATACCTTCAACGAGAGCCTGTACCCCATCTTCAGCCCCTGTCTCAACCAGGAGGGGAAGAACTCCGCTGCGCTCATCATAAGTGCCGTCAAACACACCTGACACCAACAGCCAGTCAAAAGCAAATCAAGTCAGCTCAAGTCAGGTTACATTTATTTATAATGTGCTTTTGACAGAACAGGTTTGTCGCATTGTGCTGTACACTGCAAAAAATATTAATTTTGAACGGATGATTTAATCATGTATTCAGTCTTAAAATATTTTTCTCTTAAAACAAGTGAAAAAAAAACTGCCAGTGGATAATTTCACTTGTTTCCAAGTTCCAAGTTTCAATACCAGATAATTTCATTAGTTTCCAAAGCACTTTTATGCCTATATAATAAAATAAAGTGGGCCTAAATCATTTTGCATCAAGATAATGTCACTTGATTAGAAAATGCAGAAGTGCAGTTGCATTGGAAACCAGTTAAACTATATCACCCCATAGGCAGATTTCTTAAGATTTTAATGTTAAGTAAAATCAGGTTTTAAGGACTGAATGCAAGAATGTTTTTTTTCATTTTTTTGTTTTTTTTTGCAATGTACAGAGTAATGAAGGAAAACAAATGCCCTAACCCTGACCCCATCAAGGCCACTTCACATCACAGTCGATCATTCATGGTTTGTTTACTGCCCAATCACAACTTTGACCCCCCTCTTTCTGTATCCATGCCAGATTAGCTCAGATTATCTGTGGTTGAGGTTCCTGCTAGCTGTTTCATTCTGATAAAAGACTTCACATTTAGATAAGGGCAAATCTTAACTGAACTTGGTTATTTAGAAATGTAACAAGTAGCCATTAGTTTCTTCTTCTACTCTCATGTCATCATGGTGTTTGTTAACATGCATAAGAAAATCGTCTCAAAATTACTGCTCAAATGTTATTTAATTGCATCAAAAATGACCAAAACGAATATTACTGTAAGGAAACATTTGGAGGAGTAAAAATATATTTTTCAAGGGCCAAATTTGGCCCGTGATCCTTACTTTGGGCAGCCCTGGTTAGCTGAACATGGTTAAGGGATGCTTGTTTGAGTAATACTGTACCTCTGGCACTTTTCCTTACTGTGTAAGTCTATGTTTTACTGTGTCAAGCTTTTGGAGAGTTTAGAGTAAAGAAATGAAATTATTTACAAGTGATAGATGTAATTTTAACTTCTATAGGTTTGATTGGGCTTGCCTGGAGAGCCAAATGAGAGATATTTGCACATAAAACTTTATTCCACTAGACCAGGCAAGTTCAACCAATCACATATAAGCATTTTAAAATATCAAAAGTAAAATATTGGCCCTTTGAACTACTGTACTTTTATATGAAATGTTTGCTTTTGTACTTTTATTCTGAACCTGTTCAATAAAGATGTTTACCATAACTCACAATCACATACAGGATTTTTTGTGATACTTTATCGATCCCCTGAAGGTGAAATTTGTCTTTGCATGCTCGTGTCCACAGAGAGGACAAAGTGCAGCGTCAGCTACCGAACAGGCCAGGGAGAAACTCCTGGAGCTGGTATGTTCCTTCAGGATGCTTCAGGGGCTTGAAGAAAAATAATTCAAATGTGTGATTGAGCGAGGATTCACTGCAAATCTGAGAGGAATGAGAGTCGAGAAAAATAAGAATTGAGTGCAATAAAAAAATTATCTCAAAATTACTCCTCAAATATAATTAAATTGCATCAAAAGGGACAGAAGCGGAAAAACAGTATTACTGTAACAAATACTTCTTAATACATATTTTAGCCTGGTTAGGTGACAGATGGATGGAGGTTGCCACTTTCGACAAAGACTGCCAGAAAAATTGACAATCACAGCAAAGTGTTAATATTAGTAGTATTTTTAGTGAGAAAGTGAATTTCCTCACTGTCAGGTGAAAACCTTATATCTCCAAAATGTCAACAAGAAAAATAACCCTAATTATCCAATGGATTTTGAAAGGGTTTCATAGAGATCAGAGGATTTTCTCAACTCATAGAGGAACGTGTAATACTTCAATTGAAGTAAAAACATGAAAATCAAAATCACCAAAATTGGAGTTATGAGGTTTTCACACCACAACAGCGATTTGTACTTTTTCTGTGACTTGACCTGACACTATCTGAATTTTTCTTATATGGTAAACATCAACCTCACACTCCAAACTGATCAATTTCAAGCAAACATTCGTAATTATTCGCTACAACTATTTGACCCAAGTCTAGACAGAAGTATGAGTATTCTCTGAAGGGTTGAAGCCGTACCTCAGAGGGCCAAGCCAGAGGAGTGTTATTTGTATCTGGGGTAAAAGGAGAGGGAGGGGGGTATATTTTGGGACTGAGGTGTGTATGTGTGTGTGTGTTGGAGCGGGGGGGGTGTTAGATGTGGTGGTGGTTACAGCCTGTCTCGTGTGTCACAGTGTACAGTGGAGCCTCGGAGGCAGCTGCTCTCTGGTGAGTGTCCCCATATCTACTTTTTCTTTCTCGCTCTCTCCTTTCCCCCTCTCTCTCATTCTTTCTGTGCTTGCTCTCTCTTGGTTTTCTGCACTGTCACGTCTACACATGTAAAGGGTTTCTCTACCCACCAGTATGTCTCTCTGGGGAGTGTTGTTTGGATTTTGTATTTTTTTATTTTTTTTTTAAATAGCATATGGCTGGTTGGAGCTGAGACCTGGAGGTGCTTAGCTATATTTGTGTATGTGGTTTTAAAAAAAGCTCTCTCTCTCTCTCTCTCTCTCTCTCTCTCTCTCTCTCTCTCTCTCTCTCTCTCTCTCTCTCTCTCTCTCTCTCTCTCTCTCTCTCTCTCACTTGCTGTCTGTCTCTTGCTCTCTCTCCTTTGCTCTTTTCAAATGCCGTTCTGATTTTGTACAGTAAAGGGTT
Organism: Centroberyx gerrardi; assembly: GCF_048128805.1. Taxonomy (NCBI): domain Eukaryota; kingdom Metazoa; phylum Chordata; class Actinopteri; order Beryciformes; family Berycidae; genus Centroberyx; species Centroberyx gerrardi. Next base: position 7,075,762 of record NC_136019.1, on the reverse strand, counting down.
AGATCAGAATATAAACACCACTGCAGTACAGTCCACCCCTACTAAGGCTTCCGTTGCAGTCAATTTATTAGCACCGAGCAGATCGACATTTCAAGAAACAACTGCTCTTCGTCAGAGTTTGATCACAGCTATAACAGTTTATCTTTTTTTGAGGCACTGCGGTGATTAAATGCCTTGAAATAAGACAGAAACATGTTCTTGTTTAGAAGAGGGAAGCAGCACTGCAAGATGGGTTAGTGGCTAGACCAATATTTTTGGAAAGATGTTAGCTATTCGTGTCTGGCCTGCCATGAATAGCTAGGCTTTTTCTGGCCCTGTATTCATAATCTCTCTCTCTCTCTCTCTCTCATCGTGCTAAAAAGCAGACTCACATAATAACAGCTCCACAGACATGCTGACAGTGTATATGCTAATTAAACTTGCACACTATATTCAGCTTGAGGGGCAATTAAAGATGCAAATGTCAAAAATGATCAAAATTGAAACATCACAAGTGACCCTTTCACTAAGAACTATTCTTCATAAAAGGACAAAAAACCACGATGGGACAACACTCCTCAGAGACTAGTTGGGGCTCATTTATAAATATGTTCTTTGATTTTATCTTAGATTTCTGATCTGATAATGCAGTAATTTCAAAAATTGTGTCAAAATTGACAGAAATACCTGTAGCATTAACACCTTAGGTGAGGGCAGAAATTCGTTTTTTTGTGATATATTTAAAACTGTTTAAAAAAAACAGTTTTAAATATATCACAGAAAATTGGAGAAAATCAACATAACCCATTGTTTTGGAATTTAGATCAATTCAATTCATTCAGATCAACTCACCTTAAAATTCCTAAATGCTTGGATTTAGGATTATAAATGAGCCCCATTGTGCTTTGCTTAGTAGTTTGGCATGCAAATGACCCAAATTAAATTAATGCCATCTAACCCTAGCGACCTCGATATCACAGCAGGTTCGATGCCCCGTCCAAAGGCGGGTTGATTATGCTGAAAATGACCCTGCCTCTCCGCCGTGTAGGAATGGCCACTACTGGCAACCTTTCTGAAGAGCAGGTGCACTGCTCCATCTGTCTTGACGTCTTCACCAACCCCGTATCCATCCCCTGTGGACACAACTTCTGCCAGAGCTGCATCCTGGGATACTGGAAGACCAGCCCTTTGTATCAGTGCCCTATGTGCAAGAAGTCCTTCTACAAAAGGCCCGATATTAGCGTTAACACTGTTCTGAGGGAAATCGCTGAGCAATTCAAAGAGATCAGGGTTAGAAGCGTGGAGCAACAGCAGGAGGTAAAGGCAAACAAGGAGGAGGAACAGGTAAAAGTGGAGAAAGAGAAGAAGTGGACCATGGACAGAAGGAAAAAGGAGGATGAGGAGAGGCTCCTGGAGAAAGACCAGAAGCAGCAGGTTCTGGAGGAGCTGAAACAAAAGCAGGAGGAGGAGAGGAGAAAGAAAGAGGGCTCAAAGGAGAAACCGGCAGAGAAGAAGCCATTCATGGGACTGCAAGAGGAATTACCACCGTTGGTACCTCCGCTGCATGTGCCCAAAACCTCTCCACCGCCATCACCATCATCTCCACCTCCAGGGTGCGAAATGTCACCTCCAGCCACGCCTCAAGGGCCATCACCACCGCTGCCCCAAACGACGCCCCCGCCCTCACCACAAGTTCCCCCGCCTCCAGCTCCCCAAACCTCATCTGCACCACTCATCTGGGAGGAGGTCCTCTGCGATGTGTGCCTGGGGGAAGACAGGCCGAAAGCTGTCAAGTCCTGCCTGGTGTGCCTGACCTCCTACTGCGAGGAGCATCTCAAGTCCCACACGGCCAGGTTCACCAAGCACAAGCTGATGGAGCCTGTCGCCAACATGGAGGACAGGATGTGCCCGAAGCACGAAAGGCTCCTGGAGCTGTTCTGTAAGAAGGATCAAACCTGCGTGTGCGTACTGTGCACCGAGACGGACCATAGGGCACACTACACCGTCCCTGTAGAGAGGGAATGGACAGAGAAAAAGGTGAGAGGGATTTAATGGCTTCTACTCAAATATGCAGATTGGAGTTTTAGTTATACAATCATTTCTCAGACACAGAGCTGCTCTGGAGGCAGAAATAATCTCATTGGTTTAGTTAAACCTCAATGGGTGGAGCCAAAGAACCACAGTTTTTCTGGTAACGAGACTGGTGAAAGTCCAGCGAAAAAAGGCAACGGGCAAGAGAGGAGACATCATACTAAGTTGGTTAGCTAGCCTATCTTATCTTCCAAGTTAAAACTAGCCATACTAGCCTATAGCTATGCTAGTTAGCTAGCCTTCTGACCTTCTAACATCAATACCGTGATCTTGAATGAATGAAAAAATAAGTTATTGCCATTCATATTTGTTTATTTATATTTTGACCAGAGTTCCTACTTTGACATTCAAGTTAGCCAGCTAAGTTGCACTCAGAAAAACTGTGGTTCTTTGGCTCCGCCCATTGAGGTTTAACTCAACCAATCAGATTATTTCTGCCTCCAGAGCAGCTCTGCTTCTGAGAAATGTTTATATAGTCCAATCTGCCACAGAGATCATTTTCTGATGGCGACCAAGCATTTTCTATCTATACTACCCAGTAAAGCAAAACCACTTTCTGTAATACTGACACACCAAACTTTTTCTCTTACTTTTTGTGTTACATAACGTTAAATAACATGAAATACCTCTTCCTATAAGACTACGATTACGATAAAAGTGCAGTTCAGCACAGATGTTTTGATCAAGTTAACAAGTGCGCACTTGTCATTGTCACTGTCATTGCAACCTGCTTGTGAAATCATCTTGTGCAGGCGCAGCTGAAGAGGACAGAAATAGACGTCCAGCAAATGATCCAGGACAGACTGAAGAAAGTGGAGGAGATCAAACACTCTGTGGAGCTCAACAAAGTGAGTCTCATATGGGATCAACATTTCATGGGATCAAATGATCAATTGTCATATGGTTTGCAAGTCTGTATGTGGTATAGTATGCTAATAGTGTCAGTAAGTATATTTACATGGAAATTAATATTCCACTAAAGTAAACAGCATATCCTGTTTACAATAGCCCAGATAAGATTATACCCCAATGATGAGAAACCAAGATATGATAGTTGAGATACGCCCAATATTAGCTGAAATACTGAGGTATATAGGTTCTTTATCCATTTAATATTTGGCCTTTAGCAGTGTAAGTTCTGTTTTCATGATAATATTCAGAATATTCTATTTATTCTTATACGCAGGGATATTTGTGATTGGGATATGAGGAGGCAGAGGAAGAGCTTATCCCAAAAATACCCTATAATTGGGATAAGAGCTGGGATTCAGAATTCAACGTTTATGTAAATGAATTCACTGACAGGTTTTGTTTACATTTGATTACTTTTGATTACAATGTTATGAGGCTATAACAATACCTACTGCAATAGCATTTCTGTCCAGAGAAGACCAAAAAAGACCAAAGCTTGTGTGCTAGAGTTTAAGCTTTGTGTTTTCTGTGTCCCCTGGCTATGATTCCCTAGAAATTATGCAGGATTGACTTATGGCAAAGATAGAGCCTCAACCAAAGCAGGCAGTGGCGAGTGAAGTACAGAGATGTAAAACACTACCACCAAGGGACTCAAGGGGTCGCCAAAGTCATCAAAATTCAAACTGGTATCAGCTCTAAATAAAATGTAATTCAACTGACATCCATGATTGTCACGCTCCACTCCCAGGCGAGCGCCCAGAAGGAGATAGCGGACAGCATGCAGGTCTTCTCGGAGCTGGTGCGCTCCATCCAGAGGACGCAGGCTGAGCTGGTCTTGGCCATAGAGGAGAAGCAGAGGCAGACGGAGAGGTGCGCCGAGGGCCTCATCACCGAACTGGAGCAGGAAATCACTGAGTTGAAGAGGAGGAATACAGACCTGGAAAACGTGGCGCGCACCGACCACATCCATTTCCTACAGGTGAGAGAGCGTTTTGTTTTGACGAGCAAAGTTGGGTGTCACTTTTGTATAAAGTTGCCATATGTGCCAAAGTTATATATTTGGATCATTTCGCCCTAAAAAAAGGCTTTAAAGGTGCGATGTGTAGCATTTTTAAACATCAATGGTCTTGAAGATTGGCCTCTATCTCACACCAGTGGTATTGTTAGTGCTAGTGTTTCTCAAAATTAAGACCACATCTCCCATACACCCTGTTGCTTTCTGTAGAAGACAACTGCTACTTGTCCTTCCTCCGTGGCATCACTCCCTATTTCTCTTTTGCTTTGACAAGAAGGATAAACAAGGTGGAAGTGATGTTTTCATCGACCTTTCACTCGTTCAGACTATCTGTCATTGCAAGGAACTCTGAAAGCTTTAGCTTTGTTTCTGCTGGAACAACAGCGCCCTCTTCCTGTTTTTTTGCCGTAAAGCAATTCATTCAGATTTCCCACCAAATCTGACCCGGTGGCACACAATGCAAAATGCACAGTAGAGGCCGGTAGAGGCTGCCAATCTTCTCAGCAATGGTCTTGTTTGTTTATTTAAATAAGATCATTTGAAGGGTTTAATTCCAAAATACTGTATATCCATTTTGGAAAAAAGTTTACTGATATTTATTGCTTAATATTTCTAAAACACAGATGATTACACAATTACTATATTGTAAAAGTTTCTATATTGTAAGCAAGGGAGCCCATGCTCATTAAAATTGTGTATATCTCATTTTGGATCAAAACCTACTTATATTTCATTTATTGTACTGTATTTCTCTGTAGAGTTTCCCAGCCCTTAGCACTCCTCCATCTGTCAAAGACTGGTCTGGGACCAATGTTCCCACTGACATGTGTGTTGGCATCACCAGGAGAGCTGTGTCCAAACTGCAGGCAACATTAAATGAGATGATAAACAAACTGGCTGAAAGTGGTAGGATTTCCCTAAATAATCCCATAGCCCATTTATGTTTTACTGTTTATTTTTTATATCAAATTGCCTAAAGCTGAACTTAGCATGTCTAAGGATAATTTTTTACTTTGATGTTACAGAGATCAAAAAGATTCTGAAATACACAGGTAAACATTTTTTGCATCCATCACTCTTTTTCACCTTCACCGTTGTACTCACAAATATGGAAAAACTCCTGTTACAATTGGCACTGTGCTAATCACCTTTCTAAGATCTAACAACCCTCACAAAACTCTCTGGTCCTTTTGTATCTTTCTCTTCTTTCAATCCTAGCGGATTTAACTCTGGACCCTGACACAGCCAACCCGTGGCTGCAGCTTTCTCAGGACAGACGTCAGGTGAGGCACCTGGGGGCGTGGCAGGACCTCCCAGACAACCCTGATCGCTTTGACACGGTGGTCATCGTCCTGGGCCACGAGGGCTTCACCTCTGGGAGACATTACTGGGAGGTCCAGGTAGGGGACAAGGACGACTGGTACCTGGGCGTGGCTAGATCCTCTGTCAACAGAAAGGGGAGGATCTCTGTAAGCACCGCCCAAGGCTACTGGGCTCTGGCCATGAAGAAAGGCCAGGAGTACCGGGTGTCAACGTCCCCACCGTTACTGCTGACCCTCGACAACAAGCCCAAACGGGTGGGTGTCTACGTGGACTACGAGGAGGGGCAAGTGTCGTTTTATGACGTGAGGGCCCGGACCCACATTTACACGTTCAAGGATAGATTTATGGAGAAGATCTTGCCCTTCTTTTACCTGTACTGCTGCGACAAAGCCTCTGACACCATGGTGATCTGTCCCGTCAGCGAGAAGACTCTAATTAAGCAAAGCTAAGGAAAAAGTTTGAGAAAAACTGGAAAGCTCTTGTGAGAATGAAAGCTAAACTGTTTTGTGGTAGACAAACCTTTTAAACCTATTTTCATGAAAGACTGTGGTTTGTTGGTTTATTTGTATGTATATTTGTAATAGTGTAGCTTGACAAATATATTAATTGTACATTTTATGCATCTATGTCCAACTCATGCTGCAAAGCCTTGAATGCATGACACTTTACTAAATCATAACTGAAAAGTGAAGAATGAAACAGTTTACTTTTTACTCCTCTGGTTTAATGATTTGCATGTTAATTTGATTTAGCCTCTTTAATGCGCCAAATGTATGTTGAAGAGAAGTGTGTTCATGGTTTACAACAATAAATATCGTGTCAAATGTTCCCAAAATTTCAGAAGCTCTGGTTTAATTTAAGAATATTTAATTCAAGTTGGATTGATGGACTGTTGGAAAATGCTTTAGGTTTCTATTCAGCAAAGTGATGTCACTTTACCACACCCACTCAAGACTGGAGCGACTAGAGCTGCCCCAGCATCTGAGGCTTGTGTTTAACCACTTCCACGTGAGAGATGAAGAGTATCGAATTGTTTGTGGGGCCGTAATTAAGTTCTTGTATGTGTAAGTAGGAAAATCTCCAAACGTTGCAGAAGAGCAATCAAGAGTCGGGTGAGTTATTTTTCCATCCAAATGTGTTCCGTTTTGTTTTGTTCCATTTTTCACAAAATACAGAACATTATGTCTGTATGAATGGATTCGGGGAAGAGATCTGCAAGCTGATTCATGGCAAGTGAGTCATCGGGCGGGGTCAGCATTCACATTGTTAACATCCTAAAAATAGACTTGATTCCAAAGTTGACTATTCATCTAAAATTTTGCCTTATAGTGTCCTTATCTTTGTGTTTATGCCCATCATGTGTCATGCAAACATGGGGCTACAACATACTGTGCATACTGTAAAAGACCTCAAAGACCAGAAACATTCATACAAAGCACATTTCTTCCCGTAGAAATGTCATCACTTAGTATTCACGCCGTATTGCCGGAGGATCAGTTCAAGTGTTCGATCTGTCTGAATGTCTTCAGCGACCCGGTCACCACGCCTTGTGGACACAACTTCTGCATGGCCTGCATCAGCGAGCACTGGGACAACAGCGAGTTATGCCAATGCCCGAAATGTAATAAAAGATTCTACGCAAGGCCCGAGGTCTCCACAAACTCAGTCATGGAGGAGATTTCGGTGCAAATAAAGAAGAGGAAACTTGATGTACCCGAGTGCATTGCCGCAGCTTGGGAGGTGACGTGCGATGTTTGCACGGAAATAAAGCTCAAGGCCCTGAAGTCCTGCCTGGTGTGTCTGACCTCGTACTGCGAAGCCCACCTGGAGCCTCACCAGAGAGTTCCCTCCTTGATGAGACACAAGCTGATCGACCCGGTGGAGAACCTGGAGGAGAGGGTGTGTAAGAAGCACGAGAGATTTCTGGAACGTTTCTGCAGAGACGAACAGTTGTACGTCTGTGTGTTGTGCACTGAGACAGACCACAGAAACCATGACACAGTGCCCGTTGAAGAAGAAGGGGCTCAGCAGAAGGTAAGATATTAATTTATTCAGTTAAATGTGCAGGTGGAAAATATCCCAGAGAGCTTGTGGGTGTGCCTCAAAGGATAGTGGGATTTGATCCAACTTTTCATCTTGAGATTCTATATTTTCTGTCTATAGGAGAAGATTGAGTCCAAAATAGGAGAGATTCAAATGATGATTGAGGAGAGAATGGAAAAGATAGAGGAAATCACACGGTCCCCTGAGATGGGCAGAGTGAGTACTGGGAAAACTTTCTGGATGTTCACAATTTTGTTTTGCCAAAAATGTTGCATTTAATATAAAGCTCCACTAATGACTTGATTTTCTGTTTTTTTATTATTATAGGAGATAGCAAATAAAGAGATGGAAGACAGCAATAAGCTCTTCACTGATCTGATGAGTCGCGTTCAGTCGATGCAGACGACACTGCAGGCGTCTATCGAGGAGAAGCTGAGAAGCTCCCAAAACAAAGCGGACGCAATGATTCAAGAGCTGCAGGAGGAAATCACCGAACTGCAGAGGAGACAGTCGGAGCTGGAGCAGCTCTCACAGACTGAGGACAACCTTCACCTTCTGCAAGTCAGTCAGCACTACTATGAGAAAACAACATACAATAACTCTACAACACTCTACAATAACATTCTTCCTTTCTTTCTGCCTACTTTGTTTCTCTCTCTCTCTCTCTCTCTCTCTCTCTCTATCACCGAGGCAAATGAGGAAAAAATGCTTCCAATGTTCTTGTCACACAATAAGTTGATTAAAGAGCTTATTTGCCAAAAAGATTGTATATTCAAACTTTTTTTTTTTTTTTTCAATGACAGCAGGTCACGTTGCGGAATGACTCTTCGGGTACAGACAGTTGAGATTAAAATAAAACATAATCAAAAATAAACCCATGCCATTCATGATCATGTGTTTCTTAATCATCTTAGACATCCCAGGCCCTCTGCACCCATCCAGCTACCAAAGACTGGTCTGAGATCAGGGTTTACTCAGATGTGTGTGTGGGGATGGTGAGGAGAGCCATGTCTCATCTTGTGAATGCGTTTCAAGCAGAACAGAAAACTCTGACAAACATGGGTGAGCATCTGTCGCATCTGCTTTATCAGTGAAATGTTGCTACAATCTCTGGCTTAAGAGTTTCCCAAATAACTGCTGTGTTGTGTTTGTACATGTTACAGAACTGAACAGAATGAGAGAGTTTAAAGGTGAGATCAGTCACTTTAATTGACTTTTAAAAATGTTATTTGCAATTAATTGCAATTATGGTAATTGAAAATGAGAGCTGCGCTTTAACTAAACTTCTTTTTCTCAGAGTCAGTCACCCTGGATCCGAACACCGCTAGTCGCTACCTCTCTCTTTCTGAGGGCGACACACGTGTGAAAATGTCAAAAACTGCAAATCTGGTGCCTGATAACCCAGAGAGGTTTGACCGTCCCATGGTTTTAGGGAAGAAGGGCTTCAACTCTGGGCGCCATTACTGGGAAGTCCAGGTGGGCCTGAGGAATGACTGGGATGTCGGCGTAGCCAAGGAAACAGTATCCAGGAAGGGAGAGGTCAACGTGACAAGAGAAAATGGGTTCTTTGCCCTGGAAAAGAGTGGCTTTGATTACGAAGTTAACAACACTCCCTACAAAACCCTTCACCTGAATCCCAGGCCAAGAAAAGTAGGAGTTTATGTGGACTATGAGGAAGGCCGGGTCTCTTTCTATGACGTGAATGAGAAGTCACATATTTACTCTTTCAAAGGAGAGTCTTTCACTGAAAAACTGTTCCCCTACTTTTATGTGTACAGCAAGGCAAAAAAATCTGAACCTTTGGTTCTTATAGGAGATTGTACAGCGTATCTCCTCACTCGCATACGCTCTGCCTCTAAAGCTACGGAATAACTGCATAGCGCTGTTGTCAGGTGAAACCTCGCAACTCCAATTAGGTCCTCTATGATTTTATTAAACCCTTTCAAAACACCTTGCATAATTCAAAAGATGCAGGGTCGTTATACTGACAAAAAAAAAAGCATTAAAAAAGGGCTGAAATATGAGATTGATTATCTCTCCCAGTTCTAAAATCAATCATTCATACATAAATGTTATTAATGTTTCATCAATATTATTTTTGCATTTTAATTTAGATGAGGGTATCTGGTCAGCTACATGATTGATAATTTTGTAATTTCCTCATTAACATGTTTTCCTTTTAAAAATGGTTTTAATATATATATATATATATATATATATATATATATATACTTTTTTTTTTGAGGATCTATATATTTTCTTTGTCAAAATAAAGGTTGGTTAAGGAATAAATATATTTTAAGTGTATTATACTGAATTACATTTGCATGAATTGAAGGATTACATCCAATTAGGAAAAACTAAAAAAAAAACCAAAAAAACACTGCATAATTTAAAATATGTCGGGCCGTTAATCTAAAAAAAAAAAAAAAAGGCTGAGATTTGAGATTGATTATCAACATATTGTGGAATCTCCTAGTTCTAAAATTGATCATTCACACATAAATGTTATCAGTTCCCATCAATGTTATCTTTACATGAGTAGGCACAGCAATGAATGTACACAGCTTATTATTTTAATTTAATGGATGCAGGATTCTCATAAAAGTATGGATGGTATCTGGTCAGCTACATTGCAAATAATTTGTAATTTCCTCATTAACATGTTTTCCTTTTTAAATGTATGTTAATATCTTTTGTGAACATTTATCCAATTTGCCCATCAAAATAAAGATTGGATAAACAATATACTCCATATATTATGCATGAGTGCATTTGTATTAGTGCTGAATTATGCATGAGTTCAGTGCTTTTGTTTTGATCGTGTGGACTGTAGATCCAGCTGGTTTGTTATGAGGAACCACACCTGCATTTCCAGGTAGAGTTTATGAGCATGGAGGAAATGACAGAGGGTTTCATAGTCCAACAGTGCCGCCCTCTTTCCCAGTACTGATAGGTGTGTCCGTGCCTAGAGAGGAGGAACGGACCAATAGGAGCGTCACTTTACTCAGCACTGTTAGAGCCACAGAAAAGACAACCTGTTTCTTACACAAGACAGGTAAGTGAACTGTCTATTTCTATTCTAATATTCAGTTCTGTGTATGTAAAGACTTGAGATTTTGTTTATTATTGCTGTAGGCTTTTGTCAAGTGGCAGTGATGACTCATGTTTGTTGACATTCAACGAGAATCTATATTTGTCTGCAGTGAATGTTTTGGATGTAAGTTTTAGTCAGTGGTGGGCATTGTGCTGATTTTTCATAGCTATACATGCAATTTCTGGTAACACTTTTTGGATAGTTCAATGTTAATACTAAACTAACAGATGACAAACAAGAGATGTTCAACAAAGTGTCACTTGCCTATTTGTTCCATCTACAGACTATATAACCCTAACCCTGACCTAAACCTAAAGATTTACCGTAACCCATTGAATATCTATAGACTACTTTTCACACTACTGTGTCACCTGAAACTCACTAGACTTTTTAGTGACGCATTATAGTCACTTGATAGTAAGTTGAATGTCAGTATTGGACCATCCCAAATGAAGTGTGACCAAATTTCTCATCTCTGTTGTTATTTTATTATCTTTTATTGTCTCATTTTGACTCATGTCAAAACGTGACTCCAGAAGTGACGTCTTGTATTCTGACTGTTCCAGAATAACACATTTATCAACAAGTATCAACAGGCCTTAAATCAGGCTAGCTGGCTGTCAGGTGTAGCTGTATTTCTCTGTGCTAAAACGAAAGTCCTTGTTTTCTACAGATACACGTTGAGCAATCAGTGGAATAGTGCACTGCCTTGTCTTGGAAATCTGTGAAAGTTAAAACCAGGCCATATCTGACCTCAAGTGGTGTGAATGTGTGTCTGCGCGCACACACACACACACACACACACACACACCCACACAAAGACAGTCACTGCCTTTTGGCTTAATGTCAGAGCTTCCCAAGTGCTGCATCTGCCTGGATGAATTCACCAGCCCCGTTTCCCTCCCATGTGGACACTGCTTCTGCCTGGGATGTATAGGAGAATACTGGAGGCTCCATGGGGCCTGCCAGTGCCCCCTCTGCAAGGCCTTGTTCCCCACCAGGCCACAACTCAAAATGGACCAAACGCTACCTGCTGGTGCCCTGAGTGAGGACGCAGCTGTCCCTTTAAGAGCTGGAGAAGTGCCTTGCGATCTTTGCCCGGCAAAGCATCGAGCAGTTAAGTCCTGTCTGGTGTGTCTGGCCTCATACTGCGACGCTCACCTGGAGCCTCATTACCGGGATGCGGTGCTTGGGCGCCATCGTCTCATCAGTGTGTTGAAGAACCTGGAGGACTCTGTGTGCCGACTGCATGGGAAGCAGTTAGTCAGGTTCTGCAGGAGCGATCAGACGTGCATCTGCGCCATGTGTGTCCAGACAGACCACAGGGGCCATCACATTGTTTCTATCACCAAGGAAGCTGCAAGGAAGAAGGTAAGGTCTAATCCAGTGATTCTCAACCTTTTTCATATCAAGGACCCCTACTTTAGTGCACATTAGAGCCACGGATTCCCATTTGATGAGATTTTGTCTCTCTGACCTAAATCTGAAAATACTTCTATTGTTCAGATATGATTTTGTCCAGAATTCTATGACTGTTTATAGGTAGAGAGATAACAGAGAAACTATGATCAAAATAGTCATTCTCCTACATTCTCTAATTGTGTTAACTTCTTGTAAATTATATAATGGTGAAGTTTAACACGTTAGTTTAAATCTGCTGGATGGATTTACGGCACAAAATAGGAAGAGGGCGCTGTTCTTCTACTGTAAACAGCAGACAGTGTTCATTCTCTTCAGTGAAGCAAAAGAGAAAACAAAACCACACAGAGGGGACAAGTATCAACATACTCTTTGCAACAGGAAGCAACAAGGTTTATTGGAAATGTGGTCTTAATTTTGAGAAACACAAGCACTAACAACACCACTTGTGTGAGATAGAGACCATCAATCATGTCGACCATGGTCTCACTTGATTATGGTTATTATACAAAGGCATCACAATTAATTAATTAGGTAATGATAAATTTATGTTTAAAAGATTTTACACATCGCACCTTTAAAGAAATTATAGTATTAGTATCAGTATGTACTTTTTCTGCTGATGTATTTAATGTTTTTCCCACAGGCTAAATTAAAAATGAGAAGGATGAAACTTCAGCAGATGATTCAGGAGAGACTGGGTGAAGTTGAATGCATCAAACTATCTGTGGACCTCAATAAAGGAACTGGAGAAAATCAGAAGGAGGCATGGACACAAGCTGAAGGGCTCGTCAAAGAGCTGGAGGAGGAAATCACTGAGCTACAGAGAAGAGACGCTGAGCTGGAGCAGCTCTCTGACACCGAGGACAACCTCCACCTCCTACAGGTCTGGGTTAATGACATTTAAGCACAACGCTGTCTTGTCTTTACAGCGATTTATGCACCTACCTAGACACCTAATGGCTGGTCACAAGTGATGAGGACTGCTTCAAGAGTTGCGGGACAAACTTGTTTTGATCCTGAAAGGATTAATGATATAAACTACAGTGACTGACTAAGAGACTGACATGTCTGGTTTACCGATTGATTGGATTCATATGAATGTATTGCCTATATATTATTCTTTTGGTATTGATCTGTATTTAACAACAACCATGTAACATGCAAATAAAGAAAATGCTATTGACTTGCATAGTATTAGACAGTGTGTAAAAATGTGAGGTAACACTGAAATTTCAATAACTAGATTTTCTTGTTTTATGATTTTTTTTTGTAGCGTTTTAATGTCAAATATGTCTTTTTCTTTTTTTGATGTTTTTGTTAGACCAGATGACTAAATATATGATATTTCAACATATTATGAGCCATGCAAAAAATAAACTGCTTCTTGGGGGTAAGAAAAAGAATAAATAGAAATAAAATGGTTAATGGTAAGTTTTTTAAAAGTTAAGGTAAGAGTTATGCTTTTACCTCAAAAATGAAAATCGAGGATATCATTCACTCTCAGCTTGCCAGTCAGATAGGCTTAGCATTAAGCTAATGACAGGGCTATAAACAAAAAAGAATGAATCAATAGCACAGCAAAGCCTCTTGGCAGGTCAAATGTGTGCTCTGTGTGAACTTGTTGAAAATGCAGCACACCCATGGACAGAGAAACCCTCCCACATCATTTGTTTGCACAATCGGATGCCGACCTGCCTCTTTCATTCAGAAAAGGAAATGACTAGCAGAGCTTTTCAAGAGAAATGAAACTTAACACAGGGAGGAAGAACTGAAATAAGGACACACGCTGGGGGGAGAGAGAGAGATAGACAGAGAGAGAGAGAGAGAGAGAGAGAGAGCGAGACCTGAAGAGCTTTTAGGTAAAGAGCATCTCAACAGCTATAAGGTACAGTAATGGTGCTATTATATTCCATATATAATAAGTAATTTATGAGCATATTCTATGCGTATACAGTTATGTCTTGTATCCTTTGAAATATGCTATCAATTTCCAAAGGGAAGAATGGCAAGCTAATTATTGTCTGTGATTTTTACTCTAAGGTCAAAAACTACTGAGGAAATAAAACCAAGTATTTACAATAAAAGGAGCTTTCTAACTCTGTGATTGTCTGTAGTTTAATAGATTGGGACTTTATAATATGCGGTTAAGTAACAGATTAAATGTTTGTGGTTTCTTGTGTCTCAATCCTTTCGTGACTACCTGGTAGGGCGAGTACACACAGCGCCCAAGGCTGAATTATCCTGTGGGTGTATAACTGGTTATACCTTACAGCTATCACAGTATTAGCGTACACTCAAACATATTTCACTGTTGTGCACAATGCTGAAAGAAAATATGCCTATTGGTAAACATTCAGACTTTTCTAGTGTATTGCATCTCTTTATCTACTAAAACCCTGCTGGTTAAGGTAATCTATGAACTGTATCAGCCTCTATTGGTAACCAATAGGAACTGCAACAATATTGATACAACTTCTCTCCTCCTACACAAGTCTCTGGAACTGCCCCCACCCCTCTCACCCCTCCCGTCTCTTTTTACAGCAGAGACAAGTAAGCTAGCTAATTAGAGATCCATTATTAGATCCAACAGAAACATCCAGTGAAGGGGTAACACATGACGATGTGAAATACTGTAATAACAACAATGCTTTGTCATTTGCTTTTGGCTTAGACCTTAGAACCCATAGAGAGCAAGCAAATACTGGAAATATGCCCTGTTAAACATTGCAAAGTTGCACAAGAGGAAATACAATTCAAATGATAATTGTTAATCATTGTTCACTTAGATAAACATTAATCCTTGAGTGCTCTTCAACTATTGACAACCTTATAACTCCAGCTGTAAAAAGCCACTCTGACCTCATATCTACATCAAAATGTGAAGAATTTGCAGTGTTCTTCAGAAACAAGATTACAGAAATCAGGTTGGCTATAAACCAACCCTCTGCCTTTTCTCACAATAACGATGAATAATTTTGCTGTAGTTGATGATGAAATGCTCAGGAAAGCAGTAATGCACTGAAGTAAGCCTTCCTCCTGCTCACTTGACCCAATCCCCACCACTGTTAAGACAGTGTTTAGAGGAACTGGGTATAAGTTGAGGTCCTACTTGCATTCCCTGGTATCTTGCCTCTGGCACTGAAAGCTGTGATTGTGAAACCTCTCCTCAAGAAAAGTAACCTAGATCCTTTCAAATCTTTCTTTTTTAAGCAAAATCCTTGAGTTTTAAAAAAGCTAAACACTTACTTTACTATTTTCTGTACTTTATTATGGTTATTATGATTATTATTATTGTTATTATTTTTTACTATTAATATTTTTATCATTACTGTGATTATTAATACTATTAATATATTATTCTGATGTTCATTATTGTGTTCTATCGCTTTATTGATCTTCTTATCTTCTTAAGCACTTTGTATTGCTATCTTGCACAAAAGGTGCTATATAAATAAAGTTTGATTGAATGATTGATTTGAGTACACAACAAAAAAGTCATCAGTCATAATAACATAACATAATAATCTGAAACTGAAGCCCCACATGACATCTCTGAGTAACCTTATGCCGCTCTATTCAACCAGATATGGCCTCCTCTCCTGTGCCATCCAGCACTCCAGTGTCACTGGAGCAGCATCTGGCCTGCTCCATCTGCCTGGATGTATTTGAGGAGCCTGTCACTACAGCTTGTGGTCACTCGTTCTGCAAGTCCTGCCTGCGCCGCAACATCGTCTACAACGACTTGATGTGCCCTCTGTGCAAGCAGCATCTGAGTAAAACCCCGGAGGTGAATATTGTCCTGAGGAACCTCGTCCAGCAGCTGAAAAAGACCCCAAAAAAACAGGACGGTGAGTACACTGGGGCGCCCGGTGAGGTGGCCTGTGACATTTGCACCGGAAAAAAGCTTAAGGCTGAAAAGTCCTGCCTTGTGTGTCTTGCCTCATATTGTTCGATCCACCTGGAGGCTCATTCATTAACCAAAAGGCTGAAGGGCCACAGGTTGGTGGAGCCTGTGGAGAACTTGGATGAGAGGGCCTGCCTGACTCATGGTCGCCCCCTAGAGTTGTACAGCCGGAAACAGCAGCGATGCATCTGTGCGCTCTGCATGGAGGAAGGTCTGGAGGTTGTCTCCATGGAAGCGGAGTGGGATATGAAGAAGGTGAAGTAATATATGGGAGACATGTGGGACAAATTATTTACTTGTCATTACTGATTCAAAAGTAGTGTGTATTTTGTTTTAATACGTTATGGTATATTAGTTGTATGCATTAAGTACATGCGTAAAATTACAAACATATCCAAAAAAGGTGCAAATAGACAGCAACCTGATGAAGGCATATAGCCCAAACACACTGATAAAACGTCAAACTGTTTTATTGGTGTGGAGAGAACATTGGATTTTCATTATTTTGTATTACAGTACGTACCATGGAAAGTAAAAAGTTTGATATTGACTTGCATGTTTGTCTGCTACAGGCTGAGCTTGACAACACCAAGGCAGAGTTGCAGCAGAAAATAAAGAAGAGGGAAAATAAGGTGGAGGAGATCAGCACATCTCTGAAGGTTTGCATGGTAAGCTCTATGAGAGACATACTGAAATCCTGAGCTCATGAGATCCTACAAGTCCTAATAGGACTGACCAAAACCAGGATCAAAGGGGGCCAAGTCCAAGTAAAGACCAAAACCAGAAGTAATCAAGTCTTTTTTTCTCTTAGTTTTTTTATATGTTACGTACTCTAGACCACAGGACAGGACACCCCAAGTGAAGTCTTTTTCAACACTCCAGCATTTAAACAGCAAGATATATTAAACAAGTAAACATGTTTTCCCCCACAAATGATGCAGGTACCCCTTGGGCAATCAGTAACAAGATGTGTCATCCCTCCAAATTTCATCAAAATTAGGTGCGATTAACACCTACAGTCCGTTTTCTTTGGTCCAAACTATAGTTCAAAAGTTAGAGATGATTGGAGAATTCTCCAATCACCTCTACCGGAGCAACAGATAACAGAGAATCGCCAATTTTGGGGTTTTATCATGTCCAGGAAGCTACACAACCCAAGGTACTACCAAAGTTCAACATCACTTTAAAACTGTATGGAACAACGATCAAACAATAAACAACATACTCCAACCATGTTTTGGGGTTGTTCCTAGTTGGTACGATTACGTTCTCACTTCTAACGAACCGCACCACAGTCCACTTGGAAGAGGGCTGAGACTCGCATTTTCAGGTGGTCTCAGTGCGGTAATTTGGTACACACCTGAGTTCGAATGGAATTGTTCTCACCTGCCCAAACAACCCGAACTAAAGGAGGAAGCGCTCCAAAGTTTGATTGAAGTGGTCCAAACATTTTTGGTGTGAATGTGCCCCAACAATCAAACAAATGAACAATGCAGTATTTTCTCCCATTTTTAGGACCAGCTGGACAGTGAGTGGTGGGAGATCGATGCTGTGTTCACGGCTGTGATCACCGCTGTAGAGGAAGCCCAGGAGAGAGCTCTTCAGCCACTGAAGGACAGGAGACACGTTGTGGAAAAAGAGGCAAAAGAACTCACAAACGAGCTGCAAGCAGAGATCAGCAGTCTCAGGAAGACCATCTCTGAGCTGGACAACATATCTGCTCTGGAGGATCACATTCATTTTCTGCAGGTGAGAGGAATGGCACTGGTGGTTTTAATGACATATTAATATAGTTACTTTAGCTAACGTTAGCATGCTTGTTACTTAACTTGGCTATAGCCATTGCTACGTTACTTGCTAATGTGTTTTCATACTGTTAGAATACTTGGAACCTGTTTGGAACAGTTACAATATTTTTTAATGTTGCAAAGTTGCAAAGTTATAGAACTGGTCTGGATATCTTAGTTTGCTTACCGCTTAGCTAGCTAGCAAGCATGGATTTCATACTTTTGTGTTGACCCAGAGACATCATGCCTAATGTTGACCCGAGGACATCATGTAGCTATGTCTGAGTGTTGTGTACACAGAGGGTGCATTGTTTCAGGTATTGAACAGTCACACTCCAAATTCTTTAAATTGGTATGCTGCAAGATTCACGCTTTTTGGATTTCGGTGACATCTGTGGTGCTAAGCGCTCATTGCTGTGGTGTTTCTGCACTGCACGTCCCACAGATCACCTGTCAATCAAACAGTGTTTTCAGTTCTGTGAGGTCTTTTTCCTTGGATTTTCTGTTGATAAAGTTTGGGTTTCTGTAGGGACCACTATTTTCTTTGTCCGTTCAAGAAAGCTGCAGAGGTTTTCTTCCATTCATTCCAAACAAATCACTGTTGCCGCTGCCAGAAAAATAGAATACACTTCCTGTGTGCCAGTGGATTTCTCCCAGGAAAGACCTACCTTAAACCGGGTGTTTAGAACAGCAAATGTAAGAATATGTATGAAAATGTCACCAACTTTAACTTGACTATTAAAATGGACTCGTATGCTCCCTCATTATATGTAATAAAAAGTGA
Organism: Centroberyx gerrardi; assembly: GCF_048128805.1. Classification (NCBI taxonomy): domain Eukaryota; kingdom Metazoa; phylum Chordata; class Actinopteri; order Beryciformes; family Berycidae; genus Centroberyx; species Centroberyx gerrardi. The sequence goes on along the minus strand of NC_136019.1, from coordinate 7,057,405 downwards.
AAATGACAACTATCTAATTGGTTTTGCTCTCATTTGTGTCCTCTGCTGGCTTGTATATCTCTTTATTTTCCTACTGTTTTTGTCCTTTCTGCTTCTGCTTTCTGCTTCTTTGTTTGTCATCTTTTGTTGTTGGTGCATCTGTCTGTCTCTCTCTCTCTCTCTCTCTCTCTCTCTCTCTCTCTCTCTCTCTCATGCTCAGACCTACCCATCTTTTTCAGATCAAGATGACGGCAGAGATTGGACAGAGGTAGCTCTTGATACGTCACTCTCCTTTGGCGCCATGAGAAAAATCACAACCACCATGATGGAACAAATTCAAGAGAAACTTGAGAAGCTGACCTCCATTGGTAAGAGATGAAATATGAAGGTAAATGGTACTCAAACTATTTGTAAAGGTAGGCCTAAATGTTCTAATACTATTGTTTTACTTCACAGAACTTCAGAGATTTCCAAAGTTTGCAGGTGTGTTGCATACTTTATGTTTTCTAAATATCTTACAAAGGATAGACTTTCAAATTTGTTCTATCACATCATACAATAATTTTCCATATATGGTTTGCAGTGGATGTAAAGCTGGACCCAACCTCTGCACACACACACCTTATTCTGTCAGATGATGGGAAGGAAGTGAGAGACGGAGGTGAGATCCAGGAAGTACCTGATGCTCCGGAGAGATTTGATCTCTTTGGCAGTGTCCTGGGTCTCAACAAGTTGAACTCTGGGAAGTCATACTGGGAGGTAGAAGTCACCAACAAGACAGGGTGGGATTTGGGGATTGCAAGCAGTGACGCAAACCACAAGGGGGAACTATCCCTGAGCCCAGACAACGGTTACTGGGTTACTGTACATTATGAGGACAAACAGTATGCAGCCATGACAGACCCACCAATTCGCCTTAACCTGATAGAGAAACCTCAGAAGGTGGGAATGTTTGTGGATTACGAAGAAGGCCTTGTGTCCTTTTATGATGTGAAGGCTTGTTCTCATATGTACTCTTTTACTGAGTGTTTGTTCACTGGCGAGCTCTACCCATATCTCAGTCCACATCTTAAAGAAAATGAGAAAAACTGTGATCCTCTGATCATCTCTGCTGTGAAACACCGTTAGAGATTCTTCATGTCATGAAGAATGTGTGTGTGTTTGCAGGTGTGTTACTGGTGTGTTGTAGGAGTTCTAATGCATAGGATCTGCAATACAAGAAAAATTCTAAATTATCACTTATATTCACAGTAATGCAATCAAGTCTGTTTAAAAAAAGCAAGTAACGTCTGCTGGAGTTTGTTTATGATAGATTTTAAATTCATAAATGAAAATGATTTTGATGTGTTCCAACGAGTTAAACATGCTGGAACCAAATGCAGCTAAGTTGTAGCAATGGGATGTCATCCTGTTCTTTCACTTGAAAAACTATAATCGTCTAATGGCAGAAACCCCAGATCCCAGAAGTTTTTGAGATACTGTATCTTAACTAACAAAACAGACAAATAGACAGACAGGGTTGAAAACATAAACATAATAACCTTCCAATTTTGTGGGTGGGGGTGATAAAATTTGGCTACGTTTTTCCTCTGCAAACTAAAACAAAATTGTGTCTCCAAGACAGATTTTGAAGAGGGGAAAGTATGGTTATGGCAGCCAATCAGCGATATAGGCTATAGTCCCTAAAACCCATAATTTCAATCAGGGATGAGTCCAATAACTGATCAGTAAATTCATTTGTGGAGGTGCTGCAGGGCCCAGCCCTGACTATACACATACTTTTTCTTCAAGTAGATAGTATATCTCTTTTGACTGTTACTCTGCTAAGCTGGGCCAAGGGATGGCCACATATGGTGCCTGGTCGACACTTAGAAGGACTCATATAAGGCTAGAATGACAAGGTTAGATCCAGAAGTGCAATAGTTTTGCATTGTGTCGTGGCATCTCCCTGCAGAGAGACAAAGTGGGATACCGGCTTGGTCGTGCTGTGGGTGCATTTTTGGGGGTCCCTGCTCTTGCTTTGAATGGTTCTAAAAAATTATGCTTGCACGGAGTGATCGAAATAGAGCCTGATGACAAAATAAAGTCTGCATTTACATTTATTCTCAATAAAAACTTTCATACTCAATATGTGAGTTGTCTGACTGAAATGAAATAAACCACAGTGACTGGTGATGCACTGATGTTTCTGATTGACAAGATTCTGAGCCATCATTTCAGAAGTGAGGGGGACAGGCTTGGTTCAAGACTAATTTTATTTTTTCATTTGTTTATTTATTTACCAGCTTTGTGGAATGACCCTGCCCAATTAGATTTGTAAGTGTATCCTGCAAAAAGATTCAAATAATCAATGAGATACTGTAGGCCTATTCTGCTCCCTGCTCTTCCTATTAACAGTGCAGGAAAAAATGCTGAAAATGAGTTTGTATGAGTGAAAATTGACAAGCCTATCCCTATAATTGTAATGAATGCCTTGATTGTCAACCAGCTAACTGTATAAAGCCTATCTGTAACAAGTTAAATCAAGCAGAATATTAACTTTATTGTCATCTAATCCTATAGCAATTTGGCCAGCTAGTTACTCCTCACCAGTGCAGAATCAGCTGCTGCTCCCTGCTCCTCCTATTAAAAGGGCAAAGCAATGGTAAAATTTACAGAAATTGATAAAACTATCCCTAAAAGGTATTAATACCATGACTGCCCACCAGCTAACTGTATAAAGCCAAGCTAAATAGCTAGCTAATAATGGCTAATACCAGAAAATCTTAGCTATTTCCTTTGACCATGGCCTACTGCCCCCTGCTCTGCTTCCTGCTCTTCCTATTGTCAGTACAGGAAAATAATAAGTACCACACAATGTTGGAATTTGGACTACCATTTGAAAAGACTATGCCCTACATACAGTATATACTATGGCTCAGAGAGCTTTGAAAAATAAACAAATAAAAAACAAAAAATGATTAATGTAAGTTTATTTGGAGTTATGCTTTTAGCTGAAAAATGGAAAGGATATCATTCACTCTCAGCTTGTCAGTCAGATAGGCTTAGCATTAAGCTAATGGCAGGGCTATAAACAAAAAAGAATGAATCAATATCACAGCAAAGCTTTTTGGCAGGTCTAATGTGTGCTCTGTGTATTGTTCAAAACTTGTTCAAAATGCAACACACCCATGGACAGAGAAACACACCCACATCATTTGGTTGCTGAGCTGCCTCATCCCCCATCCATTCCATAAAACCACGTGACTGGCAGAGCTTTTCAAGAGAAATGAGACTTAACACAGAAAGAACAAGGAAGAACGCATGCAAGGACATACACTGCGAGAGAGAGAGAGAGAGAGAGAGAGAGAGAAGACCCAAGGAGCTGTAAGGAAAGGAGAATACATATGGTAAGTACATGTGATTTTTAAGGTCAAAAGTAGTATGTTAAGTAAATAAGGAAATTAAAGCAACACATTTACAATAGAAGATGCTTTTCAATTTATTTTTACTTACTTTTACGTGCTTATTGCAAGAATGACTGCCATTTAAGATATTGCTCAATAAAACTCCAGTGTGACTGTCTGTATATTATAGACTGGGACTTCATACTTCAATGCGAAGTTAGGTAACAGATTTAATGTTTATGTTTTCTTCTGTCTCAATGCTTTCGTGACTGCCTGCTAGGGTGAGTACACACAGCGCCCACGGCTGAATTAGCCAGTGGGTGTGTAGCGATAGTTACACATGGTAACTCTAGTTCTATGATCACAGGTGGAGCCCTCCAACGGGGCTCTATTGGCTTAGCCACTCATCTAGTTGCCTCAGCACACTGAAGATTTGCATGCACGTGCTGATCCAATCAGGTAAGCCTATTCAACCCCATGGGGCTCCACCTATCCACCGCTCCCCAGAGCTGCAGTTGGAATGCAATGACAGCAAGGCAGAACGCAACAGCATTGTTTATAACAATAAGCATTTTACCCCTTCACTAAAACCGCTACATCCTTTAACCATCCTCATGATGCTACCTGTGCGCTGTCATCTCTGTGTTTGACAAGAGACAGACATGAGTAGCAGGCTAACCATCTCTCTCGGGCCCACACTCCATCGGCTAGTTAGGCTTGAATGTTGAATGCAGCGAGCTCTCACAGAGAACACCACTGATTGGCTGAGCACATGCATGCAAACATTCAGTGGGCTGAGGCAACTAGATGAGTGGCTAAGCCAATAGAGCCCAGAGGAATGAGCTTCATGGCAATACAGCCAGTAGAGAGCAAGCAAATACTGGAAATATGCCTGTTAAATATTAAAAAGTTGCAAGTACAAGTACTCACAATTCAAATGATCATTGTTAATTATTCAACCAGATATGGCTTCCGCTCCACCATCCAGCATGCCTGCCTCACTGGACCAGCATCTAACCTGCTCCATCTGCATGGATGTATTTAAGGATCCTGTCGCTACGGCTTGTGGCCACTCCTTCTGCAAGTCCTGCCTGGACTGCAACATCAACTACAATGACACGAGCTGCCCTCTGTGCAAGCATGATCTGAGGAAAACCCCAGAAGTAAATATTGTCCTGAGGAACGTCGTCGAGCAGGTGAAAAAGTCCCAGGAAAAACAGGACAACGAGTACACTGGGGCGCCTGGCGAGGTGGCCTGTGACATTTGCACTGGAAGAAAGCTTAAGGCTGAGATGTCCTGCCTTGTGTGTCTTGCCTCATTTTGTTCGACCCACCTGGAGGCTCATTCTTCAACTCAAAGGATGAAGGGCCACAGGTTGGTGGAGCCTGTGGAGAACTTGGATAAGAAGGCCTGCCTGACTCATGGTCGCCCCCTAGAGTTGTACAGCCGGAAACAGCAGCGATGCATCTGTGCGCTCTGCATGGAGGAAGGTCTGGAGGTTGTCTCCATGGAAGCGGAGTGGGATATGAAGAAGGTGAGGTAATATATGGGAGGCCGTGTGGGACAAATTATTTATTTATTGCTGTTACTGTTTCAAGTCTAAAAAGTAATATGTATTTTGTTTTATTATGTTACGGTAAATTAGATCAATGCGTTGCCTGAGACATATATTCCAAACATAATTATGAGATGTGGAACAATTTTATTTGTGTGCTATTTTGTATTACAGTACGTACCATGGAAAGTAGAAAGTTTGATATTTACTTGCATGTTTGTCTGCTACAGGCTGAGCTTGACAACACAAAGACAGAGTTACAGCAGAAAATCCAAAAGAGGGAAAAGAAAGTGGAGGAGATAAGCACATCTCTGAAGGATTGCATGGTAAGCTCTATGGGAGACATACTGAAATCCTGAGATCATGAGATCCTAGAAATATTTGTAGGACTGAAAGACCAGGATCAAAGTCCAAGTAAAGACCAAGACAAGAGCGAGTCAAGTCTTTTTCAACACCATGACATTTAAAAGGAAGGATATGTTAAACAAGTAAACATGTTGTCCCCCACAAATGACCCAGACACCCCTTGGGCCAAACAATGCAAAACGCATTTTGTTATGGACTTTCAAATTTTGACATTTTGACGATTAATTATAGCACCCTCTTCATGCCATTCAGTGTATTTTTTTTAAATGCCAGAAAACAGGGCCAAAATGTATCATCCCTTAAAGTTTTGTCAATATCGCACCAGTAGTATCTGAGATATCATGAGTTAATTGTTTTTTTTACCTTTAATTGTGGCGCCCCTATTAGGCCAATCAGTGTATCAATTTGTAAGGACAGCTAGAAGTGTGAAACAAATTTTGTTTCAATCAGACTTACAGTGTAGGAGTTATGGCCTATCAAATTTAAAAAATGTTTACCTTTAATTATAGCGTCGCCATTAGGCCAATAATGTTCTTAAATGCCAGACTACAGTGCAAACATTTGTCATCCCTCCAAATTTAATCAAAATCAGACCAGTGGTGTCTGTGATATCACATTTGAGTTATAAATTTTGAACTTGAATAATAGCGCCCCCATTAGGCCAATCTGTATTTTAAATTCTACGAAGATGCATCACCCCTGCAAGTTTCATCAAAATCAGACCAATGGTGCCTTAGCCCAATTCATAGGACAGGGAGGAACAAAAAAATATGTTTGTAATATATCAATTTTTGGAAATCAATAAGATGAAACAAACAAGTGGACAATCCTGCATTTTCTCCCATCGTTAGGACCAACTGGAGACTGATTGGTGGGAGATTGACGGTGTGTTCACGGCTGTGATCGCCGCTGTTGAGGAGGCCCAGAGGAGAGCTCTTCAGCCGCTGAAGGACAGGAGAGACGTTGTGGAGAGAGAGGCAAAAGAACTCACAGACAAGCTGCAAGCAGAGATCAGCAAACTCAAGAAGGCCATGTCTGAGCTGGACGACGTATCTGCTCTGGAGGATCAAATCGATTTTCTGCAGGTGAGAGGAAAATTGAAACCTAACCCTTTAGATGAGACATGTTTTCAGATCTCAGTATCTAAAGACTGTGAATCTGAATGTTGTGTACACTCACAGTTGAAGATGCGAGAGGGTGTGTTGTTTCAAGTGCTGCACAATAGTCACACTCCAAATACTTAAAGTGGTAATCCATGCGATTCACACTTTTTTGATTTTGGCCTTATTTTTGGTGCTATGGGGTTATTGCTGTGGTGTTTTTGCACTACATTTCCCAGAGATAACTTGGCAATCAAACAGTGTGGGTGGTACTATGACGTCTTTTTCCTTGGATTTTCTGTTGATGAAATTTAAATTTCTGTAGGTACCGCTCTTGTCTTTGTCTGTTCATGCAAACTACCAAGGATTTCTGCTATTTATCCCAAACAAACCACTGTTGCTGCTCACACTAAAACACATCACTTTGCGCATACCAGAGAATCTTTCCTGGGAAAGACTTAACTTAAACCAAGTGTTCAGAACAACAAATGTAAAAGTTTTCATGAGCCGGGTATAGGTTGTGTCAATCAGCAATAAAAAGTAGCAAAAAAGAGATTTATTTATCTGAAAATGTCACAATTATGACTTTATGTTGACAATACAAATGGACTTGAATGCTACCTCGTAAGTAATTACAATGGCGGACAGTGACCAAGATGGAATATTATCACGTCTTTCCTATTGTAATTATTTTGCTTGCTCTCATATCTGTCCTCTCTGCAACTTTTTGTCTTCCTATCTCTCTGTCTGTCTTTCTGCCTACCTGTTTGCTTGTCTGTCAATTGGTCGGTCTGTCTGTTGGCTGATCTGTCTCTCTCTCTCTCTCTCTCTCACTGTCTGTCTCTCTCTCTGTCTCTCTCTCTCTCTCACTCAGACCTACCCATCTCTTTCAGGTCTGGTTGATCACAGAGACTGGACAGAGGTAGCTCTTGATATGTCACTCTCCTTTGGCACCATGAGAAAAATCACCACAACCATGATGGAGCAAATTCAGCAGGACCTGGAGAAGCTCACATCCATTGGTAAGAGATGAAATATAAAGGTAAATGGTAGTAAAGGTATTTGTAAAGGTAGGCCTAAATGTTCTAATGCAATTGTTTCACTTCACAGAACTTCAGAGAGTTCCAACGTTTTCCGGTGAGTTGTATACTCTTTTTTCTAAATATCTTACAAATGACAGACTTTCAAGTTTATTGTATCAGATCATAAAATAATTTTCCATATATGGTTTGCAGTGGATGTAACGCTGGACCCAACCACCGCACACACACGTCTCAGCCTTTCTGATGATGGGAAGGAAGTGGGAGACAGAGGCGAGATCCAGGAAGTACCTGATGCTCCGCAGAGATTTGATCTCTTTGGCAGCGTCCTGGGTCTCAACAAGTTGAACTCTGGGAAGTCATACTGGGAGGTAGAAGTCACCAACAAGACAGGGTGGGAGCTGGGTGTGACAAGAGGCAATGCAAACCGCAAGGGGAAACTCTCCCTGAACCCAGACAACGGATACTGGGTTACTGTACATTATGATGACAAACAGTATGCAGCTATGACAGCTCTACCAATTCGCCTTAACCTGAAAGAGAAACCTCAGAATGTGGGAGTGTTTGTGGATTACGAAGAAGGCCTTGTGTCCTTTTATGATGTGAAGGCTCGTTCTCACATCTACTCTTTTACCGGGTGCTCGTTCACTGGGGCGCTCCACCCATATCTCAGTCCACATCTTAAACACAATGACAAAAACTCTGATCCTCTGATCATCTCTGCTGTGAAACAACGTTAAAGATTATGTCATGAATGTCTGTGTGCGTGTTTTGCAGGTGTGTTACTGGTGTGTTTTTAGGAATTCTAATGCTCTGTAAGATCTACAATGCAAAAAAAAAAATCCTTTCTATGTCAAACCTTAGCTTTTATTTTTCATCTTTTTCTAGCACGTACATATAACATATGCCATTTAGTGGAAACTTTTGTCTAAATCTCCTTATAGCTCCTTTCAGTACTATGATTGCATAACATTTTTAGCATGGGTGGCCCCAAATGTTCAGCTGTAGAGCCTGTGGTGCTGCAGTGGGGGGAATAGTGGTACTGATCTGCCCGGGGCCCCAAGCTGAGGAGAAGGAGGCTGAGGAAAGGCCCCTAAGGTATCTGGACTGCATTTCTGTATGTGGTCCTTCTGTATGTGTATATTTCTAACTATTGATTACTCTCATTTCACACTACTGTACACTACTGTCTAATGGCGGAAATCCCAGATTCCAGAGGGTTTTGAAATATCTTTGCTAAAGCACAGCCAAACAGGGGTGAAAACATAACCCCCTTCCAACGTAATAAAATTTGGCTAGGTTTTTCCTGTGCAGACTAAAACAAAATTGTCTTTCCTAGGTAGACAAGTATGTATGTTAGTGTTATCAGCCTAGTACCTAACACCCATAATTTCAATTAGGGTGACCCCAATAGACCCCACTACTCTCTAACCTAAGATCGTGCTAGGTATCTTGTCAGAGCTCTACCACTCTGCCTCCTGCACTCCTCACTCTTGGTTGCTTGTGATGACGATCTAGGAATAGAAGCTTACTGTCGCACTCTATCAATTGTCACTCTGGATAACAGTGTCAAATAAAGGCCTAAAATGATACAGATATGCAAAGTATTGTATGTTTGTAAGCTGTTGTTTCTGATATTTGGCATCCTTTCTGTGTGTGTGTGTGTGTGTGTGCATACAGTATGTAGGCTATTAAATCCCCACACTGTATAACACATTTTGTAATTCATGAACATTTATATCACAAAAATACAGATTCATCACAATCCAAATAAAAACCAACGCAAATCAAACTTTGTTTCTTTTTTATGGTCTTTGTATTGACTCTGTCACAGTATTTAAAATGAATTGTAAAGTCACCACCTTTTTGACAGATTAGTGTTACGTAAAATTTACCATAAGATATGTTACAACAAGTGTTGATGTGCTTGGGACAAAGGAAGTGGGTCGTTTCTTTAGGCAGAAACGAAACTGAAAGTAAGTGTAACATCGACAGAGTAAACAGACAGACAGAGCGAGGAAACTGAAGACAGACAGACACAGAGGAGCTTCGGGTTAGTGAGCGTAAGGTACTGTACAATTGCTGCTTCTTCTTCTTCTTCTTCTTCTTATTTATTATTGTTAATGCTAATACGCTGCGGGATGTGTAATACTCGCAATATGTGGTTCAAGACAATACAATAGACATTACAGTCATGACACACGTTAGAAATATATGAATATAAATATTTGCGATTGTAGATGTAGCCGACTATAGGCAAAATGGCATTTTAGAATGATTATTATATTTTTATATCTTACAAACTTTAGCAGCCTGTGATCGTGTGCATTTTTTTGTATTGTATCAATTGCTCCTTGATGTACTGATTCAAACTTATATAACTAATTCCATGGGAGTGTCATTCTGCTTAATTAGGCTATACCATTTGTATTTCACTGTTGCGTGACATTACAGTAAAAGGAAGGAAATGGGCACGGCAGCAAGGTAGGCGAATTGGTGAAGCATAAAAACCTTTCGGTGGAAAGAATACTAGAACGTCCTTGTTATATTGCTGATATTTTTATTATCAGTAAAGGTAGCCTACTGGTGTAAAAATCTACTAAAAATAGCTCATTTAAAATGTACTCAGAGTAAAAATTAGAGTTAGGCGTTTTTTTTTGTTTTTTTTTTTAGAAAAGAAAAAGTTGTTAGCTGTGATCTTTTCCACGCAATTCTAAAAGGAGGAGAGTTCAAACTAATTCATTTTAATTGGGAAAATTTAGAAGTTACAAGAGTCACAAACTACTACTGTGGATGTGATTTAAGATGCAGTGAAGTAGCCTACAATACTTCAGTAAAAACGTACTTCTTGAAAAGATAGCCAACTCAAAAAAAAGTACAGCTACACCAAAAAGCTACTCAATTACAATAACGTGAGTACATGTAGGCATAATTAGTTACTTCCACCCATGGTCACTATAGACACAGGTTGAAATACTGTTCCCCAGTGTAAGAAATAGATATCTGTGTGTGTGGTGGGGTGGAGCGTTGTCTTGTACTGTAATCAAGACTGGTTTCACCTTGGCCCTGACACACCAAACCGACATCAAAGAACCAGCGGCGACGAAGGCCGACTGTTGCGTCGCCTCTCGTCGCCTGCGTCTGGTCCAAAAAGTTGCACTTGGAACACACCGCAAAGACTACAGCCGACGGCCAACTAGCACGTACGTTCTGCGCCTGCGTGAGGGGAAATATCTCTCCATAACATATGTCTGATAAGAAGTTGCAAATGGCACTGGCGTTGTCAGCCCTTGGTCTTTTGGTTGTCTAAGAAGAAAGGAAGAGGCGGAGGCGAAAAATAAGGAGAAACCGCACTAAATGGGTGAAATCATGGATACTCCAGAGACAGGCTCAAAGGCTTTCCCGAACCTGTGTCGAGAGCTGGAGATAAATGAAACCTTCCGATTTAAAAAAAAAATTCGTTCGGCTCTTTCCTGTTCAGTGCCACATGTTGAAGGAATTTATCAGTCCAATCATAAAAAACAAAACACGAACTACGAATCAGAGTGATCTCTCTCACCGACGGGCTCAATCGGCCGAAAAGACGCCGACAGGAGTTCGACTAGTGCCAACGGTGCGGGACACACCGCAAAAACTAAGGACGCAGAAGGACCGACCGTGGGCCTGGTGTGTCAGGGCCTTTAAAGACCAGCGATCGAGCGGGCGGTGCTTTCATGTCCTGCTCGAGGACACTTCAGAGTCCACCGCCTCGCTGTCACGTCAAAGCATTACGCCGACGAGGATGGGATTCGAACCCACGCGTGCAGAGCACAATGGATTAGCAGTCCATCGCCTTAACCACTCGGCCACCTCGTCCTATGAAGCTCAAGCTTTTGCTAAAATCACAAAAAATAAAAACTCACACAAAAAACGTTTTAATTGAGTTGTAGCCTAAAAATTCTGACTAGAAAATAGCCTACCCACATTTTCCAGGATGGGATTACCTATGTAAAAAATACTGATACCCTACGTCTCATGAAAATGTTTCCTCCCCACAAATCAAAATATGGCCTTTTGAAACGAAACCCTCTACATGGTCTGTGATTTGTCACCATGTTGGAAATGACATGCTATTTCTTCTAATCGATTCCCAACAAACAACTCGTGGACAAGTTCAAACGAACACAAAACTTAGACGTGATATTACTGAAAAATTCTTGAAAAAAAGAAAGTAGGTAAATAGCTTTTGAAATTGTTTGAACTGATATCAGAAAGATATTTCGGTCTGGTTTTTTAAAAAATGGTGCTGGTAACAGAGCGCCTATGGGCGTCGTCTCAACTTTAATTTCGGCTCAATATTTACACAGGTGTTCAATGTTGATGCAGACGTTGGTATAAACATCTATTGAATTAATTTGTCCATTTAACCGCAGTGTTTACTGCCTGTGTAAATTGAGACAGGGTCTGGTGAAGAGATGAGTGTCATATTTATTTCTACCGCTAGAGGGCGATCAATCACTGTCCCATCTCAGTTCACTGTCTACACAGGTAAACAGCACCATCAGTCATCACTAAACAGCACAAACATTTAAATGAAGCCCCTTCAATCATGCTTTGAGAACACGCTTGAGGAAATGCATTATGACTCAGTACTTCACAATATAACTAGAAGCTTAGATATCAAAGATCAGCATGCTCTTCAAAAAACATGTTTTCCAAAGAATTGTCAGGGAAGCTTCTGAGAAAGTTTTTCACCTGTGAAATGGAGCAATTGAGGCAGAATCATGAAGTAGCCTACACTCACATCCTAAGCTGGTAAATTTTCTTCTGAAAGAGAAAAAGAGGCCTGTACTTCAAACTCATCAGACATGAGCTTCCTGATATGGGCCCAACATGAGGAGAAGTGGTGCCTTTAAGTATGAAAGATACAGAAGTGAAAAGGCAAAAGCTGGACTCTATCAGTGTCTATCTATCAAGCCTGTTGTGGAAAATCATTTTCCTCCTCCAGATAATGAATATGACTTCACATGTCTGGAAAAATAAAAATAATAATTTACCAGTATTTACCAGTTGAGAAAATATGTCTCATGTTGAAGTAACACTACTCAGACAAAAGAGTCTCCAGGTTTGCCAGTGTTACCAGTCAAAAGTGAACATATTTTGGAAGGGCAATTGGTCCAATTATAATATATAGTGGAGGCACAACACTCTCAGTATCAATAAATACGGAAGCCCATTGGGGACATGTATTCATACATTTTATTTACGCCGTTTTCCTGTGATAAGTTCATTTTCTTTGTTTTCTCGAGATATCAAGTTATTTATTTCATTATCTCGGGATAACAAAACTTGTTTTCCCGAGATAATGAGATCATTTTCTTATTATCTCGGAATAACAAGAATTGTTTTCTAAAAATTAACATAACAGCGTAAATAAAATGTATGAATATATGTCCTCATTGGGCTTCCGTAAAAACAAAAATTGCCTATTTATTGGTAAAAAAAAATAATGATGTTGTTACACAGACACACAGCAGATCAGACATGAGCTTCCAGGTTTGCCACTGCGGCTGGTCCAAGATGACAAGTTACCAGGGCCTGAGAATTCACCAGGGGAAGATGGGATGCACACCGATGGGAATGAGGATCCCAGAGAGTGAACAGCACCTCTGGGGAAATCAAGGACTTCCAGCCAAACAGAAGGAACCTTGGCTGGATATCTACCCCCCTATCAAGGATGGTGAGTATGCATAGTGTCAAATCTGGTGTCACAGGGTATGTAGATGGTGTGATAGTTTCTAAAGTTAACTGTGTTTTGTAGCAAAACAATTTCACTGTGCATTCAAAAGTCAAATATTTACCTCAAAAATATCCTATATTTTCCTCACTGGCAATGCTCTGGTTGCACACGCACCCTACAGCACTCTGGTGGAAGACTCTGCTTGTTACTGTGGGGTGCAACCAGAGCATCAGTGAGGAAAATACAGGAGGTAAATAATAGACTTTTGGACCCACAGTGCAAGTGTTTGTCTACAAAACACTTTGATTATGCTGCACAAGCTATTTGGAGAAATTAGATGGACATTGAAGCTGTAAAAAGATGGCCTTGTTAACTTCACTAGTTTGGAAGAAAGCTGATATGGACCAACAGCAGCTGACTCAAACTTCAGTGGAGTAGATAATATCTGAATTTTCATTTTGAGTTGAACTATTCCTTTTAACGATCAACTTTAGGTGTTGTTTTGTTTGTTGTTTTCTAAATTGATAGCATTTTTGGAAGTTAACTCTTCAGTTATGCCTCAAACAGACACAACAGATTCCTCAGCCAACATGAGCTTCCAGGTTTGCCACTGCGGCTGGTCCAAGATGACAAGTTACCAGGGCCTGAGAATTCACCAGGGGAAGATGGGATGCACGCCAACGGGAATGAGGATCCCAGAGAGTGAACAGTACCTCTGGAAGACGGGCGGAGTCCAACAAAGGCCCGTTTGGCAGGGCAACAGTGGCCCAGTCAAGACAGAGGTAAGTTCAAGCAAGCACAAGAGGCATATTCAGACCATACGGCTATGAGAACTGGCAAAGGCCAGTTAGCAAAGCAGTATGGTTCTTTTATACATCATGACATCTCAGTTCACTGAATCTGCTTTGAGTGTATCATCCCTTTGTCTAGAAGTCATTCATTCATTCATTCATTCAGTCATTCAGTCATTCACTCAACTTAATTAGGGTAATCAGTGCAGGACAAAATGAAGAATTTTAGTCCAAATCAGAGAAGTAACACAATGAAATAAAAATAATTATGGATAGTTATTGAAGTCATAGCATAATTTAATACCTTTGCTATCATGACAGAAGTGTGTTTTGCAGACGTATTGTATTTGTCGCTGCTTATGTATTATCCTGAGTAATTTAATTTTTCTTTTTGTTTCTTAAAAAAGTGAATATAAATACCACTTTGGAGTGAAAACCTTTAAATAATTATTACCCTTCCACCTTTCCCCCTGACAGAATGTGAGAATGTCACCAAGCACCAGCACCCAAACTAATCCTGCACCAGCTACGGCCACAAGAAAGGATCAGACCACGTCATGTAAGTACCAGCATTACTGTTTATTCAAAACAGGAGATAGCATGACACTCATGACAAAAATGAGGCAGCTGTGGTTGACGGCGACCATCTCCTTTCCCCACAGCGCTTGGGACGGATGAGACTCCACCCCGCGCCCGCCAAAAAGCCGCAAACGTAGAGGCGGTGCGTCGGGCGCTTGATTTCTCCACTGGTTTGCAGGTACACCAGATTTCTCCAGATAGGCTTTCATGTACTTTGTTTTTACCTAATTTATTCTCACATTTACCTCTATTTATTCTTTGTAACCCTGTTGTGGCTTGTGATGTGCACCACTTTTGTAGTTTATTTTTTTTAAATTTGACTTGGTCCATTGCTGACTGTTTTGAAAAGTGCTGTATAAATGAAGTGTATTATAATATTATTATTAATTTATTGGACCCAGCATGAGTTCTTAATATCTTGCAGGTGGAGCAATTGGTCTGGGAGCCTCCGACTACTACATACCAGGAAACAGCAGTCCGCCCAAAGGAGAAAGACAGGGAGAACAAAAAACTCTCACAGGTACCAGACCCACTATTGTATTGTTTTTAGACCCTTTATAGTATTTTAGATTTTCTTACTTACTAAGGAGCCAAATGGGAGAAGCTTGCTATAGAGCACAGAAGACATTACAATGATCGCGCAAAATTTTAGACATAACAGAAAAGTATTCGCAAGTCAATTTAGTATAAATTTTGATTGACCACTTACCCAACACCTCTAAATTGCACTGATATGGTAAACCCCACCCATCTGGTACTCGAAGCACATTAAAACAAATGCTAATAATTATTTGTAGCTACAGTTGTGACAGGCATGACAATCACCCTCCCCTTTCAATCCTGCGCTATTTTAAATGTGTGTGTGTGTGTGTGTGTGTGTGTGTGTGTGTGTGTGTGTGTGTGTGTGTGTGCGTGTCGTCCTCACGTGCATGTATGTGTGCATACACTTATATACCTTTTTGTGTATATTCATTCAAGGCAAGACAAGACAAAATCAAAGCTGACTTACAGCAGAAAATGCAGATGAGAGAACAAAAGGTGGATGAAATCAAAGAATCTGTGAAAGCCTGCAAGGTAAGCTGCAGCACAGATTCAGATCTTTTTAAACATTTTATTCTGAATTTGATTTTCTATGATTTGATTACTCTTCCTTCCCTGTCCATCGCTCTTTTTAGGGCGGCTTGGACCGCGAGTGGGTGGAGATCAACACTGTGTTTTCAGAGGTGATGAGAGAGGTGGAGGAGGCTCGGCAGAAGGCCCTCCAACCTCTGGAGGACAGGTTGGTCCCTTGTAGCTCCGAGGGTAGAGCAGGGCTGGGACGATAAGCAATCTTGAAAAATTGATATATTGGGACAATTCGGTTGGTGCTGTGTGTCTCAGTATAGTGAACAACAGTTACATTTGCAGTAGTCTACTTCTAAGACAGTTTTCATTTTCGCCAGAGGGGGGCGACAAAGCCTGAGTCCCGACGACTAAACACATGAAACCTCTCAACTCTCTCAACTTAAGGAAATCTCCTTAAAACTCCTGACCTGTTGAGTTAATTTGATTTATTAAATTTGGTAAAAACTACCACCATGTAAAACTATTATTTGAAAAACACAATGGTTGCAAGTGACATATCTATTGTCCTCTAATTTTTCAAAATGCTGCCACACATCAGACGGCATTTTTCACTAGGCAGCAAATCACAGCAGAGTACATCAACTGTTACTAGGTAAACCAGGACTGAATGGATGTTTGGATAACCAATCAGCAAACAAAACATTTATTTATCCATACAAAAGAACTTCCTGGGTTAGGAGTTTCATTCCCTGTGTAGTTCCTTGGGTGGAGCCAGGCACTGGGTCCATCCTTGCTAAAAATGTACGTACAGTACGACCACCTAATGTCATATGTTGTTTGTTAGGCGACGGAGAGCAAAGAGAGAGGCAAAACATCTGATCCAAGAGCTGCAGACAGAGATCGACCAACTCAAAAAGACCATCGCTGAGTTGGACTCTGACTTGCAGGTGAGGCTGCAGAAAAAACAACTAGCGTCAAAATGATCAATAATATTTCTGTTTCTGTTTTTGTATTTCATTTGATTTAATGAAATTAATTGGCAGTGACGATGTAACTTGGTATACTTTCCCCTTACACACACACACAAACACACACACACACACACACACACACACACACACACACACACACACACGTAGGTTTCTCCTGTAACAGGCCTGGACGATTTTATAGACTGGAAAAAGGTAACTGTTGACACTTCCTTCTCCTTCGGTACGTTGAGAACTATAACATCAACCATGATGGAACAAATTCAACAGAAACTGGAAAAGCTCTCTTCTGTTGGTAAGTTCTTAAGTTGACCAAGGTTTGTATTTAATATATGCACTCATTTTAAGATAATAATCAATATTGTTTTTTTCCACAGAGCTCAAGAGGATTCCCAAGTTTGGAGGTTAGTGGTTCAAAACATTAAAGAAAGATTGTGGTAGTGAAACCTAAAGTAGAAGGTGCTCTTCGGTGTGGGGTCAGTACATCAGGAAGGAAAGCAAATCCGAGGTATTCTTCATGAAAAAGTTAAAAAGCCTTCAAATCCGTTGGCTTGTTAAATGAACAAGGTTAAAAACGTACAGAGTATCAAACATGTTCCCATTCAGTATGGCAGCTGGCCATATTGTATATAAGTGTGTGGTTATATCTTCCATTGGTCCAACATTGCTGCTTGTACAGTGTTATTCATATAGGCATGTAGACAAAAATATTTAAAACAACAAAACTTGACAGTATATACATCAACAATGATAACATAGATCAACAATCACATAACAACCTGGAGGCTCCCACTATTGACGATGTTGCACCCGGATATTACGTACCTCTGGAATATATCCATGGACTTATCCAAATCTTTATTTATTTATTATTTGCATTTATTTGCACTGTCTATCATTTGCGTTACCTTTTCTTTTAATCTGGAGCAGAATTTTACAGATTTTCGAATCAGATAGGATCATTCTGATCCAGACATCCCAAGATCAAGATTAGAGAATGTAAATTTGGAATCTTTAAATAGGCCTCTATTTCGCCATCTGTTGGACAAATAAAGTTACAACATGTGGTTAGGCAAAAAGAACCCAAGTGAACTAGATGAAAAAGTTTAAAGGGCAGTTTGTATGTTACTTTTATTCACTTTGCTGCACAAGTATATAATGCATATGAACTTGAAGACAAAATTAAAAGTGTCATTAGATTGCAAAAATAATTCAAAACAAAACTTCCCATTTTTCTGCAAACTGTTTTCATTCATTAATTCAAGGATCCTTTAAAAAAAAAAAAAAGATTCACAACAGGATCTCTCATTGACCATCCAGCTGGTCCAGCACTTGGTATGAGACTTTGTTTTGAAGGTTTTGTTGATTTAGAAAATGTAAATTTCAAATGTTTTATCAGTATAGGTTGTATTATCCCATCCTCACCAGTTACATCACAATTTCTTGGTTATATATACCAATATACCAATCTAGTTTAACTCTACTCTGATGTAACCTTGTTAAAATGTGACAGCTGGTCACCAACAAAATAAACCAATCCTAAATCTCCTATGCAGTGTGATTGTCATCTGATTATCAATCTCTGGCTGATTGAAGAGAACTTCACATGGGAAATGATCAAAATGTAGCCATGATTATGTATTTTACCATGTTCAGCAGCAGGCCCATCCAAGTTAAAGTGTGTTACTACAGCCCCAAACAACTTGTGAAGAGAAAGCTGTCTTTGTAACAGGACCGTTCTGGTGATAGAGGTGGTGAGAGCCCCTCATGCTGTAGTTGCAAGGGAGCTGTCCAGCCTCACTACAGCTGTACAGGATCCACATCAGTAAAGTTAAGTTTCAAAGTTATTTGACACTGACAATAATAAATAGGACTGGCATCATTTTCTCTACTCATTTGGCTAATGTAACCTTGTTAAAATGTGACTCGTGCAGGATCACAGTAGCCCACCAGTACCAGAAGATAAGCAGCCAAAAACAGATCTTGTTTATCATTTATCGGGGTTGCTAATGTTTGTGTGTGTTGAAACTCTGTCTCCCCTGTCAGCAGCAAAATAAAACTCGTGATGGATTTCATCACCCTACACCACCAGTCAAATGTTGATAAATGTCTGCTGTGGCTGGTATGAAAGATATGTGCTTTTAAGTGTGGTCCAAAGTAGCCAAAAAGGTTAAGAAAGCAGTCTGGTGTATCATATCATGGTTAACAGACATATCAACCGGAGATTAAATTTATCAGCATTTGACTGGTGGTGTAGGGTGATGAAATCCATCACGAGTTTTATTTTGTTGCTGACTGAGGAGACGTGGTTTCAACACACACAAACATTAGCTACCCCGATAAAGGATAAACAAGATCTGTTTTTGGATGGTAATCTTCTGGTACTGGTGGGATACCGTGATCCTGCAAGAATCACATGTTAACAAGGTTACAGCTAAATGTGTAGAATAATGTGTAAAATGGTCCTACTTATTATTCTCAGTGTCAACTAACATTGAAACTTAACTTTATTGATGTGGATCCTGTACAGCTGTAGTGAGGCTGGACAGCTCCCTTGCAACTACAGCATGAGGGGCTCTCACCACCTCTATCACCAGAACGGTCCTGTTACAAAGACAGCTTTCTCTTCACAAGTTGTTTGGGGCTGTAGTAACACACTTTAACTTGGATGGGCCTGCTGCTGAACATGGTAATAGACATAAACATGGCTACATTTTGATCATTTCCCATGTGAAGTTCTCTTCAATCAGCCAGAGATTGATAATCGTACGACCATCACACTGCATAGGAGATTTAGGATTGGTTTATTTTGTTGGTGACCAGCCGTGATTATCACCAAAAGTTATATATCCACCATAGCACTTACTACTAGTGTGATCTAATGTTGCCAAGAAGCCGAGTCAAAATGATATTGCTGTATTGTACTTTCACTGCCACAGCATACAGACATGAACTTGAACCTGTATGGATTGCACATTAACAGAGTAGTTAGCTAGCTAAACATCATGCATCTAGCTCAAAACATCTTAACTCATCCATATTAGCTACATATTATAAACACCAGTGGTAGGAAACATAGTGACATCGACTGGTAAAAATAGGCCTAACTGTATTGCTAAATCTCCATAGGGCTGTCAAAATGTATGTGAGACACTTTGTTAAAAACATGGGGCTGTCCGGTCCATGTTGAGTCTCTCTGTCTTCTTGTAGTTGTTCCTCTTCTTCTATGGCAGTAACAATCTCTGCCAAAGATCCTCTGCCACAGTGATAGCCCACTCCAACACTAGGAAGGCTTCCATCTGGCCATTTTCAACTGGTGGAGTTTTTCATGAAGAGTCCCTTGGATTTGGTTTCCTTAAGGATTGGTATTATTGTTTTTAGAAGTAAAGAACATTTAGATTGATTTCAAAGTAACATGTATAATCCTTAACATATGTACGTATAGTAAATACAGTTTATGCATCACCATTTTAGCCATATCAAGTGTTGTGTCATGATTGTATCTCAACTGTAGTGGATGTAAAGCTGGACCCAACCACCGCACACACATGTCTTATTCTGTCAGACGATGGGAAGGAAGTGAGAGATGGAGGCGAGATCCAGGAAGTACCTGATGCTCCGGAGAGATTTGATCTCTTTGGCAGCGTCCTGGGTCTCAACAAGTTGAACTCTGGGAAGTCATACTGGGAGGTAGAGGTCACCAACAAGACAGGATGGGATCTGGGTGTGGCGAGAGGAAATGCAAACCGCAAGGGGAAACTCTCCCTGAGCCCAGACAACGGATACTGGGTTACTGCACATTATAATGACAAACAGTATGCAGCCATGACAGCCCCACCAATTCGCCTTAACCTGATAGAGAAACCTCAGAATGTGGGAGTGTTTGTGGATTACGAAGAAGGCCTTGTGTCCTTTTATGATGTGAAGGCTCGTTCTCACATCTACTCTTTTACCGGGTGCTCGTTCACTGGGGAGCTCTACCCATATCTCAGTCCACATCTTAAACAAAATGAGAAAAACTCTGATCCTCTGATCATCTCAGCTGTGAAACACCATTAGAGATTCTTCATGTCATGAAGAATGTGTGTATGTGTGTGTTTTTTTGCAGGTGTGTTACTGCTGTATTGGAGTGTAGGAGTTCTAATGCACTGTTGGATATGCAATACAAAAAATGCTTCTACGTCTATCCTTAGCTCTTATTTGTATCTTGTTGTAGCACTTACATATAACATATGCCATTCAGTGGACACTTTAATCCATTTCCCCGTATAGCTCCTTACAGTACCATGAGTGCATACATTTTTAGCATAGGTGTCCCAAAGTTTAGTTATACAACCACTTCTCTTTCACATGATGATCTCTTGGTTACTTGTGATGATGGTGATTTAGGAAGTAGATTTACTATTGCACTAATTGTAATTCACTCCGGGTAATGGTATCAGCTAAATGCCTAAAATGTAAATGTATGTATGTGTCCAGCTTACGTGTGTGTGTGTGAGTGTGTGTGTGTGTATGTGTGTGTTTTGTTACACAGCTGGGGAGGTAATGCATATATTCTATTTTGGTGTCATTTGAATACATTTACAATGTATACAGTATATTTTCTGAATCATGGACAGTTATACCACTGATCACTTTTGCTGTTAAACACTGGCTTGTACATACAGCACACAAGAAAAAAAAGCTGATATTATGTTTTATGGTACATTTAGTAGTCTTGTACTCAAGTGGTATATCGAGTTCAATTATCCACATTTTAATAGTGAAGGAGATTACATGTAATATAACTGGTGTTAGGGGTAATTTTCTATATTCTGGCCATTTCTTTTTCCTATAATACAGATTTGAGGGATACTGACCTTTTATAATATATATATTTGTATTCAATTTGTATTCTCTATCATCAAGATCACAAAAGGCTGATTTATTCAGACAAATAAATTTGCAAATAAAAAATGTATGATATGAAACATAACATACGTTGTTCTTGTAAATGACCATTATCATCATATACCATTTAATAGAGCATGCTTGATATATTCTGTATTTCGAGTGTTTCACATATAATTGAACTCTATAACTGAACTTCTCCATAACCTAGAATCCAAGAACAGCAATAGCATTTCAACATACTTACTGTTGATGCTATTGCATTTCAACACCCACCGTGACACCTTAACACATGGCTGACCACAAAGCAATATTTCTCCATTCACTTCTCCATTCACTGGAATCAGCTGTTGATTTACTAAGTACTTACCAAACACTTTTCGGTTCAAGTCAGGTTAAGCTGAGGTAGGAAATATGAAAAGAATAAAGGAGCAAAAGAAAAGAATATAACTTTATTAGCATTATTACACAAAACCACTTACAGTTTTTCTTTACACATACCTTTGTGTACACATACACTGACCTACTCAAATTTAAAAAGCTCCTTGAGGGTGATTATATGCTCCTCCTCATTGGTGTTAATAGCCAGGTAAACCAGTTGTTTCAGCAAAAGGGAAGCTACTGTTAACAAGTGTGATCTCAAACTGTATGCTTTACACAGGCCAGTGAAGGTGCAGCTGGGGAGGCAGCGGGGAAGGCATCAGGAAGAAGTTAGTTCAACTAGAGTTAGTTAGTTCAAACATGGCCGACAAAAGTTGACCAAAGCTGAACTTTTTACACTCATCAACTATCAACAGCCAGATTTCCGCGTTTCTTGTTTCCCTACTAATGTGATTTTGTATCATGATCAATAGTTCAGCCTGGCAAGTGCAAAATGGAGGAGAAGTTGTCATTACAGCCATTCAGAGCTTCCCAGTTCTCTGCAACTTTTATTTGAAAGACTACAGGAATAAACATCTCAAAAACGATGTCTGGAGAACGGTTGCATCCACTATTGGGGTAGATGGTAGAAGTTAGCTCTTCTATTTAAAACAAAAATAATATGACACTAAATCATGATAAGAATATATCGAAATGTGTGAATACATAGCTTAGTTTCCTTGGTCAAAACTTACATGAGACCAGTACACAGATTCAATCGGAGGCTCTCGCCTCCCACGTTAGGCTAGTTAGCTATTTGGGAGCAGGCAAACACAAAAGACTGTATATAACTGGGATCCAAAAGTTGTGGCGGTATTGATTTACCTGCCAATGAAACATTTTACTGCCATTTGGCACTTGGCTGGTATTAATTTCAGACCCTGCAATTGTCAATTATTCATTTTGTTTAGTTGATTTTGAAACAACAAATTAATCCCCCAAAATTCTCTGCAGTTTTTCAGAAATGGAGAAAAAGAATGCTAATTTTCTCATTGATGCCCATGAAGTTTTCAAATAATACAATTGTTTTTTTATAGGTTTCAAGGGCCACAGGGTCATAAAACTTGTAGCCTGTAAATAACCACGGACACTCAAAGCCACCAAAATTAGTTTCATGCAATTCCTGCAACAGGAACAATGTGATACTGTGATAGCCATTATCGAGGTTCCCCTTAATCCAAAAAGATCCTCTGGGGATGGAGCAACAGTGCAGCAGTAGTTTAGCAAGCATGCTGAAAACAGCAGGACTTCTACAGTGGATATAACTCTATATAGTCAATTTGAGTGTACCAGTGATCTTTGACAATATACTTCCATGCATGCAGAGGACCTGTGCTAGCAGAAACCTGGCTCCTGAAAATAACCAAAAAAATGAGAAATAGTGTACTATCCAAATGTGATAAAATAGGAGGTGTGGTGTGATTGCGTCAGTGAAGCCCTGCATATATAAACCGGTCAGTACTTCTACCTCCACAGCTTTCTACCCAAGAACAGACCTCAGACAATATGTTCCACATAGTTTATCTGCTACTGTTTCCTCTGCTCTCCAAAGGAGAAGTGAGCTTGTTTGGAAACTGTCCACAGTTCTTTCTGAATGGTATCCCACCAACAATCCTCGGAAACAACAACCGCTACCAGCAGATATGTCAGTGTCTCCTGGACCAGAACAACCAGCCGCAGTACTTCTACGCTTCACTCTACGACACAGTGAACAGGATCCCAGTGTACTCTGCTTATGAGTTTCAGAATCCACCCGTGACCAGAGTTGACAAATGGTACATCGAGCCACAGGTATTGTTGCCTTAACTTCAGGTGTTTAATTATTTTCAGTTAAGTTAAACTATGTGTATTGATTCTAAAAGTTTTGCTCCAGAGACCTGGTTAAATGTCATTAAACAATGCTGTTTTCAAACTTCAGAAGCAGGTCACTGTTTCAGCTCATTCTGCTGGGAATATCTACAAGTGAATAGTGAATTTCTTTCTTTTGGTCCACCAAAAGAACAATGGGCCTCATTCACGAAACGTGCGTACGATCAGATTTGATCTTAAAGTGTACTTACGAACGTTTCCACGAACATTTCGGCATTCATCTTTTTTTTTTCTTACCTGAATTTGTTCTTTGGTACGATCAAAATCTACGCGTGTTTGGAAACATGCGTGGGGCATTACGCATGAAGTGGTTTCTGCTTAAAATGCCTTATTCTTTAAGGGAAATCTATTAAAGCAGTCCCAGACCTCATATCAACAACAAAATGTGTTTCAGGCCATTTGTAAGCCTAGTGATAATAACCATATTAACAAAGCTAGGCCGATATGAACAAATTCATAGGCAATTCTATTCAATTGGAAACATGAGTGATTAAAGTGATTAATTAGTATCGTATATATATTATCATATTATATTATTATATTATTTATTGATCAATAAAGTTCTATCTTATCTTACCACAGGAGCAATAGACTGTGCACATCAAAGCACCGTCTCCAAACGCATTTCCCTATTTAAATCGCAAACAATAACACACCATAAACATTCAATTAATTTGTGACGCCATCCTAAACCTCCTACATGTGGTTTCCAGCTGTCCAGGAGGGATCCACGACTCGGTGCTGCAGAACAGCAGGGTGTCGTGCGTCTTGAGCAGGTGCTGCTGGAGACGCACGGCTGAATGGAAGTTAAATTAACCAGAGTCTCAAGACTAACTAGTTTGTCTCTAGGTGATAGAGGTTCTGCCTTGACCACATTGCTAATGACACACCTGATAAACCTTCAGACCCCTCAGCAGCGTTCATATAATTATCATACGTGCACTCGCTCCGCCACAGAGCGAGCGCAGCATACTGAGCTGGAAGGCTGTTGGATGTGCTTGGACACCGCAGGAAGAAAGCTCCTGTCAACAGCTACAGTCAAAACCAGCAGTATTATTATAAAGCCTAAAGTCTGAGCTTACCATCAGATGGAGATGCTGCTTGAATTAAACCAGTGTCCTGATGACTGGACACCTGACAGCACAGTCTCCATATTATTTCCCCAAACATTTTGGCAGCGCCCTGCCGTCCGCCTGGAGCTAATAAACTGCATCTATTTGGAGTTAGACTATCGCCCTCGCTTTTTAGATTCTAACTGTAAGTCAAACGGTTTCTTTTTAATTTAATTCAAGGTGTGTGTTTCTGATGTTGCAGCATCGACAGCATCAGTAATTTCTTGGCATGTTTTCTTTCTCAGTTGCTGTCACTCCACCGCTTACACTTTTAAAAAGGTTTTTTTTTCTCTCACTCCCGAATACAACACTTCTATTTCAGAGTTTGAATTTTTCTTCTTGGGTCTGTTTGCCATTCTCCACCACTCCAGTAATGCTTTCCATTTGCGCACGACCCTTCAGACAGCAGACCTTTTAGGGCGTCTACCTATGCTAATCAGCATCAACAGGCACGCGCATCCAATTAAGGAACAATTGGCATTCATCATCAGATACACCTGGAATACGCAAAAATCGAGACTCTGCGCATGCTTCATGAATCCCACGTTGGTTTTGCGTAGGCATGTTTCTTAAGAACAAAAGTAAGAACAATTTAAGAAAAGTTTTGTGAATGAGGCCCATTGTCTTTGGTTGAAAAATCTGGTAGATATCACAATAAAGATGAAAATACTCAAGGCGTGTCTTCCATGGACATATTATTCTCATTCATAAACGCCACTGCTGCTGCCGGATTTCCCTACTATGACGACTTCTGCTGCGTAGAACCCGGTGTGAAAGGGGTCTATAAGGAGCTCTGCAATGTCAATGTGCTCTTGAGCAAGGCACTGAAACCCAAATTTTTCCAGTCAAACTTCATTTGTTAACAGTAAAAAAACTGCGGTGCAGTAATGGGCATTTCCCAGATGTGAGGGTATTTATGTTAGTAAGCCCCTCTGACTTCTCAGCTTAGTCATCTTGCCTAGTTAAATGAAGTAATAATTTTCTGAAGTGCATTCTGTATGGTTTTTCTGTTACTGTCACAGCAGGACTTTGAAGTCTCACCTGTAGCGTATTCCTTAATCAGAGCAGGGAGGTTGGTGACAGGCAGCTCTTCCCTTTAAAAGCCTTACATCTTGTGTGTTTATGAGCTTCATTTTGTTGGGTGGGTGCACAATGTCGCTCTGTCCCACAGTGCTTTTTGTTTCTGCTGGCTGCTAAGAGGGTGACAGGAGAAGAGTCTTCGTCCCTGTGTTCTGTGTTTGTCTGTTTTCTCTGTGCTTCTTGTGTGATTGCTGGTGTGCTGTACAGCCTGGTGAGCCTGAGCTGTGGAGAGGCTGCAGGGGGCAGATTGGCAACAACGAGGCTGCGCACAGTACGCAGAGCTGAACTTTGACCTGCCCACCGGCTGTCCTGCTGTTACCCTGTGACATTACCAATACATGTGTACTGTCTGGAAAGTTTTCTTCAAAGAGGTATACATGCATGAGAGTAAAAAGCAGAAGAAAACAAGAAAGATCGTAAACTAACTAAATGTCTTCATAGCAGTCGCTGAAGCATGGCTACCTGTGTTTTAAGGGAACTATGAGCACGGCTGGAACACGTCTTTAACCAATCAGATTGGTTTGCTGAAACTACCCTGTTGTATAATAAGGTTTAAAAACACACACTATATCTGATAATATTGTTTCTTGTAATGTTCACAGCTGGATGGTGTTAACATCCCTTGCATGGCTCTATCGACAAGTGTCCCCGCTCCCCAACGAGGTCAGCACCAGGCTCTGAACAGAGACTACAACCACTCCGGCTATGACAAGGGTCACCTCTACCCGGTGTTCCATACCGCCACTCAATCTGCCATGTTGGCCACCTCTACCCTGACCAACGCTGCCCCTCAGGACAGCAGCTTCAACGGTGGCCAGTGGAGGCGACACGAGCTGAGCCTGGCTAACATCCTACGTGCACACCCCAACTCCTATGTAGTTACTGGTGTGGTTCCTGGAAATCAAATGATTGCTGCAGGGCGTGTTATGGTGGCTAGGTATTATTGGAGTGCTTACTGCTACCTTGACAATAATGGGACCTATCAGTCTTCTGGTTACATTGGGCCTGATCAAAACGGTAGAGTGCAGACTCGGCTTCTCGGAGATCTAGAGGTTGCACTGCAGGGTTACTATAATGTTCAAACATTCACTGTGTTCGGTGGGCAATGCTGATATAGAAATTCTCAGTATGATGAAATACAGTAAAGAAATTCAATGTTACTGATGTATGGTTGTGACTTGAATTATCTATCTATAGAAAGAACCTCTACTGTCTTTAATTTTAAAATAAAGAGAGAATAATGCAAGAAGGTCCTGGGTTCAATTCCTAACCCTTTCAGCGTGAAGTTTGTTCTCCCTGCGTTCATGTGGATTCCCTGTGAGTGCGCACACAATGCTTCAATACATATTTACATGCTATTGGTGTAAAAGGCCCCATTTATTTCAAAGCATCACTTACAAAAACGACCTAAGTCTCACCCAAAGGAGACTAGAGACAGGCAGTAAATTATAAATACCACCAGTCATGTACCTAGAAGATATCATGGTCACCTATAACCACAGCAAATGGGAAACACGCAAATTGACCAAGTTAAATGGTGAGGTGCACCTAACTTTAAAAGATTTTTGTATGGCCATAGTCTGTTATGTTTTATTTTTCTATTTTTCCTATTTTCTAATACATGGTACCTTTTCTATGCAATTACAGTCTCCTGAGTCTTCCTTGAATGTTGTCATCAGTGCAATTGCTCCTCCTTATTTCGTATCCAGAATCTTCTAATCATTCTAGTCCACATGATAATGTTTAGCTACCATACTTGCTGCAGATACATACAGTTGCAGTGCGCTACATATGTCTTAGCATTTTCTTGCACTCGTTCACACCTACCCTGAAACCTTCACACATGGCTGCCCACAAAACCATACTTCTCCATTTACTAGAATTAGCTGTTGCTTACTAAGTACTGTTTGGTTCAACAAAGTCAGCTGGAGAATTAAATATAATAAAGTAAATAACTTTATTAGCCATGTTACACAAAATCACTTACAGCTTTTATTTAGATATACCTTTGTGTACACATACTTTAACCTTAATAAATTTGGTGGTAATGATCATAGAATGATTTTGCTGTGTTATGATTGGCTATTAAGCTGTTTGCTTTGGGACGAGATGATTGGTTGTAATCAAACATAATGCAAGAGAGAGAGAGAAGGTATAAAGAGGGGAAGACATTTAGAGGACTTCTAGCAGAAACCTTGCATCAGCTGTTATCAAATCTCTCCAGACACATCGATTCTCTCCATACTCATTTTTTGGGCTGGCTGATCTGACAGTTTAAGAGTAAGTGAGAATACTTCTCTCTCTCTCTCTCTCTCTCTCTCTCTCTCTCTCTCTCTCTCTCTCTCTAATTCTTATTGCTTGAGTAAATATATTATTATGATCTGATTTTGTTTGTGATTTTGTTTTTACAGCTGAATTAAATATACTCTTTAACCTGCATTTAAAGAATATCTTCTCTGAATATTTTCTTCCTCCCTTGGCAAGACTAGCTCCTTGAGGGTGATTATTTGCTTCTCCTCACTGATGTAAAATAGCCAGGTCCGGGTCCTATAGGTCCTGAAGGTTCTCATTGGTTCCTTGTAGACTCGATAAGTAACATACTATCGCTAAAACCCTATTCTAGCAATCAACAGTTGTTTCAGTAAAAGGGAAGCTACTGTTAACAAGTGTGATCTCAAACTCTATGCTTCACACGGGCCAGTGAAGGTGCAGTTGGGGAGGCAGCGGGGAAGGCATCAGGAAGAAGTTCGTTCAACTAGAGTTAGTTAGTTCAAACATGGCCGACAAAAGCTGGCCATGGTTTAACTTTTTGCGGTCGTCAACTATCAACAGCCAGATTTCTGCACTTCCTTGTTTCCCTACCAATGTGATTTGATATCATGATCAATAGTTCTGCCTTGCAAGTGCAAAAAGGACAAGAAATTGATTACAGCCATTCAAAGCTTCCCGGTTCTCTACAACTTTTATTTGAATGATTACAGGAATAAACATCTCAAAAACGATGCCTGGAGAACAGTTGCATCCATCGTTGGGGTCGATGACAAGCTCTGAAGTCATTTTACCATTGATTTTCGATCAATGCCAGCTAATTAGTGCTATCAAACTTGATAGCTTGATAGCTAAAAACCTAATATCAAATAAAGTTAGCTGCTCTATAAAAACAATAACAATACATTTCTAAATCACTATGAGAACTATGTGTGAATACATAGCTTAGTTTACTTGGTCAAAACTTCTAGGCAACGACCAAAGACTGTATATAACTGAGATCTGGCTAATTAATCTGTTAATTAATCTGGCTAGATTAATTTCAGATCCTGCATGTACAACAGTTGTCAATTATTCATTTGTTGTTGGTTTTGAAACATCAAATGAATCCCCCCAAAACACTCTCTTTGTCTGTCTTCTCTCTCCACAGGATGAACATCACTCTTCTGACCGCCATCCTCCTCCCTCTAGCTCTTGTTCAAGTGTGGCAGGGAGTGGTCAACTGTAGCCATGGCAACAACATGACAAGCAGCTTGGTGTCACCTCAGTACAATCGACGGCCTTGTGAGAAGAGCAGCAACAACAATGCATTCAACCAGTTTGTCTACAGGCATTTCCTGAAGGAGGACTTTGACAGAAAGTCGAAGCCTGCATGGACAAGGTGAATTAGACAGTAAACCAGGCATGAAAAAGCCAGGAAACAATACAGTTGCACATTAGATTGTACATTAATGAGTGAATAAGAAGCATTTATTTTTAGTCACATATCAGCGCCTTTTGGTTGTGATGCAAGGGTCAGTTTGGTTTCCTACAAATGAATTGTGTTATCATAGCCTGGCAGGTAGGCAGAAGATCTCAGGTTCAATATGGCAACAGCTGTGTGTTGTATCAAAGGCCTCGTTTCATTTCTCAGCTTAACCTGCCCTCCTCGCCTTCCGCTTGTCTCCCTGCTGCCGTCCTAAGTGCCATTTCATCAATCATCTGCAATCATCTTACTAATCATTGCTCCGAGTATTGATTACTATTGATTATTTTTAATTATGAGGCCTGCTTAATAAGGGCAAGTGCGTTGTGTTTCAAATACTCCACTCCCCGCTCGGACCCTGCCCTCTGCTCTGCAAGTGACGCGTGACGTAGGTGCTACATGTCATCAAGTATGAGGGGAAGTGGAGGAGGAGCTGTTAAAAAAAATAAGTACTGAAACAGGGCCAGAGAGTCCATGAACAGCTGAGCGACTAAAACGTAACGTAAATAAATGTCACTTCCCTCGGTCAAAAACTGCATATCAGTCATATATCCGTTTTTCTCATTGATGCCCATGCATCTTTTAAATGATACAATTGTTTTTTTTATAGGTTTCAAGGGCCAAAGGATCATTAAACCTATGCAACACATTCTGTAAATAACCAAGGACTCTGAAAGCCACCAAAATTACAGTTGCCTGTAATTTCTGCAACAGCAACAATGTAATACTGTGATAGTCATTGTCGAGGTTCCCCTTAATCCAAAACGATGCTCTTGGGGATGGAGCAACAGTGCAGCAGTAGTTTAGCAAGCATGTTGAAAACAGCAGGACTTCTACAGTGGATATAACTCTGTACAGTCAGTTTGAGTGAATTATTGATGTCATTCTACAGCTACCTGAAGAAGAAAAACCTCTGCCGCAGAACTCCGCTGCAGACCTTCATCGACAAAAGACAGCAAGAAAGCGTCCTAGAGATCTGCCGCAGCTCCGGCACTCGGTACGAAGGGAACAAGTGCATCAGCACCAGGCGCATGCCGGTATACGTCGTCAGAGTGGACACGTCCAGCCTGTCTTGCACTATTAAGAGTTTAACTAAACGCAGCCAATATGTGACTGTGGCTTGTGATGCTATTGAGAATCTCTGCCTCCCTGTCCATTTTGAGGGGGGCGTCCAGCGGCCAAAGCCCAATGCTAAGAGCTGCAGTGGTATCAAGTAACCCTACATTTTTGGGATGGTACACATTTGATTTCAGTCGTCAGGCTCATTAGTGTCCTGACAGCAGAAACCTCTGTCAAGCCAAGCTAAATCAAGCCTTTTTCTTTTCTTCAAAAATTAAAAAACATATTCAAATGCCATTTTGTTCATGTGCAAACCCAATGAGCTCCATGACAGTCTCTCTTTTTTTTATCTTTCCAGCCTGGTCTCACCAAATTTAGTGAAATGAGCCTGATGTCTTAAAATGCAAGTAACATACGGCGTACATGAAAAGTAAGAAAAATTAATTTCCCCACCACATAGAGGCGTCCTGGTAGGTCAGCGGTCTAAGGCGCACACCGTGTAATCATGATGTCTTGGGTTCCGGCCTGGGACCTTTGTCACATGTCATCCCCCTTTCCTGTCTCTCTCATCTGTACTGTCTAATAAAGCAGAAATACCATAAAAATAATCGTCTTAAGAAATAGTGCAATAGAAGGGGACAGTAGAGGTTGGGGTGACAGATGGGTCTCTACAGTCACCTTCAAATCCTGGATTCACTTCCTTCATATGAAAAAGTTTTCTTCTGTGAGTGTAGTTTTCATTTTCAGTGAACACTTTTCTTATTAAACCATGACCAAAACCTTACCCTAACATTAACAAAATTGTTTTAGTTGCCAAACATTATTACCCTACATTAACCAAAGTTGTTTTACTTGGCTAAACTTAACTGTTGGCTAGCCGTTTCATGTGACAAATGTGAAAATGCTGTGTCCAATTTGTGCTATAATCTTTTCATGGTGGAGGAAAGTAATCTTCCCATTATTTGTGTCCACAACGCATAATCTCCATTTCAGAGAAATTTTGTGAGACTGTTGCAATCTTTCCTGTTTGTTTTTGCTATATACTCTTAAGTAAAACAGAAATACCTGATATTAAAAAAATAAAAAATACAATACTATCTGGGGACAAGGTACAATCTATAAGATGTTTGTAGGAACAATTTGATTTGAGGTTTGATGTTTTCATGTTTTCTTATTTTCAAATAGTTGTATAGACCACATAGCCCACAAAGAACCCTTGAAAAATCATGTTTACTGTATAATTTGGAGCAAAATTTTATGTCACAAACTTCTGTTACATACGAACAATAAACAATGTGATGTGTGCAGCTTTATCCACTTTTCACACAAAAATGCATCCATTTCACAGTAAAAAACTGTATCAGCTTCATGACATAATGCAGCAAATAAAACATGACTTGAACAAGTCTCATCAGACTCTGCTTCAGATCATTTATTGCTGTGGATATGAACAATAGAGTCTTGTGTGATTTAACTTTAAATTGTAATGGTAATAACAAAATGAATCATTGCAGCTTTTCTGGATTTCTGGGTATTAAATCTAAAGGCATGAATGAATAGATTATGTATATTGCCATTTATTGCACATGTATCACAACAAAGAGGCAAATCATTCTGGAGTCATAATTTCTCACACTTGACCCTCAAAAGTTTGTGGATTTGAGAAAAATATAATAAAAGCTTTTGAAAATGAGTGGATGACTTTGAAAGTACTCATTTGTTTTTATCATAACATAGCACTCAAATTCATCAATAGCCTCTCTCTGTCCTAGCAACAACACTTTAGATTATTATTACACATGAATTGCATTGATATAGCAGCAGTGTTCAGTTTTCAGATGAAGTATTTCACCCTGATGTGTTGACTCCACAAGATCATAAGTAAAACATGAAGCCTCTGGATTTCTAGTTTTGACCAACGTCATGTCTTACCCCCAAAACATCCTAATGTGCATTCCTTGAATTTCACCAAACAAGACCTTGTAAGACATTTAAAAGTCCTTCAGTTGATGTCCAAGTGAGTGTGGGAATCTTGATCTGACTAGTTTGGGGTTTTTCCCCTCATGCATAAATGTCCTCTGTTTTGCTTACATATTGTTGTAATGCTTATTTATTGTCGGTGTAAATGTGTTGTGGGAAACATCAATAAAATGATGTTGAGCCCTACTGGAAATATTCCACATTGTAAAATATGTCCAATTCATTTTTAATAGTGCTTGAATAATATTACGGCTGGAATGATGACTTGAGTGTTATCTCCTAACTCGCTACCGACTCCAGGAACGGTGACCAGCTCAGTGGGTTGTCTGTCAGGACAGATGAGCACTTGACACAGAGGATCCGTTCCACCATTTTATTACAGGCAGAGCATTTGCTTTAGCTTGGATCGGTTGGTAACAGAAGAAAGGAGAAGAAAAATCAATAACCTGTTCACACTTTCAAAGTATTTCAACAACAACATTAAATATTCCTTTTTTTTACTATGGATCATTAATTCAGCAGTATCCATATATACAGGCCTACCAACCTGAATGGCATGATCAAACATTCTAATTAAACAAACAATAACAATTATCAGGAAATAAATGGCCATTATATACATCAAGAAAAAAAACATACATTTGCTAAACAGAAGTAATCATCCTTGGATAAATAAACTGAACTTACTGATTATTCACACAATCTAAACTACCGTACTCTACTACTGCACTAATTGTAATTCACTCCGGATAATGGTATCAACTAAATGCCTAAAATGTAAATGTATGTATGTGTCCAGCTTACGTGTGTGTGTGTGAGTGTGTGTGTGTGTATGTGTGTGTTTTGTTACACAGCTGAGGAGGTAATGCATATATTCTATTTTGGTGTCATTTGAATACATTTACAATGTATACAGTATATTTTCTGAATCATGGACAGTTATATCACTGATCACTTTTGCTGTTAAACACTGGCTTGTACATACAGCACACAAGAAAAAAAAGCTGATATTATGTTTTATGGTACATTTAGTAGTCTTGTACTCAAATGGTATATCGAGTTCAATTATCCACATTTTTGTAGTGAAGGAGATTACATGTAATATAACTGGTGTTAGGGGTAATTTTCTATATTCTGGCCATTTCTTTTTCCTATAACACAGATTTGAGGGATACTGACCTTTTATAATATATATATTTGTATTCAATTTGTATTCTCTATCATCAAGATCACAAAAGGAGATCCGCACACCAAATAGCTCCCGTATAAAGGACTTTAATGTTCTGCTGCGTGACGTTTCGAGCACAAGGCTCTTCCTCAGACTGCTTCTGATACATACAGAGAGTCGGCATCTTAAATACCCATAGTTTACAAAACCACATGACATAACACACCAGGTGTAAATTGCCGACAATAAAGTTGTAGCAAACCTTAGAATTCATATTTTACATATTTTACATATGCACAAATTTTTAAATACACAGAAATGTATAGATCAATAGGCTACATATATATACAAATGGTACAAAAAAAGAAATATACAATTCATGTACTCCCAATGATTTGTACTCCAATAAAGGACTCAGGCTAGATAGCCGTCATATATACTACCTATTAGAGGCGCCTCTGTCTATTTATAAAGATATATCTATTATTTGGACATAGGGAAAAAGCAAATGTCACACCATATGTAAGAACAGAACACTCCAAAAAAGACAACATAACATACAGAGAGGCAATATTATTGTTCAAGAGATGACACATAGGATATGTATTCACAGAAATAGTCTAATGTCAAAGTCTTCATTCAGGCCTTTTGGGGCCAAAGTGCCCAGTGTATGTATCCAGAACAGTTCACGTTTAAGGAGCATGGAGTTAGTGTCTCCCCCTCTGCGTGGGTGTTTTAAAGCTTCAATCCCCACATATCTGAGAGTTGAAGTGTTGTGTTTTGCCTTAGAGAAATGTACAGCCAAAGGACTAGATGTTACATTATTTCTGATAGTGCTGCGGTGTTCAGCGATTCAAGTTTTTAGAGGTCTGGTGGTCTTGCCAATGTATGCCAGTCCACATGGGCATTTAAGGATGTAAATGACATTGGCAGTAGAACATGAAATAACACCTTTGATGTGGTATTTTCTTCCTGTGTGAGGGTGGTTGAACGAGTTGATTTTTTGTGTGAGATGGCATTGTTGGCAATGGCCACATGGATAATTTCCAGAGGGGACCGAGCTAAGAAAATGTGAGGGTGATGGAGGGGGAAGGTCTGCCCTCACTAGCATGTTACGCAGATTGGGGGGGTCTCTTGTAGACCATTCGAGGGGGTTTGGGAAAACAGTTCTTAAGTACCGGATCCGTCTCAACGATATGCCAATGTTCTTTGATTGCATTCTCTATGTCCTTGGATACAGGTGAATACTGAATGGCACACACAACTCTGTGTTCTGTTTCTTTTGGTCTAGTGGTAGCGAGCTCTTCTATAATCCAAGAACAGCAATAGCATTTCAACATACTCGCTGTTGATGCTATTGCATTTCAACACCCACCCTGACACCTTAACACATGGCTGCCCACAAAGCAATATTTCTCCGTTCACTTCTCCATTCACTGGAATCAGCTGTTGATTTACTAAGTACTTACCAAGCACTTTTCGGTTCAAGTCAGGTTAAGCTGAGGTAGGAAATATGAAAAGAATAAAAGAGCAAAAGAAAAGAATATAACTTTATTAGCATTATTACACAAAACCACTTACAGTTTTTCTTTACACATACCTTTGTGTACACATACACTGACCTACTCAAATTTAAAAAGCTCCTTGAGGGTGATTATATGCTCCTCCTCATTGGTGTTAATAGCCAGGTAAACCAGTTGTTTCAGCAAAAGGGAAGCTACTGTTAACAAGTGTGATCTCAAACTGTATGCTTTACACAGGCCAGTGAAGGTGCAGCTGGGGAGGCAGCGGGGAAGGCATCAGGAAGAAGTTACTTCAACTAGAGTTAGTCAGTTCAAACATGGCCAACAAAAGTTGACCAAAGCTGAACTTTTTACACTCATCAACTATCAACAGCCAGATTTCCGCATTTCTGGTTTCCCTACTAATGTGATTTTGTATCATGGTCAATAGTTCAGCCTGGCAAGTGCAAAATGGAGGAGAAGTTGTCATTACAGCCATTCAAAGCTTCCCAGTTCTCTGCAACTTTTATTTGAAAGACTACAGGAATAAACATCTCAAAAACGATGTCTGGAGAACGGTTGCATCCACTATTGGGGTAGATGGTAAACTCAAAAGTCATGTTACCATTGATTTTTGAGCAATACCACCTAATTAGTGATATCAAACTTGACTACACAGTTATGACTTATTATCAAATAAAGTTAGCTCTTCTATTTAAAACAAAAATAATATGACACTAAATCATGATGAGAATATATCGAAATGTGTGAATACATAGCTTAGTTTCCTTGGTCAAAACTTACATGAGACCAGTACACAGATTCAATCGGAGGCTCTCGCCTCCCACGTTAGGCTAGTTAGCTATTTGGGAGCAGGCAAACACAAAAGACTATATATAACTGGGATCCAAAAGTTGTGGTGGTATTGATTTACCTGCCAATGAAAAATGTTACTGCCATTTGGCACTTGGCTGGTATTAATTTAAACAAATAAAACACATTTTTGGATCCCAGTTATATACAGATAATAAAACAAATTAATCTCCCCAAAATTCTCTCCCTCTGTCTCTCTTCTCTCTCCACAGGATGAACGTCACTCTCCTGACCGCCATCATTCTCCCTCTAGCTCTTGTTCAAGGGCAGCAGGGAGTGGTCAACCGTAGCCATGGCAACAACATGACGAGCGACTTGGTGACACCTCACTACAATCATCAGCCTTGTGCGAGGAGCAGTTTCAACAACAAATACAACAAGTTTGCCCACAATCACTTCCTCTTCACACCCTGCTCGGACCCTGCCGTCTGTTCTGCAAGTGCCGACTTGTGTGGCGTAGGCGCTACATCACCAAGTACGAGGGGAACTTGAGGAGGGCCTGTATACTGCATATGAGTACTGAAATGGGACCAGAGTGTACTTGAACAACACACTGAACCCCTACCTGCTCATTCATTGTAAGTCGCGCTGGATAAGAATGTCAGCTAAATGACTGAAATGTAATGTAAATGAATGTCACTTCTGTCGGTCTAAAACTGCAGTTTTTCAGAAATGGAGAAAAAGAATGCTCATTTTCTCATTCATGCCCATTAATTTTTCAAATAATACAATTGTTTTTTTATAGGTTTCAAGGGCCAAAGGGTCATAAAACTTGTAACCTGTAAATAACCATGGACACTCAAAGCCACCAAAATCAGTTTCATGCAATTCCTGCAACAGCAACAATGTGATACTGTGATAGCCATTATCGAGGTTCCCCTTAATCCAAAAAGATCCTCTTGGGGATGGAACAACAGTGCAGCAGTAGTTTAGCAAGCATGCTGAAAACAGCAGGACTTCTACAGTGGATATAACTCTATATAGTCAATTTGAGTGTACCAGTGATCTTTGACAATATACTTCCATGCATGCAGAGGACCTGTGCTAGCAGAAACCTGGCTCCTGAAAATAACCAAAAAAATGAGGAATAGTGTACTTCTATCCAAATGTGATAAAATAGGAAGTGTGGTGTGATTGAGTGGAGCAAATTGTTCAATGCGTGAGGGTTGGAAGCCCTGCATACCTCTACTATTGCACTAATTGTAATTCACTCCGGATAATGGTATCAACTAAATGCCTAAAATGTAAATGTATGTATGTGTCCAGCTTACATGTGTGTGTGTGAGTGTGTGTGTGTGTGTGTGTGTATGTGTGTGTTTTGTTACACAGCTGAGGAGGTAATGCATATATTCTATTTTGGTGTCATTTGAATACATTTACAATGTATACAGTATATTTTCTGAATCCTGGACAGTTATATCACTGATCACTTTTGCTGTTAAACACTGGCTTGTACATACAGCGCACAAGAAAAAAAAGCTGATATTATGTTTTATGGTACATTTAGTAGTCTTGTACTCAAATGGTATATCGAGTTCAATTATCCACATTTTTATAGTGAAGGAGATTACATGTAATATAACTGGTGTTAGGGGTAATTTTCTATATTCTGGCCATTTCTTTTTCCTATAACTCAGATTTGAGGGATACTGACCTTTTATAATATATATACTCTATATATTTGTATTCAATTTGTATTCTCTATCATCAAGATCACAGAAGGCTGATTTATTCAGACAAATACATTTGCAAATAAAAAATGTATGATATGAAACATAACATACGTTGTTCTTGTAAATGACCATTATCATCATATACCATTTAATAGAGCATGCTTGATATATTCTGTATTTTGAGTGTTTCACATATAATTGAACTCTATAACTAAACTTCTCCATGACCTATAATCCAAGAACAGCAATAGCATTTCAACATACTCGCTGTTGACGCTATTGCATTTCAACACCCACCCTGACACCTTAACACATGGCTGCCCACAAAGCAATATTTCTCCGTTCACTTCTCCATTCACTGGAATCAGCTGTTGATTTACTAAGTACTTACCAAGCACTTTTCGGTTCAAGTCAGGTTAAGCTGAGGTAGGAAATATGAAAAGAATGAAAGAGCAAAAGAAAAGAATATAACTTTATTAGCATTATTACACAAAACCACTTACAGTTTTTCTTTACACATACCTTTGTGTACACATACACTGACCTACTCAAATTTAAAAAACTCCTTGAGGGTGATTATTTGCTCCTCCTCATTGGTGTTAATAGCCAGGTAAACCAGTTGTTTCAGCAAAAGGGAAGCTACTGTTTTTTGTGATCAAATTTTTATTTGGAAACAACATTTTATCCCACCCTCCCCTCCCCACCCCAGCCTACTCCCCTCCCCTCCCCCGGCTGGCATAAAAAAAAAGATGAAAAAATAAAAAAAATAAATAACAAAAAAAGAAAAAATAAATAAATAAATAATAATCTAATCAAATAATAATGATAATAATACTACTAATAAGACTACTACTAATAAATATATACACACATGTACTGTACGTGCACACATACTATGTACATACACATGCCTACACATACCCATATACATACAAATACATTTATACATACGTACACACATAACTCTCCACAAAAATAAATAAATAAATTTAAAAAAAAAATTACATTCAGCATAGCGAACCAAACATTATTGGCCAACCTGATTCATATAGATAAATTTAACCTTCTCCATTGCCTTAGACAGAACCTCAACTTTATTTGCCATGGCCCCATTTGACCGGGCAATAGAGAGCTCTAGCGAGATTATGTCATAAAACAGGGCAATCCAATGGGTAATATGAAGTGTATGTGGGGGCTTCCACCTCTGTATTAACATTTTCTTTGCAGCTGTCATACCTAGAAGCAACAATCTTGTCTGAGAAAAATTAAGAGATAATGAAAAATCATCATTTAAAAGTAAAATAGTCGGAGTACAAGGCACGTTGGTTCCAATTATACCTCCCATCAGGGATGCCACTTGAGACCAGAAAAACTCCACATCTGGGCATTGCCACATTGTATGCAAGTAGGTTCCTATTTCTCTATTATTACACAGAGGGCAAATGGGTGTAGAACAAAGTTGAAGTTGACAACGTTTCCTGGGAGTGAAGTACAGTCTATGAATAAATTTGTAGTGAATCATTTGATGGTTAAAATTTCGTGATGAAGCTTTGATATTTCCCCATACTCTCTTCCAATTAATAACTTGCTCCCAATCCTTTAAGTCAACATTCCAG
Source organism: Centroberyx gerrardi (assembly GCF_048128805.1). Lineage (NCBI taxonomy): Eukaryota > Metazoa > Chordata > Actinopteri > Beryciformes > Berycidae > Centroberyx > Centroberyx gerrardi. The sequence continues at coordinate 7,017,860 of NC_136019.1, read as the reverse complement.
ACTTTGGTCACCCCCATTATAAGACTTGTAGCTTCCTGTAACTTTTTATACAGATTAGATACAAAACCCCCACATTTAGGTTTAATACATAAAAGCTTAAGAAGCGGGTGTATAGAAAGAGAATTATTGCATGGGACTCCATAGCTTCGAAAAGCAGCTCTCAATTGTAAATAAAAATAAAAAGATGTTCTGGGTAAATTATATGCGCTTTTAAGATCTTCAAATGATCTTAAGCCTCCATCATCCATAACATGAGAGAGAGTGCGGATACCAGATCTCGACCATGTAGGGAAAACAATAGGTTTCCCACCTAAACAAAGGAATTTATTTTGAAATATTGGCGTCTGAGTGTGCCACTGCATCTCCCAGTTACCTAATTTCCCCACTTGTTGCCAAATCTGTATGGAGTGGGCAATAATAGGGCCAAATTTTGTTTGACAATATTTGGGGGATAAGCCACAAAATGCTAGTTCTTCCAATTTATAAGGGGTAACCACACTGCGTTCAATCTGGAGCCAAGGCATGTTCGCATCTTGAGAAAACCAATTTTTAAGAGGGCGGAGCATAAATAATAGATAATAAGAACTAAAATTGGGTAAGCCAAATCCCCCCAAATGTTTGCCCTGTTGGAGTATTGTGTTTTTAAGTCTTGGTCGTTTCCCTCTCCAGAGAAACTTAGATACAAGGCTCTGAATCCTGTCCCAGTATCGAGGAGGTGAGGGTAAAGAAAGCATACTGGATAGGAAATTAATCTTAGGTAAGACATTCATATTAATAACTGATATTCGACTACATAATGATAATGATTTATGCTTGAACCATCTCTCCAGATCCTTTGCGATAGAGTCGTGTAAACGATTGTAATTCTTGCTGACAATTTTATCAAGAGTAGGGAAAATATCTATACCAAGATACTTGAATTGAGAAACTATTGGTATTTCTGTATGCAAACCTGAATAACCTAAAGCATTATTCAAAAGTAAAAGTGCGGATTTGTTCAGATTTACTTTGTAGCCTGAAAACCTACTAAACAATGAAAATATTCCATTACTATATGGCAAATCATGTACTACATTATTGAAATATAATAAAATATCATCCGCATATAATGAGATAACATGGCGTGTATTCCCCACGACTATAGGACCTACATTTTGAGATTGGCGAATTTTTTGAGCCAGGGGTTCCAATGATATGGCGAATAAGAGCGGGGAGAGGGGGCAGCCTTGACGTGACCCTCTGCCTACAGGAAACGGAGAGGAGCAATGGTTTCCAGTCAACACTATAGCTGAGGGGTTACTATACAGCACTTTTAACATATGTATAAATTGTCCACCAAAACCCATATGTTCCAATGTAAACCACAGAAAACTCCACTCAAGACGATCAAACGCCTTTTCCGCGTCAATCGATAATATCGCAGGCAGAGAAGACATCTTAGGTGCAGCATGTATAATATGGAGTAATCTTCTTACATTGTCTGATGCTAATCTGTTTTTAACAAAACCTGTTTGATCAAGATGAATGAGCTTAGATATTACTGGGTCTAATCTATTAGCTAGGGTTTTGGCGAACAATTTCACATCAGAATTTAATAATGATACTGGTCTATAGCTCGTGCAAACTGTAGGGTCTTTATCTACCTTGCATAAAAGTGATATGATAGCTGTATTGACGTCTCTATTGAAAAAACCCTTCTGGAGAGATGTATCGATCATATCAAGCATAATTGGTCCTAGATCCGACCAGAACTCAAGATAGAATTCTGGCGGAATGCCATCTAATCCAGGCGATTTGCCTCTTTTCATTTGTTTCAGTGATTCAATTAATTCATTTTGTGTTATTTTTGTATCTAAGGAGTTAGCCTCATCTGTTGAGAGCTGAGGTAAATTCAAATCTTCAAAAAAAGAATTCATGAGTTCGGATGAGTCATCTGTCTCACTTAGGTATAATTTTTGGTAAAAATTTTTAAATTGTTGGTTAATCAATTGAGGGTCATGCAGAAGAGAGCCATCCTCGGCTTGTACTGAAGATATAACAGACAGACGATCGTTATTGCGGAGTTTACTGGCCAGTAAAAAACTAGGTTTGCTGCCATCAAGATAGTGGGATTGCCTAACTCTATGTATTAAAAATTCAGACCTCTGTCTGAGGAGAGAGTTTAGTTTTAATTTAGTCATAGATAGCTCTTTCTCCCTTTCAGCAGAAAAGCTATTGTGCTGCTGACGAATTAATGAAGAATGACAATGTTCCAAGTTGTTAATCTCCTCAAGTTGCTTTCTATTTTGACCAGAAGCAAACGCAATTGACTTGTTCCGTATAAAACCTTTTGTGGCATCCCACAGGATTCTAGCATCAGAAACAGAGCCTTTATTAATGGATAAGAATTCCCTTAACCCTTTTCTAAATTGATTACCAAAGTCAATGTTTTGCAGAAGACCAATATTAAACCGCCAGCGTGTTGCACGACTAGGAAATGCACTTAGCAATAAAACACACAAATTAGCATGGTGGTCAGACAGTGACATATGTACTATTTCTGCTTTATGAACTCGATGTACCAATTGAGAAGAAATTAGAATATAGTCTATCCTCGAGAAGGAACAATGTCTACCAGAATAGAATGTATACTCTCTTGTAGTAGGATTGTGCGTTCTCCATATATCCGAAAGGGCATAATCCGAAACTAAATTCCGCAGGGCAAGAGTATTTGAGGATACATTGCTAGTCTTAGTTGTTTTATCCATTAAGGGATCCATAACTGTATTGTAATCACCTCCTAAAAAAACTTTAAACTGATTCATTTTATGAAGAATTTGATATAGAGATGAAAAAAAAGAATTGTCATATATATTGGGTGCATATATTGAAAGAAAAGCAATTTTTACCCCTTCAATAATGGTTTTCACATAAGCAATCCTTCCCTCCTGATCACTGCCTTTTCCTACAATATTAATTTTAAGATTGGAGCGAAATAATATAATTGCTCCCTTTGTTTTATTACTAGCTGATGAGAATGATACTACTTTAAAGATACTGTTCTCAACTTTAGTTACATCTTGTTGCATTAAATGAGTTTCTTGTAGTAATGCAATATCTACCTTTTTTTTATTTAAAACATCTAAACAGCTGCAGCGCTTCTTTGCTTCATTAATGCCCTGTACATTCCAAGAAAGAATAGATAAACCTGCCACCATTAAACTACTTTGATATAAAGGAGTAGATAGTAGTATGTAACATAGTAAAAAAAAGAAAGAAGGAAAGAAAATAAATAAATAAATAAATAAATGCATGAAGCACAACCCAACCTAATACCAGCAAACACCCAACCTCCCCTGCCCTCCCTCTCCTCCAGCCAGTTGCATCCCCCTGAACCCCAAACCTTCCCCCTTGACCCCACCCCCCTTCCTACCATAACCCTAACACAAGAACGGGGAAAAATACTGAGGTAATCCAAGTCAGAATTTATGTATTCAGAATCATTAGTTACCCCATCTTGTTGACTCCTTTTACTCCACATCACTTGCGGAGCTGTGACAGACTAGAACAATCCCCTTCACACGGTTCCCCATTCTTAACTCCCCTCAACCGAATACACTAACCCTTATTAATTATGGAATATATTATTAATAATAATAATAATAATAATAATAGTACCAATAATAACAATTACAATAATGACAATAGTGATAATCAGGGTAATAGTAGGCCTATTTACATTCCAACCCAACCTTGTAAACCATCGAAAAAGTGAGAACCCATATTATATAATCAACTGTACAATCAGCTAACGACCAACTGGTCAGCTGTATAGAGTCACTTAATTGTCTCTCATATTTAATCATAGACTAATCATTTGTGGGTATTTCTCATACCTGGTCGCCTGCCATAAATCAGTATTCAACTAGAAGTAACTTGTTTAAAGCTGGGAAGATAAACAGTCTTGTCCACTTCTTTGCAGACAGCCTACTGGCCTGCTGATGTTGATTCCGTCGCGGAGCTGGAGTTAGTGAGGGACGGCCTCACTTGCTTCTCATAGAATTCCATAGCCTTCGCTGCGCGAGTGAAGGAAAAAGTTTTGTTGTTGAAAGTGACCAGCATTTTAGCAGGGTGAACAATGCCGTATCTCAGATTAGCTTTACGTAGGAGTGCTTTAATCTCATTGAATTCGGCCTGCTGTTTCCGCAACTCGATGGTCGTATCGGGGTAGATGCTGATTCTTTGTCCTCGGAAATACAGTTTACCTCCCATTGCTCCGACCAGGCGCTGGATGGTGCGTCTCACCTCGAAACTGTGCAGCCGGGTTATCATGCAGCGGCTCCCGTCTTTGGCAGCAGGACCGGTGCGATGAGCAATACCAACCAAGGGAGGCGGACCCAGGTCATCTTCACCAAACAGTTCGTAGAGAAGTTTATTGACAAACGCAGTAGGTTTGCCTGCCTCAATTCCTTGCTGTAGTCCAATTATGCGCAAATTAAATTTCCTGCTGTGATTTTCAAGTGTTTCCGTCTTCTCTTTTAATTGTTCATTCACGACCAGCAGGGCCTTGTATTGTTCCTCCATTGTGGACATTCGTCCCTCCATAGCATTCGCCGCAGATTCCAAATCTTCCACTTTTGAACTGCATGATTTAATAGTAACTTCGAGCTTCTCTAGTTCCTCGTGGATAGGTTTGAGCTTGTTGTCGAGCGCAGCTGAAATCTCCTCTCGGACAATTTCTCTGATCATTTTGCCAAGAGATTCGGGATCCATTTCCCTACTGCGTAATTTACAAGGCATAAGAGTGTCCAGAAAATATTCCGCCGAAATATATTCGGTTGAAAGGGTGCCTTAATTTCGAATTAACTAGTTTGAAGGGAACGGCGCGTGGCAGGAGTTGGCGTTCTCGCTACTTGCCACCGGAAGTCATGTCAAAGTCAAAAGGGAAGCTACTGTTAACAAGTGTGATCTCAAACTGTATGCTTTACACAGGCCAGTGAAGGTGCAGCTGGGGAGGCAGCGGGGAAGGCATCAGGAAGAAGTTACTTCAACTAGAGTTAGTCAGTTCAAACATGGCCGACAAAAGTTGACCACAGCTGAACTTTTTACACTCATCAACTATCAACAGCCAGATTTCCGCGTTTCTTGTTTCCCTACTAATGTGATTTTGTATCATGATCAATAGTTCAGCCTGGCAAGTGCAAAATGGAGGAGAAGTTGTCATTACAGCCATTCAAAGCTTCCCAGTTCTCTGCAACTTTTATTTGAAAGACTACAGGAATAAACATCTCAAAAACGATGTCTGGAGAACGGTTGCATCCACTATTGGGGTAGATGGTAAACTCAGAAGTCATGTTACCATTGATTTTTGAGCAATACCACCTAATTAGTGATATCAAACTTGACTACACAGTTATGACTTATTATCAAATAAAGTTAGCTCTTCTATTTAAAACAAAAATAATATGACACTAAATCATGATGAGAATATATCGAAATGTGTGAATTCATAGCTTAGTTTCCTTGGTCAAAAGTTACATGAGAGCAGTACACAGATTCAATCGGAGGCTCTCGCCTCCCACGTTAGGCTAGTTAGCTATTTGGGAGCAGGCAAAGACAAAAGACTGTATATAACTGGGATCCAAAAGTTGTGGTGGTATTGATTTACCTGCCAATGAAAAATGTTACTGCCATTTGGCACTTGGCTGGTATTAATTTCAGACCCTGCAATTGTCAATTATTCATTTTGTTTAGTTGATTTTGAAAGAACAAATTAATCTCCCCAAAATTCTCTCCCTCTGTCTCTCTTCTCTCTCCACAGGATGAACGTCACTCTCCTGACCGCCATCATTCTCCCTCTAGCTCTTGTTCAAGGGCGGCAGGGAGTGGTCAACCGTAGCCATGGCAACAACATGACGAGCGACTTGGTGACACCTCACTACAATCATCAGCCTTGTGCGAGGAGCAGTTTCAACAACAAATACAACAAGTTTGCCCACAATCACTTCCTCTTCACACCCTGCTCGGACCCTGCCGTCTGTTCTGCAAGTGCCGACTTGTGTGGCGTAGGCGCTACATCACCAAGTACGAGGGGAACTTGAGGAGGGCCTGTATACTGCATATGAGTACAGCAGTTTTTCAGAAATGGAGAAATAGAAAAGATAAAACTTGTAACCTGTAAATAACCATGGAAACACGAAGCCACCACAATTAGTTTCATGCAATTCCTGCAACAGCAACAATGTGATACTGTGATAGCCATTATCGAGGTTCCCCTTAATCCAAAAAGATCCTCTTGGGGATGGAGCAACAGTGCAGCAGTAGTTTAGCAAGCATGCTGAAAACAGCAGGACTTCTACAGTGGATATAACTCTATATAGTCAATTTGAGTGTACCAGTGATCTTTGACAATATAATACTTCCATGCATGCAGAGGACCTGTGCTAGCAGAAACCTGGCTCCTGAAAATAACCACACACAAAAAATGGCCTTCCCTGTTTAAATAAAGGTTATAATAATAATAACCCAAAAAATGAGAAATAGTGTACTTCTATCCAAATGTGATAAAATAGGAAGTGTGGTGTGATTGCGTCAGTGAAGCCCTGCATATATAAACCAGTCAGTACTTCTACCTCCACAGCTTTCTACCCAAGAACAGACCTCAGACAATATGTTCCACGTAGTTTTTCTGCTACTGTTTCCTCTGCTCTCCAAAGGAGAAGTGAGCTTGTTTACAAACTGTCAACAGTTCTTTCTGAATGGTAACCATCCAACAATCCTCACTGACTCCTCAAACAACAACCGCTACCAGCAGATATGTCAGTGTCTCCTGGACCAGAACAAGAAGCCGCAGTACTTCTACGCTACACTCTACGACACAGTGAACAAGATCCCAGTGTACTCTGCTTATGAGTTTCAGCATGCAGGCGTGACCAGAGTTGACAAATGGTACATCGAGCCACAGGTATTGTTGCCTTAACTTCAGGGGTTTAATTATTTTCAGTTAAGTTAAACTATGTGTATTGATTCCAAAAGTTTTGCTCCAGAGACCTGGTTAAATGTCATTAAACAATGCTGTTTTCAAACTTCAGAAGCAGGTCACTGTTTCAGCTCATTCTGCTGGGAATATCTACAAGTGAATAGTGAATTTCTTTCTTTTGGTCCACCAAAAGAACAATTGTCTTTGGTTGAAAAATCTGGTAGATATCGCAGTAAAGACGAAAATAATCAAGGTGTGTCTTCCATGGACATATTATTCTCATTCATAAACGCCACTGCTGCTGCTGCTTTTCCCTGCTATGACGACTTCTGTTGTATAGAAGCCGAAAGTGTGAATAGGGTCTATAAGGAGCTCCACACTTAACTACTATCAGTGTGCTCTTGAGCAAGGCACTACAACCCAATTTTTTCCAGTCAAACTTCTCATTTTCTAACAGTAAAAAAACTGCGGTGCAGTAATGGGCTTTTCCCAGATGTGAGGGTTTATGTTAGTAACCCCCTCTGACTTCTCCACTTAGTCATCTTGCCTATACTCTAAAGTGCATTCTGTATGGTTTCTCTGTTACTGTCACAGCAGGACTTTGAAGTCTCACCTGTAGCGTATTCCTTAATCAGAGCAGGGAGGTTGGTGACAGGCAGCTCTTCCCTTTAAAAGCCTTACATCTTGTGTGTTTATGAGCTTCATTTTGTTGGGTGGGTGCACAATGTCGCTCTGTCCCACAGTGCTTTTTGTTTCTGCTGGCTGCTAAGAGGGTGACAGGAGAAGAGTCTTCGTCCCTGTGTTCTGTGTGTCTGTTTTCTCTGTGCGTCTTGTGTGATTGCTGGTGTGCTGTACAGGCTGGTGAGTCTGAGCTGTGGAGAGGCTGCAGGGGGCAGATTGGCAACAACGAGGCTGTGCACAGTACGCAGAGCCGAACTTTGACCTGCCCACCGGCTGTCCTGCTGTTACCCTGTGGCATTACCAATACATGTGTACTGTCTGGAAAGTTTTCTTCAAAGAGGTATACATGCATGAGAGTAAAAAGCAGAAGAAAACAAGAAAGACTGTAAACTAACTAAATGTCTTCATAGCAGTCGCTGAAGCATGGCTACCTGTGTTTTAAGGGAGCTATGAGCACGGCTGGAACACATCTTTAACAGTGTTGGGCGGTAACGCATTACTCAGTAACGCGTTACAGTAATGTGATTACTTTTTTCGGTAACGAGTAGTGTAAGGGATTACAATTTCAAATTTAGTAATTACATTAGTTAGGCTACTAATCCCAGTAACGCTCTGTTACTGCGTTACTTAAGCCTGAACCCCTTCAACCTTTTCTGTTCTCTCCTTTGAAATTTTTGAAGGTTTTTTTTTCTCCCCAAATCCCTGTTTGTTTTTTTCCTCCCGTGTATCTTAAGGACATGCGCGAGCCGGTTTATGTCGGCTACTACCTAAAAAAGCAAAACAAAAGATGGAGGGTGAGGGTGAGACGCAGCTTTCAGCAGCTGGACGTTTTCCCATTACTTTGAATTTATCTCAGTCAAGGATGAAAAGAACATTATCGTCCGTTGTAAACTTTGTGTGGCAGCAAACCGCTTTCCACAGCGAAAAACACAACATCCAATTTATCAAAGCATCTGATACGCAACACAGCGATGACAAACTCAGGGAAAAACAACCCAACAAAGAGGCATCTACTGCCAACGACGAATGCACTCCGACTAAACAACAGAAGCTAAACAGAAGCTGGATTTCAGAGCAGGACATGGTGGTGGACAGCTACTTAGCAGAAAAAGAAGTGATGGATTATTTGAAGTCAGGAGGATTTGGGATGGAGACACCCAACCAGTTCTCAAACATCAAAAACTTTTACATGAAGTACAATACCCCGACCCGGGACCCATAGTGCCTGTGGAGCGGCTGTTCAGTTTAGGAAGTTTGCTGCTCACCTCCAGAAGGAACAGACTGTCTGACAACAGGTTGGAGAAGCTTCTCCTTATGAGATACAATCGTTGTTTCACTTCTGAACAGCAGGCCTGGCTGTGGTCAGGAGCTCTGCTCTTGTGAGCTGTCCTCATCGTTTCAATAAATCGTGTTTTTTTTTGTTTTTTTGGGGGGGGTGGAGGAAAGTAATGTAACGAGTAATGTAACTTATTACTTTTCCTGTAGCATAATAAGTAAAGTAATGTGATTACTTTTTGAAGAAGTAAAAAGGAAAATGTAATATATTACTCTTTCCAAGTAACTTGCCCAACACTGGTCTTTAACCAATCAGATTGGTTTGCTGAAACTACCCCGTTGTATAATAAGGTTTAAAAACACACACTATATCTGATATAGGGCTGGACGATATGGTTGAAATCAATATCACGATAATCATAAGGATTTTTTTCGATATCGATATATATGACGATATGGCTCACATAAGCAAAATCACGTTAAATAATCAAATTAATGTTCATCATATTGAACCAAATGGTAATGTTTGGTGTGATGTCAAACTAAACTGAAATTTTCACATAATATTCCTACCATACTTCATTTTGTCTGAGTTTCTAAATAAAATTAGCTTGTTCTCATCAGTTCAGACAGCAGAATTGTGCGTCTCGATATCCCAAAATCACCATATCATCACAATATAATCCCACTGAAAGACGATAAACGATAATATTGAATTATCGTCCAGCTCTAATCTGATATCATTGTTTCTTGTAATGTTCACAGCTGGATGGTGTTAACATCCCTTGCATGGATCTATCGACAAGTGTCCCCGCTCCCCAACGAGGTCAGCACCAGGCTCTGAACAAAGACTACGAAGGCTCCGGCTATGACAAGGGCCACCTCTACTCGGTGTTCCATACCGCCACTCAATCTGCCATGTTGGCCACCTCCACCCTGACCAACGCTGCCCCTCAGGACAGCGGCTTCAACCGTGGCAAGTGGAAGAGCCATGAGATGGACCTGGTTAACATCCTGCAGGGTTGCACCCAGGCCTATGTAGTCACTGGTGTGATTCCTGGAAATCAACAGATTGGAGGAGGTGTTAGGGTGGCTCAGTTTTATTGGAATGCTTACTGTTGCCTTGACCCTAATGGGAACCGCTCTAATGGTTTCATTGGGCCTGATCAAAATGGAAGAGTGGAGAATCTGCAGTCTGTCGGAGCTCTAGAGACTAGACTGCAGGGTCACTATAATCCAACATTCACTGTGTTCCCTGGGGGATGCTGATGCAGAAATTCTCAATATGATGAAATACAGTAAAGAAATTCAATGTTACTGATGTATGGTTGTGACTTGAATTATCTGAGTGGGAAGAACCTCTGCTGTCTTTCACTTTAAAATAAAGCAAGAAGGTCCTGGGTTCAATTCCTAACCTCTTCTGTGTGAAGTTTGTTCTCCCTGTGTTCATGTGGATTTCCCATGGGTGCGCTGATTTTCAAGTCAGGAGGATCGAAGACTTTAAATCTCCCATAGCTATGAATGTGAGTGATTATCTGTGTTCACCCTGTGATCCCCCTGAATAGGAATAAGCAGGTGAAGGCAATGAACAAACATTATGAATGCCACATGATTTATTTGGTCTAATAAATAGCAGTGACAATTTAGTTTAGTTTATTTTATTTTTTTTTAGAAATAATGCATACTATATACAGTATATACTTGTTAAAAAAACTTATGATATTTCTGGTTTAAATTCATGACTTAAAATCCTAACAAATTCAAATGACAGAGGGGGTTATTCATGGCAGGGTTGGCGTGATGTCATGGGGTAAGAACATCACAGAAGAGCATTTCCTGGTTCATAACAGGGAAGGGTTCTGGGACGTCTTGGTGCCTCAGTGGTCTAAGGCCCAAACCACGTAACAGCAACGTCCTGGGTTCAAATCCGGTTCAGGACCTTTGTCTCACTTGATTATTTTATTCTTTATGTCTTTCATTCATTCTTCTCTCTTTCCTAATCTTTCCTGTCTTTCTCCACTTTCAACTGTAACAAAAGCAAAAACTGCCCAAAAAAAAAAAAAAAATCTTCAAAAAAAAGGTAACGGTTCTATTTGATAGTATCTCCATTAAACAAGCTGCAGATAGCTTCCAGTTTAACAATTTTGCTTCCAAAATAAAAGGGCATGTATGAGCTCTTTCTACAAAAAAAATAATAATTGGCAAAAGCATATCAAAGTACTCTGGGGAACTTCCAGTTTGAAGATAAATCAGAAGTGGAGCTGTTACATAGGCCTATGTAAAATATTGTATATAATTAAATGTTTTTTTTCTGACAAATTATACTAGGGGCATCCATTATGAACTTGACCACTTTAAAGGTTAAGTAAAACATTAAAATCTCCCAATATCAACACAAAATGTATATGAGATTACTCAGGACAAGTTGAATTTTCAATATCTGTGGCTTAGCTTGGAGTACAGGTTAATCCATTTTTTAGCTGAATGCCTTTCCCAGCTAACATATTATGTAACAGCGGAGGTAACTAATTGAGACTTTTTGGTAATTCCATAACCAACTGACACTGTTGTGGCTGCTTATGGTGGTAATTGAATCACCTCCACTCCCCATTTCAGATTTATCACCTCACCAAGTTGTAGTTACATGCCCTATAGTTATCAAAGTCATCAAATTACTATCTGGTGATACAGGATAGTCGTGAAAGTTACAAATTATGAACAAACCCAATGAGTCGGCAAAAGCTGAACGACACTTTGTATGATAGGAATAATTTCCATGTTCTTGATTTATTAACTTACCTACCGTAGATGAAGATGCAGGTTGTGATAGTTTTAATCTAAAAATGTTTAACTGGGCAGTTAACCCAGTATTGTTATTATTGAGAATATCATAGTGTTTGGGTTAGATTCTGTGTTAATTGAACTAGTTTCAGTCCCAGTTTTCAAATCCTTATTGATTAACATATATCATTTTTTGGAGTTATACAAAGTAAGTCATACAAAATAGCAAGGTGAAAATAAAGAATATATTGAAGAGGAATCTATAGCATACAGTGGATGTTATTTTCCAAAATGTCCTGTGCACCCTAACATAGATCCTGGCTGTGTGTCTGCTTGACGCAGCTGCTGAGGCAGTATGAGGCCAGCTGTTCACTAATCAATAGGTACATTGAACTGATATGTAATAAATGACTTTCACTGGGCAAAACCTTGTGGTTTCAGGATAGTTGACGTTGTCAGCAGTCACAAATGTAATGTGAAGTTACACATCAATGCAGAATTTTTATAGCAATTAATTTATGTTTTGATATCAAGTAAGAGTTGCTCTAATCGTGCGTTCACACTGCGAACAACACAATCAACAAGGTACTGGATGCTCACTGACTTCCTATAGAGCTTGTTGACCTGGAAAATGTGTGGAAAAAAGATGGCCACGGCTGAACTTTTCACATCAGCAGCAAATCAGATGATTCCTTGTTTCCCTACCGATGTGATTTTGTTTCAGAACAATAGTTTTTAGTGATAATTTTTTTTTTTTTTGCTGAACAGTGAAAATTAACACTACTTACTTTACCCAGGTGATGTTAATTTATTTAATTATTTCAATTTAAAATTGACATGAGAGTTAATGGTGTCATTGATTAACCAGTCCATTGTATCAGAATTATCGAATTAACAATATTACAATTCATGGTATAATTTGCTGAAATTTTAGTAATATAAGCCTGCAGGCTGCCAACTGACAGCATTTTCTATTAAATTACTGTACTGTGCACACACATACATACACACACACACACACACACACACACATACACACACACACACACACACACACACACACACACACACACACACACACAAAGAGTGATGTTTCATATAGAAATGACAACAAACAACATCATTTGTTTTAAAATAGTTTTCTCTTATTATTCTTTAATATCAGAGCAGAAACAATCAAATTATTTTGTGATTTCCGTGTGGACTCCAGGATCTTAATCTCTTTCCAAGATTTTCATAATCTTAAGACTATCCAGTGAGGTTAAGTTTGTTCTCCTTAAAAAAATAGTACAATAAAGTGTTTGTTTCTTCTCTTCATCCAGTAGAAAACATGTCGCTGAAACAGAATTACAGTAAATTGGAGGAAAGGAGAGAGGGGTGATCCCTGTTCTGTGATGCTAGATAGACAATGTGGGGGAAGTTTCACTCGGTTAGCCTCCTTACTCACATTCACAGTGAACCCCAGAGGTGAGACAAACATTTGAACATTGTAACAAAGGACATACAGCACACGTACATTTTGAACCACATCTCCTTTTTACAGAGACACAAATCCTCTTCTGCTTCTTTGAAAATCTCCTATCCTGACTGAAATTAAAAGCTTCCCATCGGGCCATGTTACTTGTCCCTCAAAGGCTTTGAGGAAACCATACAGGAAGCAAACAGGAACTGACACAAAGTGTGTTTGCTGCAAGATGTTAGAATAAATTGGTGCTACAGTTGGTTTTTGCCATTACTGGCTAAAGCAAAGTGAACCGAAAGATGGTGATGAACATTTATTCATCATCGTCGTCGTCGTCGTCGTCGTCATCGTCTTCATCATCGTCATCATCATCGTCGTCATCATCATCATCGTCATCATCATCGTCATCGTCGTCATCTTCGTCATCGTCATCATCATCGTCGTCATCATCGTCATCGTCGTCGTCGTCATCATCGTCTTCTTCATCATCATCATCATCTGGGTCGATCTTTCCAGACAGCACGTCGTCAATCCACTGCTCCAGCTCATCAGCTGTGGGCATGTCATCCTGGTCGTCCATTTCCATCCACACGCTGTCGGCCTGCAGGGGGAGACACAGACACACTCGTAGAAATCTTTAATATGAAGACATAACGATTTCCAAGAATGCAGGCATTTGGACAATTCATAGCTTGAATGCTAGGTACACAAAGGGCGTGGCCGGCCGTGATCATATGGGAGGCTTTATTCTCCTGCTGGAATGCAAAGTGAAGCTATGAGCATCGCTGCTAACAGAGAAAGTCCGAGCTCAAAGGGCACAAGGAGCGTGACCTCATTCTTGTAGCTGTGCAACACAAAGTTTGAGCAGAACTAGCTGTCTAATTAGCATTAGCTAGCAAACCTGATGTAACATACGGGATAACATTGTTGACAAAACAAGCAAAGTAAATGACGAAGAGTATGCAGAAGCCCATACTAAATAAGTCCTAAGTATGTTTTACTCCATGCTTGCTGCTCTGTTGCTCCACTTCTGAGAACTTCTTTGGAAAATTCTAATTTGCTGTGGCTGTTGCAATATTAGTGAACAATATTTGCAAGAGCGATGCATAGATGGGGAGCTTTTTTGATGGCACAGTAGGTGTCTGCTTTAAAATGACTGATGTTAGCCGTGTTATCGAGTACGGCAGATCACAACAATGCCACAACTTGCCTTGCAGTAATATGACATGTAACTACTGCAGAGAAGTGGAAAAAAAAGATTTCTTGTTTGCTTTATTTGTTGCCCATACTTGTTGTATAGCACAGCTATGTCTGTACAAAGTTGCTCAAATTTCGAAATAAGTAGGTCCATCACAAAATAGTTTTCCTCCTTTCCTCCTTGTTTTACTCCTACAGCTGCAAGATGTGATAAACCATAGAAACAGGTAAATATTAAGAGTAAAAGTATACAGTTGATTAAGAGTATACTTGCTTTTAGAAGTACAACGGCTTCAGTTTTATCCTGCTGCATATGATACATTGCAATGGCTATAAACTATTTGCACAGGTCAAGATAAAGTTTTATCCCAGAGCTTTCTACTCTTGGTTTCCTTCAAGAAGGACTATAGTCACAATATTGGTGTGGTAGAGTATTAAGAAATATGGTAAGTATTAACTATGCAGCTATATGATGTACAGCATTTTTATACCCACAGTACATGCCTACATGTTTGCACACACACACACACACACACACACACGCATACACGTGCACAATGACGTTTACACTTCAAAAAACGTCCATCTTAACAAGTCTGCACTACTATCAAGAAAATTACACTTGATTCTACAAAGTTCAAAACAAGTTGATTTGTATCTAACCCCATTGGCAGATTTTTTCACTTATTTTAAGAAAATTACAATTTTAGGACTCAATAATAGACTGAATGACTGGGATGGAGATTTCTAAGATGGAGATTTTTTGCAGTCTACTCCTCATTTGGCTTTTGGGATTGGGTCTCACTCTCACTCAGTTTAGTTTTGTGTAGTTTCTGCTGTGCAGCGATCTCTCTGCTCAACACTTGAGAGCAGGGTTGCTTCATTTATTCTCCATGTATTTTGGTCAGCCTCAGATACTGTCTGGATTTACTCCTTACATGAAGTTTGAATCCTGTATGTACGTTTCATTTACTTCAATGCGTCCTGTATGCTCCACCCACCCAAAAGCTGACAAAAGGCCTCCAAAGTGAGATAGCCACCATTTGAAAGATATTGAAAGTAAAATAATTGAATATTAGTGAAGTTACTGGCTATTTTGATCCTTACCATGACATTTGGAGGGTAATTAATTAATTAATTAATTTAATCACTAATTCATTCATTCATTCATTCCAGTAAAACTGGAAGGGTTTAGCCAAAATGTAGACTGTATTCAAATTTCTTATATAGCATTTTGGAATGAAACCCTACACAAATGCTAAATAAATACATTTAAAACATTTTTTTAGGTAAATGGCTATGCTTTAGACTGATCAGAATACATAACTGAAGAGATAAGAAATATTGAATATTGACAAGTCACAGTCTCTCCCAATACATTATTGATGGTAACCTTATGATAAATGTATAATTGTGGTATGACAATGAATTTTAGTTGGTCTGTTGGTCTGGAACTCCTGTTAAATACTTGCTAGCCTATATAACAAGATCCTGTACATGTCATAATATTGAGGAGTTGACTTGATTTCCATTCTCTGTTGCCCTCAGATGGCCTCTAAAGAAAAAAAAAAACAGAGGGCCATGGGAGATGATGAGTGGATGGCAAGGCTGAAGAGGTTTGCTGCCCCAAGGCAGAAAAAATGGCCCGATCTTTATCAAAAGGTAAAGCTGTTTATGTTTCTGAGTTCTTATTATACAGGGTGATCGACATGCAAACATAACATGGAAAGAGAACAATTTTTAATCAAGCTATTGCATGACATTGCAGGTCAGAGCTTAATAGTTTAGTGTGCCAGTAGATGTAAGTCTTTTTTTTTTTTTATTTCTTAAAGATTGAGAAGTGTCCAGCTCAGCTGAGGGGGCAGACATCTTTGTTTGGGGGACCGCAGCAATGAGTTTGTGGATTCCACTCTGTGAAGGTAATGTCAACGTAGCTGACTGACAGACATAAAATATGAGTGGAGGTAGAGTGTGTTGATTGTAATGAATTTCTTTTTTTTTGTCCCATGTGTTTTTCTTAGCCCCCCAGCAAACACCAATTACCATCTGCCCCTGAAGCTGGACCGGCCATAACAACCGAACTGCTGTTGCCCCTCTGTCTCAGCTGCTGCCCCCTCTCATGCTGCCTCTTCATTGTGGCCCGCACTGACTTTAGGAATGGAGTGATAGAGGACTGAATTCAATTTTTAATGTTGATTATTGATTGATTAGATTGGTGCTTTTCTGTCTTTATCTCCTCCAGTTTGTGAAACCTCAGTTTTGGTGGGACACATAGTGCTGCTGCAAAGCCCAACCTTAACTTGGCACAGACTCCTGCTCAGGTTTGATGCGGCATGAATGGTTTTGTGTTAAATACTGACTGTCTCTCTCATATGAAGTATTTGTCATTAGTTGAAATTTTACATTCTGATATACTCTTGCATCCCATAAACTGCCTTTTGTGTGACATTTCTTTCTTGAAGCATCCTGTCACCACTGCAGCCACCACACTTGTTTCCACCAGCCGCTGTGAGGACCACCTCTCCCAGACCCCATTACCCATCTAGTCCTGCAAAGGCTGTGATCCAGACCACCTCCCCTTTCTCCCTGCTGCCTCCTCTACTGCCTCTGTGAGAACCAAGGCATCTGTCTCCATGATGTCCTCTTTCACAGCTAGCTCTGTAAGTGTTGTCTTTATTCTCCAACCAAGGAGTTAAAGTACAACAGAGCTGGATCATTTTTGAACTGATAGCTTTTGTATCTGTGTGTGTGTGTGTGTGTGTGTGTGTGTGTGTGTGTGTGTCCGCTGGTCCTACAGCTGATGCCAGCACCACTACAGGACCCAGTGCGACCACTCCCTCTGCTGCTCTGCCTCCTCACCTAGCTGCTGCTCCTCCTCCTGCTGCCTCTCCTCTTTCTGCATCTGGACGTCATCCATCATGGGTACCAGCAGAAATGAAGAGAACCATCCCCCTGCAAGACCAGAAATGGATTGTGTCCTCACTGTGGGAAAAACATCAGCTCAGTCTGGACCTAAACCTGTGGTATGACCCACCTGCCCCAGCTCTCATCAACCACCAGGCTCCCACACCAGAGCCTCCAGCCAGGAGCCTCCAGAGCCTGTGGCCGTCCCAGCTGACAGGTGGCTTCTCACATACAGTCTATGTTTTCTTGTTGGTTCTGGGGTCAATTAAATATGATTATTTATATATATATTTATATGTGTTGATTTTAATTATGTTATGTTCTTGATAGAGTGCTTCGTGATTAATATCTGTGTATTTTCATTCATATTTGCACATTTGATGATGTTTATGTTCATTTAATGATGTTTATGTTTAATGATGTTTATGTTCTTGATCGTGCTCCATGATTATTATTTGTGTATTTCCATTCATATTTGCACATTTGCATTATATGCTCAAATCATATGTTCAATTATTTATTTAAATAAAACTCTTTTTCATGCAGTTGAATAGATTTGAATTACTTACTAAACAAGCTCATACTTTTACTTCAAAGATCCAGACCACCTCACAATGTGTAACATCAAGCATTCCTTATTGCCCTATTTCACTATAGTTCCTCTGTAGCAGTGTTATTCCATAAATATTTCTTGGTGGAGCAAAATGTCCACTGGGACAGCATTTAGACTATATGGTGAAATGGAGCAATTTATGATCCGTTTAGATGGATGAAAACAACAAGGACAAAGTGTTTTTTTCTTATTACATTTTATTTTTGTATGCCGAAGGTGAGGATCGAACCTGCGACCTTTGGATCTTCACCAAGCTTCCCCAAAAAGGAAAAAAAGAAGAGATTTTCATGAATTTAGTATTTATTCTCATGAATTACGTCAATTAAACACTAGAGGTGTGCGTGAGAGGCTTGGACTTTTCTTTCTCTTTTTCTCCTCTTTTTTCCGTCTTCCCCCTTCTTCCCCAGCTTTTTTCCATCTTCCCACCCCTAACCAGACTATTGTTCCCCAGCTTCAGTCCATCGCCTTAAACACTCGGCCACCTCGTCATTTTGCGTGCTGTAGTTTGATAACATCAGAATAAAACTCACAGTAACTGAAAGAATTTTGCCTACAAAATACCCAAATTTTCCAGGATGTATAGGATTATAGATATGTTAAAAACATTGACTACGTGTCATGAAAATGTTTTCTCCCCATATAAATCAAAATATGGCGTTTTGAAACGAAACCCTCTACATGGTCTGTGATTTGTCACCATGATGGAAATGTGACATGCTATTTCTTCTAATCGATTCCCAACAAACAACTGAGAGACGGTGTTAAGTTCAACATTAACCCAAACGAACACAAAACCTTAATTATTAACATTACTGAAAAATTATTTGAAAAAAAAAAATTAAATAGCTTTTGAAACTGAACTGATATCAGAAATATATTTTGGTCTGCATTTCATACAATGGTAACAGAGCGCCTATGGGCGTCGTCTCAACTTTAATTTCGGCTCAATATTTACACAGGTGTTCAATGTTGGTGCAGATGTTGGTATAAACATCTATTGAATTAATTTGTCCATTTAACCGCAGTGTTTACTGCCTGTGTAAGTTGAGACAGGGTCTGGTGAAGAGATGAGTTCTCATTTTCAAAAGCTTTTATTATATTTTTCTTGAATCCACAAACTTTTGAGGGTTTTCAAGGCCTGGGGGAACCCTGTCAAATGTGGGAAACAGGTGTACGTACAGATGGCTGCAAATACACACATTCAGGGAACCTGCTATAGTCATACTACCTTCAGTGGGTTTTTTTTTAGCTCAGTCAAGTGTTTGTCTCTTTGTTGTGATACATGTGCAATAAATGGCAATATACATAATCTATTCATTCATGCTTTTAGATTTAATACCCAGAAATCCAGAAAAGCTGCAATGATTCATTTTGTTATTACCATTACAATTTAAAGTTAAATCACACAAGACTCTATTGTTCATATCCACAGCAATAAATGATCTGAAGCAGAGTCTGATGAGACTTGTTCAAGTCATGTTTTATTTGCTGCATTATGTCATGAAGCTGATACAGTTTTTTACTGTGAAATGGATACATTTTTGTGTGAAAAGTGGATAAAGCTGCACACATCACATTGTTTATTGTTCGTATGTAACAGAAGTTTGTGACATAAAATTTTGCTCCAAATTATACAGTAAACATGATTTTTCAAAGGTTCTTTGTGGGCTATGTGGTCTATACAACTATTTGAAAATAAGAAAACATGAAAACATCAAACCTCAAATCAAATTGTTCCTACAAACATCTTATAGATTGTACCTTGTCCCCAGATAGTATTGTATTTTTTATTGTTTTAATGTCAGGTATTTCTGTTTTACTTAAGAGTATATAGCAAAAACAAACAGGAAAGATTGCAACAGTCTCACAAAATTTCTTTGAAATGGAGATTATGCGTTGTGGACACAAATAATGGGAAGATTACTTTCCTCCACCATGAAAAGATTATAGCACAAATTGGACACAGCATTTTCACATTTGTCACATGAAACGGCTAGCCAACAGTTAAGTTTAGCCAAGTAAAACAACTTTGGTTAATGTAGGGTAATAATGTTTGGCAACTAAAACAATTTTGTTTTGGTCATGGTTTAATAAGAAAAGTGTTCACTGAAAATGAAAACTACACTCACAGAAGAAATGTTTTTCATATGAAGGAACTGAATCCAGGATTTGAAGGTGACTGTAGACACCCATCTGTCACCCCAACCTCTACTGTCCCCTTCTATTGCACTATTTCTTAAGACGATTATTTTTATGGTATTTCTGCTTTATTAGACAGTACAGATGAGAGAGACAGGAAAGGGGGATGACATGTGACAAAGGTCCCAGGCCGGAACCCAAGACATCACGATTACACGGTGTGCGCCTTAGACCGCTGACCTACCAGGACGCCTCTATGTGGTGGGGAAATTAATTTTTCTTCCTTTTCATGTACGGCGTATGTTACTTGCATTTTAAGACATCAAGTTCATTTCACTAAATTTGGTGAGACCAGGCTGGAAAGATAAAAAAAAAGAGAGAATGTCATGGAGCTCATTGGGTTTGCACATGAACAAAATGGCATTTGAATATGTTTTTTAATTTTTGAAGAAAAGAAAAAGGCTTGATTTAGCTTGGCTTGACAGAGGTTTCTGCTGTCAGGACACTAATGAGTCTGATGACTGAAATTAAATGTGTACCATCCCAAAAATGTAGGGTTACTTGATACCACTCTTAGCATTGGGCTTTGGCCGCTGGACGCCCCCCTCAAAATGGACAGGGAGGCAGAGATTCTCAATAGCATCACAAGCCACAGTCACATATTGGCTGCGTTTAGTTAAACTTTTAATAGTGCAAGACTTGCTGGACGTGTCCACTCTGACGACGTATACCGGCATGCGCCTGGTGCTGATGCACTTGTTCCCTTTGTACCGAGTGCCGGAGCTGCGGCAGATCTGCAGGACGCTTTCTTGCTGTCTTTTGTCGATGAAGGTCTGCTTCGGAGTTCTGCGGCAGAGGTTTTTCTTCTCCAGGTAGCTGTAGAATGACATCAATAATTCACTCAAACTGACTGTACAGAGTTATATCCACTGTAGAAGTCCTGCTGTTTTCAGCATGCTTGCTAAACTACTGCTGCACTGTTGCTCCATCCCCAAGAGCATCGTTTTGGATTAAGGGGAACCTCGACAATGACTATCACAGTATTACATTGTTGCTGTTGCAGAAATTACAGGCAACTGTAATTTTGGTGGCTTTCAGATTCCATGGTTATTTACAGAATGTGTTACATAGGTTTAATGATCCTTTGGCCCTTGAAACCTATAAAAAAAACAATTGTATCATTTAAAAGATGCATGGGCATCAATGAGAAAAACAGATATATGACTGATATGCAGTTTTCGACCGAGGGAAGTGACATTCATTTACGTTACGTTTTAGTTGCTCAGCTGTTCATGGACTCTCTGGCCCTGTTTCAGTACTTATTTTTTTTAACAGCTCCTCCTCCACTTCCCCTCATACTTGGTGACATGTAGCACCTACGTCACGCGTCACTTGCAGAGCAGCGGGCAGGGTCCGAGCGGGGAGTGGAGTATTTGAAACAGAACGCACTTGCCCTTATTAAGCAGGCCTCATAATTAAAAATAATCAATAGTAATCAATACTCGGAGCAATGATTAGTAAGATGATTGCAGATGATTGATGAAATGGCACTTAGGACGACAGCAGGGAGACAAGCGGAAGGCGAGGAGGGCAGGTTAAACTGAGAAATGAAACGAGGCCTTTGATACAACACACAGCTGTTGCCATATTGAACCTGAGATCTTCTGCTAGTAGGAGAGTCTGTCTACCTGCCAGGCTATGATAACACAATTCATTTGTAGGAAACCAAACTGACCCTTGCATCACAACCAAAAGGCGCTGATATGTGACTAAAAATAAATGCTTCTTATTCACTCATTAATGTACAATCTAATGTGCAACTGTATTGTTTCCTGGCTTTTTCATGCCTGGTTTACTGTCTAATTCACCTTGTCCATGCAGGCTTCGACTTTCTGTCAAAGTCCTCCTTCAGGAAATGCCTGTAGACAAACTGGTTGAATGCATTGTTGTTGCTGCTCTTCTCACAAGGCCGTCGATTGTACTGAGGTGACGCCAAGCTGCTTATCATGTTGTTGCCATGGCTACAGTTGACCACTCCCTGCCACGCTTGAACAAGAGCAAGAGGGAGGAGGATGGCGGTCAGAAGAGTGATGTTCATCCTGTGGAGAGAGAAGACAGACAAAGAGAGTGTTTTGGGGGGATTCATTTGATGTTTCAAAACCAACAACAAATGAATAATTGACAACTGCTGTACATGCAGGATCTGAAATTAATCTAGCCAGATTAATTAACAGATTAATTAGCCAGATCTCAGTTATATACAGTCTTTGGTCGTTGCCTAGAAGTTTTGACCAAGAAAAATAAGCTATGTATTCACACATAGTTCTCATCGTGATTTAGAAATGTATTGTTATTGTTTTTATAGAGCAGCTAACTTTATTTGATATTAGGTTTTTAGCTATCAAGCTATCAAGTTTGATAGCACTAATTAGCTGGCATTGACCGAAAATCAATGTTAAAATTACTTCAGAGCTTGTCATCGACCCCAACGATGGATGCAACTGTTTTCCAGGCATCGTTTTTGAGATGTTTATTCCTGTAATCATTCAAATAAAAGTTGTAGAGAACCCGGAAGCTTTGAATGGCTGTAATCAATTTCTTGTCCTTTTTGCACTTGCAAGGCAGAACTATTGATGATTGGTAGGGAAACAAGGAAGTGCAGAAATCTGGCCGTTGATAGTTGACGACTGCAAAAAGTTAAACCATGGCCAACTTTTGTCGGCCATGTTTGAACTAACTAACTCTAGTTGAACGAACTTCTTCCTGATGCCTTCCCCACTGCCTCCCCAACTGCACCTTCACTGGCCCGTGTGAAGCATAGAGTTTGAGATCACACTTGTTAACAGTAGCTTCCCTTTTACTGAAACAACTGTTGATTGCTAGAATAGGGTTTTAGTGATAGTATGTTACTTATCGAGTCTACAAGGAACCAATGAGAACCTTCAGGACCTATAGGACCCGAACCTGGCTATTTTACATCAGTGAGGAGAAGCAAATAATCACCCTCAAGGAGCTAGTCTTGCCAAGGGAGGAAGAAAATATTCAGAGAAGATATTCTTTAAATGCAGGTTAAAGAGTATATTTAATTCAGCTGTAAAAACAAAATCACAAACAAAATCAGATCGTAATAATATATTAACTCAAACAATAAGAATTTGAGGGAGAGAGAGAGAGAGAGAGAGAGAGAGAGAGAGAGAGAGAGAGAGAGAGAGAGAGAGAGAGAGAGAGAGAGAGAGAGAGAGAGAAGTATTCTCACTTACTCTTAAACTGTCAGATCAGCCAGCCCAAAAAATGAGTATGGAGAGAATCGATGTGTCTGGAGAGATTTGATAACAGCTGATGCAAGGTTTCTGCTAGAAGTCCTCAAAATGTCTTCCCCTTTTTATACCTTCTCTCTCTCTTGCGTATGTTTGATTACAACCAATTATCTCGTCCCAAAGCAAACAGCTTAATAGCCAAACATAACACAGCAAAATCATTCTATGATCATTACCACCAAATTTGTGAAGGTTAAAGTATGTGTACACAAAGGTATATCTAAATAAAAGCTGTAAGTGATTTTGTGTAACATGGCTAATAAAGTTATTTACTTTTGCTCTTTTATTCTTATTATATTTAATTCCCCAGCTGACTTTGTTGAATCAAACAGTACTTAGTAAGCAACAGCTAATTCTAGTAAATGGAGAAGTATGGTTTTGTGGGCAGCCATGTGTGAAGGTTTCAGGGTAGTTGTGAACGAGTGCAAGAAAATGCTAAGACATATGCACCAGGGCCCATGCAAGTAAAGCATGTTCAAATACTGTTCTCAGATTAGAGGTCAGTTCTTCAGTTCTATTGAAGTTAATGCACAGCCTCAAAGAACACATGATTCATAGCCCATCGAGCCATGAGAACTAGCAAAAACAGAAAAGACCAGTCATTAAGGTAATAAAGTATATGTCTTTGATATGTGAAACCCACAAAATATTCTGTACTTAATATATCAAGGGCTACACGCATGCTCTATTTAGTGTTCTGTGAATGTGACGATAATGGTCAATTACAACACTGTCAGGTTTCATATCAAACATTTTTTTATCTGTCAAAATGAATCAGCTTTTTGTGATCTTGATGATAGACAATACAAATTGAATACATGTCAAAAATAATATAGTAACAAAATATCACTATCCCTCAAATCTGTGTTAAAGAACGACAATAAACTAACACTAGGAACTGTCTTTCACAAATCACAAACAGATTAGCATGTGCAAAGAGTGTTATTGCTTTTCACTGTGAAACTGATATGCCGTGTGCAACAGCTGTATTGCTAAACTAGCTATCTTAAATGAAACAAAGCAATTGAAGGAGGGGATTTGCAATATGGCTTGGAACATACATTTTGTAAATTAAGTTTTGAACACCAGCTCAGGATAAAAAATGAGGGAATTAAGACCTACTCATAAACTGGACATAATCCATTAGAGTAATGGCAGATCGCGTTGCTTCAATGTGAATACCTACCCACGAGTGGAATGGCTAACAGTGCTGAATAAGCTCTTTTGTTGGATCACACATGGGTTTGACGAAATGAAGAATTTGTCAAGGGCCATGAAGAGGCATGGTAAGTTCAAAAACCATCTAAATGCAGCAATCAAGCTAAAGCTGTTTGGGCGTGTGAGAATTGTTGAAGCCCTTAGCCAGGCAGCAGCCATCGGGACATAAAGGATGACTTGGCTGATGGCCTGCCAGAAGTGGTCAAACTCCTGAAACTGATGACTAACCATTCCTGTAACAAGTGTCTCGGGTTGGTGCCTCAGCTGAAAGATCCTTCTCTTGCCTAAAATGAGTGAAAACCTACTTGCGCAATACCTGTGGACAAGGACACACCTGGGGACTATCTCTCTGGAGTCAACATTAACACAGGAGTTGAAAAGAAAGGGAACACTGACAGAGTCATCGACACCTTCGCTTCAAATGGACTTCTTGCACAAGTAATGGGGAAGTCAGATTGCTTTTATTTCTCCATCATGTGGGCTCGCTGAAGCCAAATGCATTATTTCACTACCTTGTTACGTAAACAGAACTTCTCGTGGAGGGTGTAAATAAATGGGAATTTTCTATAAATTGTAGCTATTGCATCTGTTGAGTATGTCTGTTTATAGTGGTAATGTCATGGTGAAATAGGACGATTTTGGGATTTATTATTATTTGCATGTTTCCCATTTGCTGTGGTTATAGGTGACTGTGATCTTCTAGGTACATGACTGGTGGTATTTATAATTTACTGCCTGTCTCTAGTCTCCTTTGGGTGAGACTTAAGTTGTTTTTGTCAGTGAGGCTTTGAAATAAGTGGGGCCTTTTACACCAATACCATGTAAATATTTAATGAAACATTGAAATCCACATGAACACAGGGAAAACAAACTTCACGCTGAAAGGGTTAGGAATTGAACCCAGGACCTTCTTGCATTATTCTCTCTTTATTTTAAAATTAAAGACAGCAGAGGTTCTTTCTATAGATAGATAATTCAAGTCACAACCATACATCAGTAACATTGAATTTCTTTACTGTATTTCATCATACTGAGAATTTCTACATCAGCATTGCCCACCGAACACAGTGAATGTTTGAACATTATAGTAACCCTGCAGTGCAACCTCTAGATCTCCGAGAACCAGAGTCTGCACTCTACCGTTTTGATCAGGCCCAATGTAACCAGAAGACTGATAGGTCCCATTATTGTGACGGTAGCAGTAAGCACTCCAATAATACCTAGCCTCCATAACACGCCCTGCAGCAATCTTTTGATTTCCAGGAACCACACCAGTAACTACATAGGAGTTGGGGTGTGTACGTAGGATGTTAGCCAGGCTCTGCTCGTGTAGCCTCCACTGGCCACGGTTGAAGGTGCTGTCCTGAGGGGCAGCGTTGGTCAGGGTGAAGGTCGCCTGCATGGCACGTTGAGTGGCGGTATGGGACACCGGGTAGAGGTGACCCTTGTCATAGGGGGTGCCATCGTAGTCACACTCCACAGCCTGGTGATGACCTATGTTATCGGATAAGAGGCTGGTTGGTGCAGTCATGCACCTTTCAATCATGCCATCCAGCTGTGAACGACAAGAAACATAGTGATAGCAGCTATATTATATGTTTTTAACCCTTATTATACAATGCTGAATGGCTACATCTTCAATGTCTGCATGTGGCTACTTTAAACCTAAATTTAATGTAATCCTATTGCTCCAAAACATCTTAAAACAATTTAATCTTTGATCAGTTGAATCAGTTGAGCTAGTTTAACTATCAAAATAGCAGCATTTTGAGGTGGCTGGAGTAAAATGAGAGAGTTCCACAAAGTAAAAAAAAAAGATGGACTGAACCCAGTTAAATTTTATGATGATGAAGAATTTTTAAAGGTCCCATATTTTACACTTTCCAGTGTTTTATTTTATGTCTTGAGGTCCATTAAAAAACGTTTATGTGATGTCATGTACCAAAAACACACTCAATCCATTTTTACATGCATCTCTGCATGTTACTACATGCATCTCTGCATGTAGTAACACAGCAAAGCAGAGCAATGTTAAAGTGTAACAGGAGTTACAGGAGTTATCTTTGGCAAGATGATCAACTGTAACAAAATCATTTAATTCAAATTTAACAGCACATGAATAGGCTTTTTTCCCTTTTGCTTGTTTATTTGTTCACTAATTGTATAATCTTGGTTTAAATTATTTAAATTTAGGGTTAAATCATTAATTTGTTAAGTTGGGGTTAAATTTAAATTGTGCAACACGGCTCTGATTAATTTTAATTTTCTGTATTAACTCATTTTAAACCCTTTTATCAAACTCTGATTACAACTAAACTTAGATTAATTTAAACTGTGTTGGTGCAATCCAGCCTACGCAGAGCAGTTGGAGGGGGTTACAAATATAAATACCCTCACATCTGGGAAATGCCCATTACTGCGACACAGTGTTCGTGAATGAGCAGTTTGACTGGAGACATTTGGGTTTCATTGCCTCGACAGTAGTTAAGTGTGGAGCTTCTTATTCACTTGTAGATATTCTCAGCTGAATGATCTGAAACAGTGACCTGCTTCTAAAGTTTGAAAACAGCATCGTTTAATGACATTTAACTAGGTCTCTAGAGCAAAATGTTTGGAATCAAGTGTTAACAACAACAACAACAGTTTAACATTACTGAAACATTACTGAAAATAATTAAAGTTAAGGCAACAATACCTGTGGCTCAATTAACCATTTGTCAACTCTGGTCACGGGTAGCTGCTGAAACACATAAGCAGAGTACACTGGGATCCTGTTCACTGTGTCGTAGAGTGTAGCGTAGAAGTACTCAGGCCGGAGGTTCTGGTCCAGGAGACACTGACATATCTGCTGGTAGCGGTTGATGTTTCCGAGGATTGTTGGTGGGATACCATTCAGAAAGAACTGTGGACAGTTTCCAAACAAGCTCACTTCTCCTTTGGAGAGCAGAGGAAACAGTAGCAGAAAAACTACGTGGAACATATTGTCTGAAGTCTGTTCTTGGGTAGAAAGCTGTGGAGGTAGAAGTACTGACCGGTTTATATATGCAGGGCTTCACTGACGCAATCACACCACACCTCCTATTTTATCACATTTGGATAGTACACTATTTCTCATTTTTTTGGTTATTTTCAGAAGCCAGGTTTCTGCTAGCACAGGTCCTCTGCATGCATGGAAGTATATTGTCAAAGATCACTGGTACACTCAAATTGACTATATAGAGTTATATCCACTGTAGAAGTCCTGCTGTTTTCAGCATGCTTGCTAAACTACTGCTGCACTGTTGTTCCATCCCCAGAGGATCTTTTTGGATTAAGGGGAACCTCGATAATGGCTATCACAGTATCACATTGTTGCTGTTGCAGGAATTGCATGAAACTAATTTTGGTGGCTTTGAGTGTCCATGGTTATTTACAGGTTACTAGTTTTATGACCCTGTGGCCCTTGAAACCTATAAAAAAACAATTGTATTATTTGAAAACTTCATGGGCATCAATGAGAAAATTAGCATTCTTTTTCTCCATTTCTGAAAAACTGCAGAGAATTTTGGGGGGATTAATTTGTTGTTTCAAAATCAACTAAACAAAATGAATAATTGACAATTGCAGGGTCTGAAATTAATACCAGCCAAGTGCCAAATGGCAGTAAAATGTTTCATTGGCAGGTAAATCAATACCGCCACAACTTTTGGATCCCAGTTATATACAGTCTTTTGTGTTTGCCTGCTCCCAAATAGCTAACTAGCCTAACGTGGGAGGCGAGAGCCTCCGATTGAATCTGTGTACTGGTCTCATGTAAGTTTTGACCAAGGAAACTAAGCTATGAATTCACACATTTCGATATATTCTCATCATGATTTAGTGTCATATTATTTTTGTTTTAAATAGAAGAGCTAACTTGAGTAGGTCAGTGTATGTGTACACAAAGGTATGTGTAAAGAAAAACTGTAAGTGGTTTTGTGTAATAATGCTAATAAAGTTATATTCTTTTCTTTTGCTCCTGTATTCTTTTCATATTTCCTACCTCAGCTTAACCTGACTTGAACCGAAAAGTGCTTGGTAAGTACTTAGTAAATCAACAGCTGATTCCAGTGAATGGAGAAATATTGCTTTGTGGTCAGCCATGTGTTAAGGTGTCAGGGTGGGTGTTGAAATGCAATAGCGTCAACAGTAAGTATGTTGAAATGCTATTGCTGTTCTTGGATTATAGGTTATGGAGAAGTTCAGTTATAGAGTTCAATTATATGTGAAACACTCGAAATACAGAATATATCAAGCATGCTCTATTAAATGGTATATGATGATAATGGTCATTTACAAGAACAACGTATGTTATGTTTCATATCATACATTTTTTTATTTGCAAATTTATTTGTCTGAATAAATCAGCCTTTTGTGATCTTGATGATAGAGAATACAAATTGAATACAAATATATACAGTATATATATTATAAAAGATATCAGTATCCCTCAAATCTGTTATAGGAAAAAGAAATGGCCAGAATATAGAAAATTACCACTAACACCAATTTTATTACATGTAATCTCCTTCACTATAAAAAGTATTCATTTCAGTACTATAAAAAGTACCCATTTCAGTACTCATGCAGTATACAGGCCCTCCTCAAGTTCCCCTCGTACTTGGTGATGTAGCGCCTACGCCACACAAGTCGGCACTTGCAGAACAGACGGCAGGGTCCGAGCAGGGAGTGAATAGGAAGTGATTGTGGGCAAACTTGTTGTATTTGTTGTTGAAACTGCTCCTCGCACAAGGCTGATGATTGTAGTGAGGTGTCACCAAGTCGCTCGTCATGCTGTCGCCATGGCTACGGTTGACCACTCCCTGCCGCCCTTGAACAAGAGCTAGAGGGAGAATGATGGCGGTCAGGAGAGTGACGTTCATCCTGTGGAGAGAGAAGAGAGACAGAGGGAGAGAATTTTTGGGGGATTAATTTGTTGTTTCAAAATCAACTAAACAAAATGAATAATTGACAATTGCAGGGTCTGAAATTAATACCAGCCAAGTGCCAAATGGCAGTAAAATGTTTCATTGGCAGGTAAATCAATACCACCACAACTTTTGGATCCCAGTTATATACAGTCTTTTGTCTTTGCCTGCTCCCAAATAGCTAACTAGCCTAACGTGGGAGGCGAGAGCCTCCGATTGAATCTGTGTACTGGTCTCATGTAAGTTTTGACCAAGGAAACTAAGCTATGTATTCACACATTTCGATATATTCTCATCATGATTTAGTGTCATATTATTTTTGTTTTAAATAGAAGAGCTAACTTTATTTGATAATAAGTCATAACTGTGTAGTCAAGTTTGATATCACTAATTAGGTGGTATTGATCAAAAATCAATGGTAACATGACTTCTGAGTTTACCATCTACCCCAATAGTGGATGCAACCGTTCTCCAGGCATCGTTTTTGAGATGTTTATTCCTGTAGTCTTTCAAATAAAAGTTGCAGAGAACTGGGAAGCTCTGAATGGCTGTAATGACAACTTCTCCTCCATTTTGCACTTGCCAGGCTGAACTATTGATCATGATACAAAATCACATTAGTAGGGAAACAAGAAACGCGGAAATCTGGCTGTTGATAGTTGATGAGTGTAAAAAGTTCAGCTGTGGTCAACTTTTGTCGGCCATGTTTGAACTAACTAACTCTAGTTGAACTAACTTCTTCCTGATGCCTTCCCCGCTGCCTCCCCAGCTGCACCTTCACTGGCCTGTGTAAAGCATACAGTTTGAGATATGTAGTACAGTTTGAGATGTATGTGTACACAAAGGTATGTGTAAAGAAAAACTGTAAGTGGTTTTGAGTAATAATGCTAATAAAGTTATATTCTTTTCTTTTGCTCCTTTATTCTTTTCATATTTCCTACCTCAGCTTAACCTGACTTGAACCGAGAAGTGCTTGGTAAGTACTTAGTAAATCAACAGCTGATTCCAGTGAATGGAGAAGTGAATGGAGAAGTGAATGGAGAAATATTGCTTTGTGGGCAGCCATGTGTTAAGGTGTCACGGTGGGTGTTGAAATGCAATAGCATCAACAGTAAGTATGTTTAAATGCTATTGCTGTTCTTGGATTATAGGTCATGGAGAAGTTCAGTTATAGAGTTCAATTATATGTGAAACACTCGAAATACAGAATATATCAAGCATGCTCTATTAAATGGTATATGATGATAATGGTCATTTACAAGAACAACGTATGTTATGTTTCATATCATACATTTTTTTATTTGCAAATTTATTTGTCTGAATAAATCAGCCTTTTGTGATCTTGATGATAGAGAATACAAATTGAATACAAATATATACAGTATATATATTATAAAAGATATCAGTATCCCTCAAATCTGTGTTATAGGAAAAAGAAATGGCCAGAATATAGAAAATTACCACTAACACCAATTTTATTACATGTAATCTCCTTCACTATAAAAAGTATTCATTTCAGTACTATAAAAAGTACCCATTTCAGTACTCATGCAGTATACAGGCCCTCCTCAAGTTCCCCTCATACTTGGTGATGTAGCGCCTACGCCACACAAGTCGGCACTTGCAGAACAGACGGCAGGGTCCGAGCAGGGAGTGAATAGGAAGTGATTGTGGGCAAACTTGTTGTATTTGTTGTTGAAACTGCTCCTCGCACAAGGCTGATGATTGTAGTGAGGTGTCACCAAGTCGCTCGTCATGCTGTCGCCATGGCTACGGTTGACCACTCCCTGTCGCCCTTGAACAAGAGCTAGAGGGAGAATGATGGCGGTCAGGAGAGTGACGTTCATCCTGTGGAGAGAGAAGAGAGACAGAGGGAGAGAATTTTTGGGGGATTAATTTGTTGTTTCAAAATCAACTAAACAAAATGAATAATTGACAATTGCAGGGTCTGAAATTAATACCAGCCAAGTGCCAAATGGCAGTAAAATGTTTCATTGGCAGGTAAATCAATACCGCCACAACTTTACCATCTACCCCAATAGTGGATGCAACCGTTCTCCAAGCATCGTTTTTGAGATGTTTATTCCTGTAGTCTTTCAAATAAAAGTTGCAGAGACCTGGGAAGCTCTGAATGGCTGTAATGACAACTTCTCCTCCATTTTGCACTTGCCAGGCTGAACTATTGATCATGATACCAAATCACATTAGTAGGGAAACAAGAAACGCAGAAATCTGGCTGTTGATAGTTGATGAGTGTAAAAAGTTCAGCTGTGGTCAACTTTTGTCGGCCATGTTTGAACTGACTAACTCTAGTTGAACTAACTTCTTCCTGATGCCTTCGGTGGTTGGGTCCAGCTTTACATCCACTACAGTTGAGATACAATCATGACACAACACTTGATATGGCTAAAATGGTGATGCATAAACTGTATTTACTATACGTACATATGTTAAGGATTATACATGTTACTTTGAAATCAATCTAAATGTTCTTTACTTCTAAAAACAATAATACCAATCCTTAAGGAAACCAAATCCAAGGGACTCTTCATGAAAAACTCCACCAGTTGAAAATGGCCAGATGGAAGCCTTCCTAGTGTTGGAGTGGGCTATCACTGTGGCAGAGGATCTTTGGCAGAGATTGTTACTGCCATAGAAGAAGAGGAACAACTACAAGAAGACAGAGAGACTCAACATGGACCGGACAGCCCCATGTTTTTAACAAAGTGTCTCACATACATTTTGACAGTCCTATGGAGATTTAGCAATACAGTTAGGCCTATTTTTACCAGTCGATGTCACTATGTTTCCTACCACTGGTGTTTATAATATGTAGCTAATATGGATGAGTTAAGACGTTTTGATGCATGATGTTTAGTTAGCTAACTACTCTGTTAGTGTGCAATCCATACAGGTTCAAGTTCAAGTTCATGTCTGTATGCTGTGGCAGTGAAAGTACAATACAGCAATATCATTTTGACTCGGCTTCTTGGCAACATTAGATCACACTAGTAGTAAGTGCTATGGTGGATATATAACTTTTGGTGATAATCACGGCTGGTCACCAACATAATAAACCAATCCTAAATCTCCTATGCAGTGTGATGGTCGTACGATTATCAATCTCTGGCTGATTGAAGAGAACTTCACATGGGAAATGATCAAAATGTAGCCATGTTTATGTCTATTACCATGTTCAGCAGCAGGCCCATCCAAGTTAAAGTGTGTTACTACAGCCCCAAACAACTTGTGAAGAGAAAGCTGTCTTTGTAACAGGACCGTTCTGGTGATAGAGGTGGTGAGAGCCCCTCATGCTGTAGTTGAAGGGAGCTGTCCAGCCTCACTACAGCTGTACAGGATCCACATCAATAAAGTTAAGTTTCAACATTAGTTGACACTGAGAATAATAAGTAGGACTAGCATCATTTTACACATTATTCTACACATTTAGCTGTAACCTTGTTAACATGTGATTCTTGCAGGATCACGGTATCCCACCAGTACCAGAAGATTACCATCCAAAAACAGATCTTGTTTATCCTTTATCGGGATAGCTAATGTTTGTGTGTGGTGAAATCACGTCTCCTCAGTCAGCAGCAAAATAAAACTCGTGATGGATTTCATCACCCTACACCACCAGTCAAATGCTGATAAATTTCGTCTCCGGTTGATATGTCTGTTAACCATGATATGATACACCAGACTGCTTTCTTAACCTTTTTGGCTACTTTGGACCACACTTAAAAGCGCATATCTTTCATACCAGCTACAGCAGACATTTATCAACATTTGACTGGTGGTGTAGGGTGACGAAATCCATCACGAGTTTTATTTTGCTGCTGACAGGGGAGACAGAGTTTCAACACACACAAACATTAGCAACCCCGATAAATGATAAACAAGATCACTCTGCGGAACAGAACATCATCCTGCAACTCCATCCTCTGCCACTCCTTCAACCATTGCCACAACTGAGGAGACAGAGCATCCCTTGCCTGGGTTTTAGAAAGACCTTTAGATTTCAAGTAGCTTGTAGTAGTACTCCGCGACAGTAACAATCTCTGCCAAAGATCCTCTGCCACAGTGATAGCCCACTCCAACACTACGAAGGCTTCCGTCTGGCCATTTTCAACAGGTGGAGTCACGGAGGCACAGTAGAGCTGGCTAGTCGAGTGGTAATCCCAAAATCATCAAAGTGTTTTGGACATTCATTTGTAGTACCCAGATTTCAAAATAGCTTGTTCCATATGGTTCTATTCATTCAATAAATCAGAGACTTAAATCAATCAAATAAATCATACAAGACTGTATTCCTAACAGCCTTAGCTCGGTAAAGTTTTGATCAACCGGCTGGCGGATTGTCACAGACTCTGTGGATTCTATGGTACTGCCCAAACAAAATGTTCTCGTTCAAATGTTTTGGGCGGAAACTGAATCTGCATGCAAGACAGTTTTTCTGTCCATAGTTTTTCTAAAGAGAATGAATATGTAGAAAGCCATGATCATCTTTACTGATGTCCAGAAAATGTACATTCCCTTTGCTGTGGTCAACGGACAGTTTAATATTGGGGTTTGTGCTATTCAAATATTGATGTAACATAAGTAATTCCTCCTTGTTACCATTGGTCTACATTGGTCAAACTTTTTCATGAAGAGTCCCTTGGATTTGGTTTCCTTAAGGATTGGTATTATTGTTTTTAGAAGTAAAGAACATTTAGATTGATTTCAAAGTAACATGTATAATCCTGAACTCTGGGAAGTCATACTGGGAGGTAGAGGTCATCAACAAGACAGGATGGGATCTGGGTGTGGCGAGAGGAAATGCAAACCGCAAGGGGAAACTCTCCCTGAGCCCAGACAACGGATACTGGGTTACTGCACATTATAATGACAAACAGTATGCAGCCATGACAGCCCCACCAATTCGCCTTAACCTGATAGAGAAACCTCAGAATGTGGGAGTGTTTGTGGATTACGAAGACGGCCTTGTGTCCTTTTATGATGTGAAGGCTCGTTCTCACATCTACTCTTTTACCGGGTGCTCGTTCACTGGGGAGCTCTACCCATATCTCAGTCCACATCTTAAACACAATGACAAAAACTCTGATCCTCTGATCATCTCAGCTGTGAAACACCATTAGAGATTCTTCATGTCATGAAGAATGTGTGTGTGTGTGTGTTTTTTTGCAGGTGTGTTACTGCTGTATTGGAGTGTAGGAGTTCTAATGCACTGTTGGATATGCAATACAAAAAATGCTTCTACGTCTATCCTTAGCTCTTATTCGTATCTTTTTGTAGCACTTACATATAACATATGCCATTCAGTGGACACTTTAATCCATTTCCCCATATAGCTCCTTACAGTACCATGAGTGCATACATTTTTAGCATAGGTGGCCCAAAGTTTAGTTATACAACCACTTCTCTTTCACATGATGATCTCATGGTTACTTGTGATGATGGTGATTTAGGAAGTAGATTTACTATTGCACTAATTGTAATTCACTCTGGGTAATGGTATCAGCTAAGTGCCTAAAATGTAGTATGTGTCCAGCTTACCTGTGTGTGTGTGTGTGTGTGTGTGTGTGTGTGTGTGTGTGTGTGTGTATGTGTGTGTTTTGTTACACAGCTGGGGAGGTAATGCATATATTCTATTTTGGTGTCATTTGAATACATTTACAATGTATACAGTATATTTTCTGAATCATGGACAGTTATACCACTGATCACTTTTGCTGTTAAACACTGGCTTGTACATACAGCACACAAGAAAAAAAAGCTGATATTATGTTTTATGGTACATTTAGTAGTCTTGTACTCAAGTGGTATATCGAGTTCAATTATCCACATTTTAATAGTGAAGGAGATTACATGTAATATAACTGGTGTTAGGGGTAATTTTCTATATTCTGGCCATTTCTTTTTCCTATAATACAGATTTGAGGGATACTGACCTTTTATAATATATATATTTGTATTCAATTTGTATTCTCTATCATCAAGATCACAAAAGGCTGATTTATTCAGACAAATAAATTTGCAAATAAAAAATGTATGATATGAAACATAACATATGTTGTTCTTGTAAATGACCATTATCATCATATACCATTTAATAGAGCATGCTTGATATATTCTGTATTTCGAGTGTTTCACATATAATTGAACTCTATAACTGAACTTCTCCATGACCTATAATCCAAGAACAGCAATAGCATTTCAACATACTTACTGTTGATGCTATTGCATTTCAACACCCACCGTGACACCTTAACACATGGCTGCCCACAAAGCAATATTTCTCCATTCACTTCTCCATTCACTGGAATCAGCTGTTGATTTACTAAGTACTTACCAAGCACTTTTCGATTCAAGTCAGGTTAAGCTGAGGTAGGAAATATGAAAAGAAGAAGAAGAGCATGAAAGAATGAAAGAGCAAAAGAAAAGAATATAACTTTATTAGCATTATTACACAAAACCACTTACAGTTTTTCTTTACACATACCTTTGTGTACACATACACTGACCTACTCAAATTTAAAAAGCTCCTTGAGGGTGATTATATGCTCCTCCTCATTGGTGTTAATAGCCAGGTAAACCAGTTGTTTCAGCAAAAGGGAAGCTACTGTTAACAAGTGTGATCTCAAACTGTATGCTTTACACAGGCCAGTGAAGGTGCAGCTGGGGAGGCAGCGGGGAAGGCATCAGGAAGGAGTTAGTTCAACTAGAGTTAGTTAGTTCAAACATGGCCGACAAAAGTTGACCAAAGCTGAACTTTTTACACTCATCAACTATCAACAGCCAGATTTCCGCATTTCTTGTTTCCCTACTAATGTGATTTTGTATCATGATCAATAGTTCAGCCTGGCAAGTGCAAAATGGAGGAGAAATTGTCATTACAGCCATTCAAAGCTTCCCAGTTCTCTGCAACTTTTATTTGAAAGACTACAGGAATAAACATCTCAAAAACGATGCCTGGAGAACGGTTGCATCCACTATTGGGGTAGATGGTAGAAGTTAGCTCTTGTATTTAAAACAAAAATAATATGACACTAAATCATGATGAGAATATAACGAAATGTGTGAATTCATAGCTTAGTTTCCTTGGTCAAAACTTACATGAGACCAGTACACAGATTCAATCGGAGGCTCTCGCCTCCCACGTTAGGCTAGTTAGCTATTTGGGAGCAGGCAAAGACAAAAGACTGTATATAACTGGGATCCAAAAGTTGTGGCGGTATTGATTTACCTGCCAATGAAAAATGTTACTGCCATTTGGCACTTGGCTGGTATTAATTTCAGACCCTGCAATTGTCAATTATTCATTTTGTTTAGTTGATTTTGAAACAACAAATTAATCCCCCAAAAATTCTCTGCAGTTTTTCAGAAATGGAGAAAAAGAATGCTAATTTTCTCATTGATGCCCATGAAGTTTTCAAATAATACAATTGTTTTTTTATAGGTTTCAAGGGCCAAAGGGTCATAAAACTTGTAACCTGTAAATAACCACGGACACTCAAAGCCACCAAAATTAGTTTCATGCAATTCCTGCAACAGGAACAGTGTGATACTGTGATAGCCATTATCGAGGTTCCCCTTAATCCAAAAAGATCCTCTTGGGGATGGAGCAGCAGTGCAGCAGTAGTTTAGCAGGCATGCTGAAAACAGCAGGACTTCTACAGTGGATATAACTCTGTACAGTCAGTTTGAGTGAATTATTGATGTCATTCTACAGCTACCTGGAGAAGAAAAACCTCTGCCGCAGAACTCCGCTGCAGACCTTCATCGACAAAGGACAGCAAAAAAGCGTCCTGCAGATCTGCAGCAGCTCCGGCACTCGGTACGAAGGGAACAAGTGCATCAGCGCCAGACGCATGCCGGTATACGTCGTCAGAGTGGACACGTCCAGCCTGTCTTGCACTATTAACAGTTTACAGTTTTTTTTGATTGCTAAGACACATTTCTTGAAATTTTGCTCCATTTCCCAAAACTCTAAACACAAATTCTTAACTGCACACTCATCTTCACAAACTTCAAACTTCCATGTCAGAACCAAACTCTCCACTCAAAACCATGTAATCTTACATCTAAACCAAACTTTGCCTTCAGACATCACACAAAAGCCATTAAATACACATACACTACAAAACAGCCATTACACACTGGTGAGATCAATTCAAAACACTACCGTAAAAACCTGTTACTGAAATGAATAATGGTGCTTATGGTTTTCCCCCAGAACAACCTCTTTACATGATGAACACAATATAAAGACACAACACATGTATACATTTTCAACATTTTGAATTCCTTACTGTAATGTACTGTAGTAAAATAAACTGAAATTTAGTGAAAAAGTAAATGTACTGTAAAAATATGCAACTGATAAAGAACGTAGAATACAGTAAAATAAGTATTTACCAATATAAACCAATGAAAAAAACAACATTTTGTACATAAAGAAAGAAATCACATTTATTCTGCCTCAGCATCCCGCCTCTGGTCTGGGTCAGGCCAGAGATTCTCATCAACATCACCTCACAAAATAAGTGAACTGACCCATGGCCCTTTTATCTATCTATCCTGAGGTTCTGGTTGGTGTGTGAACAATTTTGACTCGTAGTGTTTGCACCTGGGGAATTGTGTGTTAACTGGGTTCGAGCTGTGATGACTTGAGTTAATGATATTGAATGCCAGTGCTTTCTAAATGAGCACATGGTGCAGCCAGTGATATATGAAGGGATTTGTGTGTAGAGTTTTTCACAAAAAGTTCAACAAATCTGAATCATGTGTGGAAACAGGGGAATAGTGTTTATAGTTTTGGGAAATGGGTCTGTCTTTTGGTAGATGGCGTCATGGTTTGGGATGTTTAGTTAATAGGCCCAGTTATAGTGTGTAAGCTCGAGAAAAACTGTAACTAAACGCAGCCAATATGTGACTGTGGCTTGTAATGCTATTGAGAATCTCTGCCTCCCTGTCCATTTTGAGGGGGGCGTCCAGCAGCCAAAGCCCAATGCTAAGAGCTGCAGTGGTATCAAGTAACCCTACATTTTTGGGATGGTACACATTTGATTTCAGTCGTCAGGCTCATTAGTGTCCTGACAGCAGAAACCTCTGTCAAGCCAAGCTAAATCAAGCCTTTTTCTTTTCTTCAAAAATTAAAAAACATATTCAAATGCCATTTTGTTCATGTGCAAACCCAATGAGCTCCATGACATTCTCTCTTTTTTTTAATCTTTCCAGCCTGGTCTCACCAAATTTAGTGAAATGAGCCTGATGTCTTAAAATGCAAGTAACATACGCCGTACATGAAAAGTAAGAAAAATTAATTTCCCCACCACATAGAGGCGTCCTGGTAGGTCAGCGGTCTAAGGCGCACACCGTGTAATCGTGATGTCTTGGGTTCCGGCCTGGGACCTTTGTCACATGTCATCCCCCTTTCCTGTCTCTCTCATCTGTACTGTCTAATAAAGCAGAAATACCATAAAAATAATCGTCTTAAGAAATAGTGCAATAGAAGGGGACAGTAGAGGTTGGGGTGACAGATGGGTGTCTACAGTCGCCTTCAAATCCTGGATTCAGTTCCTTCATATGAAAAAGTTTTCTTCTGTGAGTGTAGTTTTCATTTTCAGTGAACACTTTTCTTATTAAACCATGACCAAAACCTTACCCTAACATTAACAAAATTGTTTTAGTTGCAACAGAAAAAAAGCTTTAGCTTTAGCTCCAACAGAAAAAAATGTCCAGCCAATTTCTCCAAATAGCTTGTGCAGCATAATCAAAGTGTTTTGTAGACAAACACTTGCACTGTGGGTCCAAAAGTCTATTATTTACCTCCTGTATTTTCCTCACTGATGCTCTGGTTGCACCCCACAGTAACAAGCAGAGTCTTCCACCAGAGTGCTGTAGGGTGCGTGT
This sequence comes from Centroberyx gerrardi, assembly GCF_048128805.1. Lineage (NCBI taxonomy): Eukaryota > Metazoa > Chordata > Actinopteri > Beryciformes > Berycidae > Centroberyx > Centroberyx gerrardi. The sequence continues at coordinate 6,978,451 of NC_136019.1, read as the reverse complement.
GCAACCAGAGCATTGCCAGTGAGGAAAATATAGGATATTTTTGAGGTAAATATTTGACTTTTGAATGCACAGTGAAATTGTTTTGCTACAAAACACTTCAATTATGCTGCATGAGCTGTTTGGAGAAATGTGATGGTCATTTTATGCTTTTTTTGGAGCTGTAAAAAGATGTCTCTGTTAACTTTAGAAACTATTACACCATCTACATACCCTGTGACACCAGATTTGACACTATGCATACTCACCATCCTTGATAGGGGTGTAGATATCCAGCCAAGGTTCCTTCTGTTTGGCTGGAAGTCCTTGATTTCCCCAGAGGTGCTGTTCACTCTCTGGGATCCTCATTCCCATCGGTGTGCATCCCATCTTCCCCTGGTGAATTCTCAGGCCCTGGTAACTTGTCATCTTGGACCAGCCGCAGTGGCAAACCTGGAGGCTCATGTCTGATGTGCTGTGTGTCTGTGTAACAACAACATATTTTTTTTTACCAATAGGCAATTTTTGTTTTTACGGAAGCCCAATGAGGACATATATTCATACATTTTATTTATGCTGTTATGTTAATTTTTAGAAAACAAGTTTTGTTATCCCAAGATAATGAAATAAATAACTTGATATCTCGAGAAAACAAAGAAAATGAACTTATCACAGGAAAACGGCGTAAATAAAATGTATGAATACATGTCCCCAATGGGCTTCCGTATTTATTGATACTGAGAGTGTTGTGCCTCCACTATATATTATAATTGGACCAATTGCCCTTCCAAAATATGTTCACTTTTGACTGGTAACACTGGCAAACCTGGAGACTCTTTTGTCTGAGTAGTGTTACTTCAACATGAGACATATTTTCTTAACTGGTAAATACATTATTATTTTTATTTTTCCAGACATGTGAAGTCATATTCATTATCTGGAGGAGGAAAATGATTTTCCACAACAGGCTTGATAGATAGACACTGATAGAGTCCAGCTTTTGCCTTTTCACTTCTGTATCTTTCATACTTAAAGGCACCACTTCTCCTCATGTTGAGCCCATATCAGGAAGCTCATGTCTGATGAGTTTGAAGTACAGGCCTCTTTTTCTCTTTCAGAAGAAAATTTACCAGCTTAGGATGTGAGTGTAGGCTACTTCATGATTTTGCCTCAATTGCTCCATTTCACAGGTGAAAAACTTTCTCAGAAGCTTCTCTGACAATTCTTTGGAAAACATTTTTTTTGAAGAGCATGCTGATCTTTGATATCTAAGCTTCTAGTTATATTGTGAAGTACTGAGTCATAATGCATTTCCTCAAGCGTGTTCTCAAAGCATGATTGAAGGGGCTTCATTTAAGCGTTTGTGCTGTTTATTGATGACTGATGGTGCTGTTTACCTGTGTAGACAGTGAACTGAGATGGGACAGTGATTGGTCGCCCTCTAGCGGTAGAAATAAATATGATACTCATCTCTAAGTACTGTACATACAGTAGTTCACCAGACCCTGTCTCAACTTACACAGGCAGTAAACACTGCGGTTAAATGGACAAATTAATTCAATAGATGTTTATACCAACATCTGCACCAACATTGAACACCTGTGTAAATATTGATTATTATATAAATTAGGATTATATAAATTAAAGTTGAGACGACGCCCATAGGCGCTCTGTTACCATTGTATGAAATGCAGACCAAAATATCTTTCTGATATCAGTTCAAACAGTTTCAAAAGCTATTTCAATTTTTTTTTTTTTTTTTTAATAATTATTCAGTAATGTTAATAATAATGTTAAGGTTTTGTGTTTGTTTGGGATAATGTTGAACTTAACACCATCTCTCAGTTGTTTGTTGGGAATCGATTAGAAGAAATAGCATGTCACATTTCCATCATGGTGACAAATCACAGACCATGTAGAGGGTTTCGTTTCAAAACGCCATATTTTGATTTATATGGGGAGAAAACATTTTCATGACACGTATCAGTCAATGTTTTTAAAATATCTATAATCCCATCCTGGAAAATGTTGGTATTTTGTTGGCAAAATTCTTTGTTTCTGTGAGTTTTATTCTGATGTTATCAAACTACAGCACGCAAAATGACGAGGTGGCCGAGTGTTTAAGGCGATGGACTGAAGCTGGGGAACAATAGTCTGGTTAGGGGTGGGAAGATGGAAAAAAGCTGGGGAAGAAGGGGGAAGATGGAAAAAAGAGGAGAAAAAGAGAAACAAAAGTCCAAGCCTCTCACGCACACCTCTAGTGTTTAATTGACGTAATTCATGAGAATAAATACTAAATTCATGAAAATCTCTTCTTTTTTTCCTTTTTGGGGAAGCTTGGTGAAGATCCAAAGGTCGCAGGTTCGATCCTCACCTTCGGCATACAAAAATAAAATGTAATAAGAAAAAAACACTTTGTCCTTGTTGTTTTCATCCATCTAAACGGATCATAAATTGCTCCATTTCACCATATAGTCTAAATGCTGTCCCAGTGGACATTTTGCTCCACCAAGAAATATTTATGGAATAACACTGCTACAGAGGAACTATAGTGAAATAGGGCAATAAGGAATGCTTGATGTTACACATTGTGAGGTGGTCTGGATCTTTGAAGTAAAAGTATGAGCTTGTTTAATTCAAATCTATTCAACGGCATGAAAAAGAGTTTTATTTAAATAAATAATTGAACATATGATTTGAGCATATAATGCAAATGTGCAAATATGAATGAAAATACACAGATATTAATCACGAAGCACTCTATCAAGAACATAACATAATTAAAATCAACACATATAAATATATATATAAATAATCATATTTAATTGACCCCAGAACCAACAAGAAAACATAGACTGTATGTGAGAAGCCACCTGTCAGCTGGGACGGCCACAGGCTCTGGAGGCTCCTGGCTGGAGGCTCTGGTGTGGGAGCCTGGTGGTTGATGAGAGCTGGGGCAGGTGGGTCATACCACAGGTTTAGGTCCAGACTGAGCTGATGTTTTTCCCACAGTGAGGACACAATCCATTTCTGGTCTTGCAGGGGGATGGTTCTCTTCATTTCTGCTGGTACCCATGATGGATGACGTCCAGATGCAGAAAGAGGAGAGGCAGCAGGAGGAGGAGCAGCAGCTAGGTGAGGAGGCAGAGCAGCAGAGGGAGTGGTCGCACTGGGTCCTGTAGTGGTGGTGGCATCAGCTGTAGGACCAGCGGACACACACACACACACACACACACACACACACACACACACACACAGATACAAAAGCTGTCAGTTCAAAAATGATCCAGCTCTGTTGTACTTTAACTCCTTGGTTGGAGAATAAAGACAACACTTACAGAGCTAGCTGTGAAAGAGGACATCATGGAGACAGATGCCTTGGTTCTCACAGAGGCAGTAGAGGAGGCAGCAGGGAGAAAGGGGAGGTGGTCTGGATCACAGCCTTTGCAGGACTAGATGGGTAATGGGGTCTGGGAGAGGTGGTCCTCACAGCGGCTGGTGGAAACAAGTGTGGTGGCTGCAGTGGTGACAGGATGCTTCAAGAAAGAAATGTCACACAAAAGGCAGTTTATGGGATGCAAGAGTATATCAGAATGTAAAATTTCAACTAATGACAAATACTTCATATGAGAGAGACAGTCAGTATTTAACACAAAACCATTCATGCCGCATCAAACCTGAGCAGGAGTCTGTGCCAAGTTAAGGTTGGGCTTTGCAGCAGCACTATGTGTCCCACCAAAACTGAGGTTTCACAAACTGGAGGAGATAAAGACAGAAAAGCACCAATCTAATCAATCAATAATCAACATTAAAAATTGAATTCAGTCCTCTATCACTCCATTCCTAAAGTCAGTGCGGGCCGCAATGAAGAGGCAGCATGAGAGGTGGCAGCAGCTGAGACAGAGGGGCAACAGCAGTTCGGTTGTTATGGCCGGTCCAGCTTCAGGGGCAGATGGTAATTGGTGTTTGCTGGGGGGCTAAGAAAAACACATGGGACAAAAAAAAAGAAATTCATTACAATCAACACACTCTACCTCCACTCATATTTTATGTCTGTCAGTCAGCTATGTTGACATTACCTTCACAGAGTGGAATCCACAAACTCATTGCTGCGGTCCCCCAAACAAAGATGTCTGCCCCCTCAGCTGAGCTGGACACTTCTCAATCTTTAAGAAATAAAAAAAAAAAAAGACTTACATCTACTGGCACACTAAACTATTACGCTCTGACCTGCAATGTCATGCAATAGCTTGATTAAAAATTGTTCTCTTTCCATGTTATGTTTGCATGTCGATCACCCTGTATAATAAGAACTCAGAAACATAAACAGCTTTACCTTTTGATAAAGATCGGGCCATTTTTTCTGCCTTGGGGCAGCAAACCTCTTCAGCCTTGCCATCCACTCATCATCTCCCATGGCCCTCTGTTTTTTTTTTTTCTTTAGAGGCCATCTGAGGGCAACAGAGAATGGAAATCAAGTCAACTCCTCAATATTATGACATGTACAGGATCTTGTTATATAGGCTAGCAAGTATTTAACAGGAGTTCCAGACCAACAGACCAACTAAAATTCATTGTCATACCACAATTATACATTTATCATAAGGTTACCATCAATAATGTATTGGGAGAGACTGTGACTTGTCAATATTCAATATTTCTTATCTCTTCAGTTATGTATTCTGATCAGTCTAAAGCATAGCCATTTACCTAAAAAAATGTTTTAAATGTATTTATTTAGCATTTGTGTAGGGTTTCATTCCAAAATGCTATATAAGAAATTTGAATACAGTCTACATTTTGGCTAAACCCTTCCAGTTTTACTGGAATGAATGAATGAATGAATTAGTGATTAAATTAATTAATTAATTAATTACCCTCCAAATGTCATGGTAAGGATCAAAATAGCCAGTAACTTCACTAATATTCAATTATTTTACTTTCAATATCTTTCAAATGGTGGCTATCTCACTTTGGAGGCCTTTTGTCAGCTTTTGGGTGGGTGGAGCATACAGGACGCATTGAAGTAAATGAAACGTACATACAGGATTCAAACTTCATGTAAGGAGTAAATCCAGACAGTATCTGAGGCTGACCAAAATACATGGAGAATAAATGAAGCAACCCTGCCCTCAAGTGTTGAGCAGAGAGATCGCTGCACAGCAGAAACTACACAAAACTAAACTGAGTGAGAGTGAGACCCAATCCCAAAAGCCAAATGAGGAGTAGACTGCAAAAAATCTCCATCTTAGAAATCTCCATCCCAGTCATTCAGTCTATTATTGAGTCCTAAAATTGTAATTTTCTTAAAATAAGTGAAAAAATCTGCCAATGGGGTTAGATACAAATCAACTTGTTTTGAACTTTGTAGAATCAAGTGTAATTTTCTTGATAGTAGTGCAGACTTGTTAAGATGGACGTTTTTTGAAGTGTAAACGTCATTGTGCACGTGTATGTGTGTGTGTGTGTGTGTGTGTGTGTGTGCAAACATGTAGGCATGTACTGTGGGTATAAAAATGCTGTACATCATATAGCTGCATAGTTAATACTTACCATATTTCTTAATACTCTACCACACCAATATTGTGACTATAGTCCTTCTTGAAGGAAACCAAGAGTAGAAAGCTCTGGGATAAAACTTTATCTTGACCTGTGCAAATAGTTTATAGCCATTGCAATGTATCATATGCAGCAGGATAAAACTGAAGCCGTTGTACTTCTAAAAGCAAGTATACTCTTAATCAACTGTATACTTTTACTCTTAATATTTACCTGTTTCTATGGTTTATCACATCTTGCAGCTGTAGGAGTAAAACAAGGAGGAAAGGAGGAAAACTATTCTGTGATGGACCTACTTATTTTGAAATTTGAGCAACTTTGTACAGACATAGCTGTGCTATACAACAAGTATGGAAGAAAAAATGCATTTGTTATACTTGTTCTGTGGATACTAACGGCAACAAATAAAGCAAACAAGACATCTTTTTTTTCCACTTCTCTGCAGTAGTTACATGTCATATTACTGCAAGGCAAGTTGCGGCATTGTTGTGATCTGCCGTACTCGATAACACGGCTAACATCGGTCATTTTAAAGCAGACACCTACTGTGCCATCAAAAAAGCTCCCCATCTATGCATCGCTCTTGCAAATATTGTTCACTAATATTGCAACAGCCACAGAAAATTAGAATTTTCCAAAGAAGTTCTCAGAAGTGGAGCAACAGAGCAGCAAGCATGGAGTAAAACATACTTAGGACTTATTTAGTATGGGCTTCTGCATACTCTTCTTCATTTACTTTGCTTGTTTTGTCAACAATGTTATCCCGTATGTTACATCAGGTTAGCTAGCTAAAGCTAATTAGACAGCTAGTTCTGCTCAAACTTTGTGTTGCACAGCTACAAGAATGAGGTCACGCTCCTTGTGCCCTTTGAGCTCGGACTTTCTCTGTTAGCAGCGATGCTCATAGCTTCACTTTGCATTCCAGCAGGAGAATAAAGCCTCCCATATGATCACGGCCGGCCACGCCCTTTGTGTACCTAGCATTCAAGCTATGAATTGTCCAAATGCCTGCATTCTTGGAAATCGTTATGTCTTCATATTAAAGATTTCTATGAGTGTGTCTGTGTCTCCCCCTGCAGGCCGACAGCGTGTGGATGGAAATGGACGACCAGGATGACATGCCCACAGCTGATGAGCTGGAGCAGTGGATTGACGACGTGCTGTCTGGAAAGATCGACCCAGATGATGATGATGATGAAGAAGACGATGATGACGATGATGATGATGAAGATGACGATGACAACGACGACGACAACGACGACGACAACGACGATGATGAATAAATGTTCATCACCATCTTTCGGTTCACTTTGCTTTAGCCAGTAATGGCAAAAACCAACTGTAGCACCAATTTATTCTAACATCTTGCAGCAAACACACTTTGTGTCAGTTCCTGTTTGCTTCCTGTATGGTTTCCTCAAAGCCTTTGAGGGACAAGTAACATGGCCCGATGGGAAGCTTTTAATTTCAGTCAGGATAGGAGATTTTCAAAGAAGCAGAAGAGGATTTGTGTCTCTGTAAAAAGGAGATGTGGTTCAAAATGTACGTGTGCTGTATGTCCTTTGTTACAATGTTCAAATGTTTGTCTCACCTCTGGGGCTCACTGTGAATGTGAGTAAGGAGGCTAACCGAGTGAAACTTCCCCCACATTGTCTATCTAGCATCACAGAACAGGGATCACCCCTCTCTCCTTTCCTCCAATTTACTGTAATTCTGTTTCAGCGACATGTTTTCTACTGGATGAAGAGAAGAAACAAACACTTTATTGTACTATTTTTTTAAAGAGAACAAACTTAACCTCACTGGATAGTCTTAAGATTATGAAAATCTTGGAAAGAGATTAAGATCCTGGAGTCCACACGGAAATCACAAAATAATTTGATTGTTTCTGCTCTGATATTAAAGAATAATAAGAGAAAACTATTTTAAAACAAATTATGTTGTTTGTTGTCATTTCTATATGAAACATCACTCTTTGTGTGTGTGTGTGTGTGTGTGTGTGTGTGTGTGTGTGTGTGTGTGTGTGTGTGTGTGTGTGTATGTATGTGTGTGCACAGTACAGTAATTTAATAGAAAATGCTGTCAATTGGCAGCCTGCAGGTTTATATTACTCAAATTTCAGCAAATTATACCATGAATTGTAATATTGTTAATTCGATAATTCTGATGCAATGGACTGGTTAATCAATGACACCATTAACTCTAATGTCAATTTTAATAAATTAACATCACCTGGGTAAAGTAAGTAGTGTTAATTTTCACTGTTCAGCAAAAAAAAAAAAAATTATCACTAAAAACTATTGTTCTGAAACAAAATCACATCGGTAGGGAAACAAGGAATCATCTGATTTGCTGCTGATGTGAAAAGTTCAGCCATCTTTTTTCCACACATTTTCCAGGTCAACAAGCTCTATAGGAAGTCAGTGAGCATCCAGTACCTTGTTGATTGTGTTGTTCGCAGTGTGAACGCATGATTAGAGCAACTCTTACTTGATATCAAAACATAAATTAATTGCTATAAAAATTCTGCAATTATGTGTAACTTCACATTACATTTGTGACTGCTGACAACGTCAGCTATCCTGAAACCACAAGGTTTTGCCCAGTGAAAGTCATTTATTACATATCAGTTCAATTTACCTATTGATTAGTGAACAGCTGGCCTCATACTGCCTCAGCAGCTGCGTCAAGCAGACACACAGCCAGGATCTATGTTAGGGTGCACAGGACATTTTGGAAAATAACATCCACTGTATGCTATAGATTCCTCTTCAATATATTCTTTATTTTCACCTTGCTATTTTGTATGACTTACTTTGTATAACTCCAAAAAATGATATATGTTAATCAATAAGGATTTGAAAACTGTGACTGAAACTAGTTCAATTAACACAGAATCTAACCAAACACTATGATATTCTCAATAATAACAATACTGGGTTAACTGCCCAGTTAAACATTTTTAGATTAAAACTATCACAACCTGCATCTTCATCTACGGTAGGTAAATTAATAAATCAAGAACATGGAAATTATTCCTATCATACAAAGTGTCGTTCAGCTTTTGCCGACTCATTGGGTTTGTTCATAATTTGTAACTTTCACGACTATCCTGTATCACCAGATAGTAATTTGATGACTTTGATAACTATAGGGCATGTAACTACAACTTGGTGAGGTGATAAATCTGAAATGGGGAGTGGAGGTGATTCAATTACCACCATAAGCAGCCACAACAGTGTCAGTTGGTTATGGAATTACCAAAAAGTCTCAATTAGTTACCTCCGCTGTTACATAATATGTTAGCTGGGAAAGGCATTCAGCTAAAAAATGGATTAACCTGTACTCCAAGCTAAGCCACAGATATTGAAAATTCAACTTGAGTAATCTCATATACATTTTGTGTTGATATTGGGAGATTTTAATATTTTACTTAACCTTTAAAGTGGTAAAGTTCATAATGGCTGCCCCTAGTATAATTTGTCAGAAAAAAACATTTAATTATATATATATTATATATTATATATATTATATTTTTTTTTTTTTGTAGAAAGAGCTCATACATGCCCTTTTATTTTGGAAGCAAAATTGTTAAACTGGAAGCTATCTGCAGCTTGTTTAATGGAGATACTATCAAATAGAACCGTTACCTTTTTTTTGAAGATTTTTTTTTTTTTTTTTTGGGGCAGTTTTTTTTTGCTTTTGTTACAGTTGAAAGTGGAGAAAGACAGGAACGATTAGGAAAGAGAGAAGAATGAATGAAAGACATAAAGAATAAAATAATCAAGTGAGATAAAGGTCCTGAACCGGATTTGAACCCAGGACGTTGCTGTTACGTGGTTTGGGCCTTAGACCACTGAGGCACCAAGAAGTCCCAGAACCCTTCCCTGTTATGAACCAGGAAATGCTCTTCTGTGACGTTCTTACCCCATGACATCACGCCAACCCTGCCATGAATAACCCCCTCTGTCATTTGAATTTGTTAGGATTTTAAGTCATGAATTTAAACCAGAAATATCATAAGATTTTTAGCAAGTATATACTGTATATAGTATGCATCATTTCTAAAAAATAAATAAATAAACTAAACTAAATTGTCACTGCTATTTATTAGACCAAATAAATCATGTGGCATTCATAATGTTTGTTCATTGCCTTCACCTGCTTATTCCTATTCAGGGGGATCACAGGGTGAACACAGATAGACAATCACTCACATTCATACCTATGGGAGATTTAAAGTCTTCGATCCTCCTGACTTGAAAATCAGCGCACCCATGGGAAATCCACATGAACACAGGGAGAACAAACTTCACACAGAAGAGGTTAGGAATTGAACCCAGGACCTTCTTGCTTTATTTTAAAGTGAAAGACAGCAGAGGTTCTTCCCACTCAGATAATTCAAGTCACAACCATACATCAGTAACATTGAATTTCTTTACTGTATTTCATCATATTGAGAATTTCTGCATCAGCATCCCCCAGGGAACACAGTGAATATTTGAACTTTATAGTAACCCTGCAGTCTAGTCTCTAGAGCTCCGACAGACTGCAGATTCTCCACTCTTCCATTTTGATCAGGCCCAATGAAACCATTAGAGCGGTTCCCATTAGGGTCAAGGCAACAGTAAGCATTCCAATAAAACTGAGCCACCCTAACACCTCCTCCAATCTGTTGATTTCCAGGAATCACACCAGTGACTACATAGGCCTGGGTGCAACCCTGCAGGATGTTAACCAGGTCCATCTCATGGCTCTTCCACTTGCCACGGTTGAAGCTGCTGTCCTGAGGGGCAGCGTTGGTCAGGGTGGAGGTGGCCAACATGGCAGATTGAGTGGCGGTATGGAACACCGGGTAGAGGTGGCCCTTGTCATAGCCGGAGCCTTCGTAGTCTCTGTTCAGAGCCTGGTGCTGACCTCGTTGGGGAGCGGGGACACTTGTCGATAGATCCATGCAAGGGATGGTTCCACCATCCAGCTGTGAACATTACAAGAAACAATATTATCAGATATAGCGTGTGTTTTTAAACCTTATTATACAACGGGGTAGTTTCAGCAAACCAATCTGATTGGTTAAAGACCAGTGTTGGGCAAGTTACTTGGAAAATGTAAAATATTACTCTTTACTTATTTCTTCTTTAAAAAGTAATCACATTACTTTACTTATTATGCTACAGGAAAAGTAATTAGTTACATTACTTGTTACATGACTTTCCTCCACCCCCCCCCCCCCAAAAAAAAAAAAAAAAACTGATTTATTGAAACGATGAGGACAGCTCACAAGAGCAGAGCTCCTGACCACAGCCAGGCCTGCTGTTCAGAAGTGAAACAACAATTGTATCTCATAAGGAGAAGCTTCTCCAACCTGTTGTCAGACAGTCTGTTCCTTCTGGAGGTGAGCAGCAAACTTCCTAAACTGAACAGCCGCTCCACAGGCACTATGGGTCCCGGGTCGGGGTATTGTACTTCATGTAAAAGTTTTGGATGTTTGAGAACTGGTTGGGTGTCTCCATCCCAAATCCTCCTGACTTCAAATAATCCATCACTTCTTTTTCTGCTAAGTAGCTGTCCACCACCATGTCCTGCTCTGAAATCCAGCTTCTGTTTAGCTTCTGTTGTTTAGTCGGAGTGCATTCGTCGTTGGCAGTAGATGCCTCTTTGTTGGGTTGTTTTTCCCTGAGTTTCTCATCGCTGTGTTGCGTATCAGATGCTTTGATAAATTGGATGTTGTGTTTTTCGCTGTGGAAAGCGGTTTGCTGCCACACAAAGTTTACAACGGACAATAATGTTCTTTGCATCCTTGACTGAGATAAATTCAAAGTAATGGGAAAACGTCCAGCTGAAAGCTGCGTCTCACCCTCACCCTCCATCTTTTGTTTTGCTTTTTTAGGTAGTAGCCGACATAAACCGGCTCGCGCATGTCCTTAAGATACACGGGAGGAAAAAAACAAACAGGGATTTGGAGAGAAAAAAAAACCTTCGAAAATTTCAAAGGAGAGAACAGAAAAGGTTGATGGGGTTCAGGCTTAAGTAACGCAGTAACGGAGCGTTACTGGGATTAGTAGCCTAACTGTAATGTAATTACTGAATTTGAAATTGTAATCCCTTACACTACTCGTTACCGAAAAAAGTAATCACATTACTGTAACGCGTTACTGAGTAATGCGTTACCGCCCAACACTGTTAAAGATGTGTTCCAGCCGTGCTTATAGTCCCTTAAAACACAGGTAGCCATGCTTCAGCAACTGCTATGAAGACATTTAGTTAGTTTACAATCTTTCTTGTTTTCTTCTGCTTTTTACTCTCTGCGTACTGTGCGCAGCCTCGTTGTTGCCAATCTGCCCCCTGCAGCCTCTCCACAGCTCAGGCTCACCAGGCTGTACAGCACACCAGCAATCACACAAGACGCACAGAGAAAACAGACAAACACAGAACACAGGGACGAAGACTCTTCTCCTGTCACCCTCTTAGCAGCCAGCAGAAACAAAAAGCACTGTGGGACAGAGCGACATTGTGCACCCACCCAACAAAATGAAGCTCATAAACACACAAGATGTAAGGCTTTTAAAGGGAAGAGCTGCCTGTCACCAACCTCCCTGCTCTGATTAAGGAATGCGCTACAGGTGAGACTTCAAAGTCCTGCTGTGACAGAGAAACCATACAGAATGCACTTTAGAGTATAGGCAAGATGACTAAGTGGAGAAGTCAGAGGGGGTTACTAACATAAATACCCTCACATCTGGGAAATGCCCATTACTGCAGCGCAGTTTTTTTACTGTTAGAAAATAAGAAGTTTGACTGGACACATCTTGATTATTTTCGTCTTTACTGCGATATCTACCAGATTTTTCAACCAAAGACAATTGTTCTTTTGGTGGACCAAAAGAAAGAAATTCACTATTCACTTGTAGATATTCCCAGCAGAATGAGCTGAAACAGTGACCTGCTTCTGAAGTTTGAAAACAGCATTGTTTAATGACATTTAACCAGGTCTCTGGAGCAAAACTTTTGGAATCAATACACATAGTTTAACTTAACTGAAAATAATTAAACACCTGAAGTTAAGGCAACAATACCTGTGGCTCGATGTACCATCTGTCAACTCTGGTCATGGGTGGATGCTGAAACTCATAAGCAGAGTACACTGGGATCCTGTTCACTGTGTCGTAGAGTGTAGCGTAGAAGTACTGCGGCTTCTTGTTCTGGTCCAGGAGACACTGACATATCTGCTGGTAACGGTTGTTGTATGAGGAGTCAGTGAGGATTGTTGGATGGTTACCATTCAGAAAGAACTGTTGACAGTTTGTAAACAAGCTCACTTCTCCTTTGGAGAGCAGAGGAAACAGTAGCAGAAAAACTACCTGGAACATATTGTCTGAAGTCTGTTCTTGGGTAGACAGCTGTGGAGGTAGAAGTACTGACTGGTTTATATATGCAGGGCTTCCAACCCTCACACATTGAACAATTTGCTCCACTCACGCAATCACACCACACTTCACACATTTTATCACATTTGGATAGAAGTACACTATTTCTCATTTTTTTGGTTATTTTCAGGAGCCAGGTTTCTGCTAGCACAGGTCCTCTGCATGCATGGAAGTATTATATTGTCAAAGATCACTGGTACACTCAAATTGACTATATAGAGTTATATCCACTGTAGAAGTCCTGCTGTTTTCAGCATGCTTGCTAAACTACTGCTGCACTGTTGCTCCATCCCCAGAGGATCTTTTTGGATTAAGGGGAACCTCGATAATGGCTATCACAGTATCACATTTTTCCTGTTGCAGGAATTGCATGAAACTGATTTTGGTGGCTTTGAGTGTCCGTGGTTATTTACAGGTTACAAGTTTTATGACTCTTTGGCCCTTGAAACTGTTATGTATTTGGAAAAAGAATACATTATTTCAGTATTTAGAACAAGCATTTGGCACTACTTTTGTTAAGTGATACAATGGTCAGTATACCTCTAATAGGTTAAGTAATACGTCAGCGTAGGGATACCTGTTGTGATTGAATTTGCACTTGAACAGTAAAGACCCTAAACTGTATCTCGTGGTTCAACTCATTTTATTACTGTTAGTGTAAGAGAAGAAACACAACGGAATTGGCGATGAGTCTATAAGAATCCGTAACGTGCAACGGACGGAAAAAGGACGGGAAAACTGGACTTTGTTGACCTGGAACTTATGGAAATTCACCGTCTGCCCACCCCTGGATACTGCGTTTGATGGACAAGCTAGCAGGAGGAGGAGGGGGCGTGTGTGTTAAACAAAGACCAAGGTAAAAGAAGCTGATCAAAGGAAATAAAACTAAGCGAAAATGTCTGGAATTGTAGGACATATGGACAGTTTTGATAGCACAGTAGAGGATTGGGCAACCTACGTGGAAAGAGTTGAGCAGTATTGTTTGGCCAACGAAATAAGTGATGAGAGAAAAGTTGCCGTGCTACTGAGTGTTATGGGGGCTAAAACGTACAACTTGCTCCGCAGTCTCATTGGACCCACCAAACCAGCTGACAAAACCTTTGATGAGATCATAGAAACTCTAAAGAAACATTTAAACCCGACGCCATTAGTAATAGCTGAACGTTTTCGATTTCATAAAAGGAATCAATCAAAGACTGAATCTATCGGAGTATATGGCATTCAGAAACGGCTCCTGACAGAAGACAAACTAACACTGACTCGCGCATTGGAGATCGCCATATCGGTGGAAACTGCAGCAAAAGATGCAGGCGAGTTACTAGGTAAAAACACACAAGCTTGCTCAGTACACAAGTTCTATACAAAACAACGCAATGATAAAACACAGTCTTGCTTCAGATGTAGTAAAAAGTCACATGATCCTGCAGATTGCTGGTTTAAAGATAAAGACTGCAGACAGTGCAATAAAAGAGGACACATACAGAAGATGTGCAAATCGAGGTACAATGACAGACAGGGAAAGAAAACAGGAAAAAGGGACAAAAAAGTACATGAAGTAACAGAGACAGACTCTAATGACTCAAATGAAGAGAATTTGTCCTGTCTTGAGTTATGTACTACGGAAGATGCTGACAGTGAGGTCATATGGCTGACACCTAAAATTAAAGGAATACCATTAAAACTGGAACTGGACACTGGATCGGCACTGTCTGTCATATCCTTCAAAGACTACAAGGAAAAATTCCTGAAACTGGGTGCACTGTTCTTGTACCTCCAAAGCTACGTTCGAGAGTGCTTACCTCATTGCATGAAGGGCACCTTGGTGTAGTCAAAATGAAAAGCCTCGCCAGAAGTTATGTGTGGTGGCCTGGCATAGATGATCATGGCTTTCTACATATTCATTCTCTTTAGAAAAACTATGGACAGAAAAACTGTCTTGCATGCAGATTCAGTTTCCGCCCAAAACATTTGAACGAGAACATTTTGTTTGGGCAGTACCATAGAATCCACAGAGTCTGTGACAATCCGCCAGCCGGTTGATCAAAACTTTACCGAGCTAAGGCTATTAGGAATACAGTCTTGTATGATTTATTTTATTGATTTAAGTCTCTGATTGATTGAATGAATAGAACCATATGGAACAAGTTATCTTGAAATCTGGGTACTACAAATGAATGTCCAAAACACTTGATGATTTTGGGATTACCACTCGACTAGCCAGCTCTACTGTGCCTCCGTGACTCCACCTGTTGAAAATGGCCAGATGGAAGCCTTCCTAGTGTTGGAGTGGGCTATCACTGTGGCAGAGGATCTTTGGCAGAGATTGTTACTGCCATAGAAGAAGAGGAACAACTACAAGAAGACAGAGAGACTCAACATGGACCGGACAGCCCCATGTTTTTAACAAAGTGTCTCACATACATTTTGACAGCCCTATGGAGATTTAGCAATACAGTTAGGCCTATTTTTACCAGTCGATGTCACTATGTTTCCTACCACTGGTGTTTATAATATGTAGCTAATATGGATGAGTTAAGATGTTTTGAGCTAGATGCATGATGTTTAGTTAGCTAACTACTCTGTTAGAAGATTACCATCCTTTATCGGGGTAGCTAATGTTTGTGTGTGTTGAAACCACGTCTCCTCAGTCAGCAGCAAAATAAAACTCGTGATGGATTTCATCACCCTACACCACCAGTCAAATGCTGATAAATTTCATCTCCGGTTGATATGTCTGTTAACCATGATATGATACACCAGACTGCTGTCTTAACCTTTTTGGCTACTTTGGACCACACCTAAAAGCACATATATTTCATACCAGCCACAGCAGACATTTATCAACATTTGACTGGTGGTGTAGGGTGATGAAATCCATCACGAGTTTTATTTTGCTGCTGACAGGGGAGACAGAGTTTCAACACACACAAACATTAGCAACCCCGATAAATGATAAACAAGATCTGTTTTTGGCTGCTTATCTTCTGGTACTGGTGGGCTACTGTGATCCTGCACAAGTCACATTTTAACAAGGTTACATTAGCCAAATGAGTATAGAAAATTATGCCAGTCCTATTTATTATTGTCAGTGTCAAATAACTTTGAAAATTAACTTTATTGATGTGGATCCTGTACAGCTGTAGTGAGGCTGGACAGCTCCCTTCATCTACAGCATGAGGGGCTCTCAGCACCTCTATCACCAGAACGGTCCTGTTACAAAGACAGCTTTCTCTTCACAAGTTGTTTGGGGCTGTAGTAACACACTTTCTTTTCCAATTCTTCATTCTTTTCACTTGCTAGTAGCCTTCGTTCCCTATTGTCACTTGCCATAACCTTAACACCAGTTCATACTTTCTTTATCCTTCGCACGCAAATGAATCTCTCTCACCGGACGCGAGACACCGATCAGTATTTATATTTGCTCGGGGGGTGGAGCTTATAGAGGAAGTAGAATCTTACATCCAACCAGCCTGCAGTGACACCTACAGGTCTGGCGGCGCACAGCATATATATACACAATTCTTCCACGTGTGTTACTGCTGTATTGGAGTGTAGGAGTTCTAATGCACTGTTGGATATGCAATACAAAAAATGCTTCTATGTCTATCCTTAGCTCTTATTTGTATCTTGTTGTAGCACTTACATATAACATATGCCATTCAGTGGACACTTTAATCCATTTCCCCGTATAGCTCCTTACAGTACCATGAGTGCATACATTTTTAGCATAGGTGGCCCAAAGTTTAGCTATACAACCACTTCTCTTTCACATGATGATCTCTTGGTTACTTGTGATGATGGTGATTTAGGAAGTAGATTTACTATTGCACTAATTGTAATTCACTCTGGGTAATGGTATCAGCTAAATGCCTAAAATGTAAATGTATGTATGTGTCCAGCTTACGTGTGTGTGTGTATGTGTGTGTTTTGTTAAACAGCTGGGAAGGTAATGCATATATTCTATTTTGGTGTCATTTGAATACATTTACAATGTATACAGTATATTTTCTGAATCATGGACAGTTATATCACTGATCACTTTTGCTGTTAAACACTGGCTTGTACATACAGCACACATGAAAAAAAAAGCTGATATTATGTTTTATGGTACATTTAGTAGTCTTGTACTCAAATGGTATATCGAGTTCAATTATCCACATTTTTGTAGTGAAGGAGATTACATGTAATATAACTGGTGTTAGGGGTAATTTTCTATATTCTGGCCATTTCTTTTTCCTATAACAGATTTGAGGGATACTGACCTTTTATAATATATATACTCTATATATTTGTATTCAATTTGTATTCTCTATCATCAAGATCACAAAAGGCTGATTTATTCAGACAAATAAATTTGCAAATAAAAAATGTATGATATGAAACATAACATATGTTGTTCTTGTAAATGTTCTTGTAAATGCTATTGCATTTCAACACCCACCCTGACACCTTAACACATGGCTGCCCACAAAGCAATACTTCTCCATTCACTTCTCCATTCACTGAAATCAGCTGTTGATTTACTAAGTACTTACCAAACACTTTTCGGTTCAAGTCAGGTTAAGGAAATATGAAAAGAATAAAAGAGCAAAAGAAAAAAATATTACTTTATTAGTATTATTACACAAAACCACTTACAGTTTTTCTTTACACATACCTTTGTGTACACATACACTGACCTACTCAAATTTAAAAAGCTCCTTGAGGGTGATTATATGCTCCTCCTCATTGGTGTTAATAGCCAGGTAAACCAGTTGTTTCAGCAAAAGGGAAGCTACTGTTAACAAGTGTGATCTCAAACTGTATGCTTTACACAGGCCAGTGAAGGTGCAGCTGGGGAGGCAGCGGGGAAGGCATCAGGAAGGAGTTAGTTCAACTAGAGTTAGTCAGTTCAAACATGGCCGACAAAAGTTGACCACAGCTGAACTTTTTACACTCATCAACTATCAACAGCCAGATTTCCGCGTTTCTTGTTTCCCTACTAATGTGATTTTGTATCATGATCAATAGTTCAGCCTGGCAAGTGCAAAATGGAGGAGAAGTTGTCATTACAGCCATTCAAAGCTTCCCAGTTCTCTGCAACTTTTATTTGAAAGACTACAGAAATAAACATCTCAAAAATGATGCCTGGAGAACAGTTGCATCCACTATCGGGGTAGATGGTAAACTCAGAAGTCATGTTACCACTGATTTTTGATCAATAGTGATATCAAACTTGACTACACAGTTATGACTTATTATCAAATAAAGTTAGCTCTTCTATTTAAAACAAAAATAATATGACACTAAATCATGATTGAGAACATATCAAAATGTGTGAATACATAGCTTAGTTTCTTTGGTCAAAACTTACATGAGACCAATACACAGCTACATCACCAAGTACGAGGGAACTTGAGGAGGGCCTGTATACTGCATATGAGTACTGAAATGGGACCAGAGTGTGCTTGAACAACACACTGAACCCCTACCTGCTCATTCATTGTAAGTCGCGCTGGATAAGAATGTCAGCTAAATGACTGTAATGTAATGTAAATGAATGTCACTTCTGTCGGTCTAAAACTGCAGTTTTTCAGAAATGGAGAAAAAGAACGCTAATTTTCTCATTTATTTCTCAATTTTTCAAATAATTAAACAATTGTTTTTTTTATAGGTTTCAAGGGCCAAAGGGTCATAAAACTTGTGACCTGTAAATAACCACGGACACTCAAAGCCACCAAAATCAGTTTCATGCAATTCCTGCAACAGGAACAATGTGATACTGTGATAGCCATTATCGAGGTTCCCCTTAATCCAAAAAGATCCTCTTGGGGATGGAGCAACAGTGCAGCAGTAGTTTAGCAAGCATGCTGAAAACAGCAGGACTTCTACAGTGGATATAACTCTATATAGTCAATTTGAGTGTACCAGTGATCTTTGACAATATACTTCCATGCATGCAGAGGACCTGTGCTAGCAGAAACCTGGCTCCTGAAAATAACCAAAAAAATGAGGAATAGTGTACTTCTATCCAAATGTGATAAAATAGGAAGTGTGGTGTGATTGCGTCAGTGAAGCCCTGCATATATAAACCAGTCAGTACTTCTACCTCCACAGCTGTCTACCCAAGAACAGACTTCAGACAATATGTTCCAGGTAGTTTTTCTGCTACTGTTTCCTCTGCTCTCCAAAGGAGAAGTGAGCTTGTTTACAAACTGTCAACAGTTCTTTCTGAATGGTAACCATCCAACAATCCTCACTGACTCCTCACACAACAACCGCTACCAGCAGATATGTCAGTGTCTCCTGGACCAGAACAAGAAGCCGCAGTACTTCTACGCTTCACTCTACGACACAGTGAACAAGATCCCAGTGTACTCTGCTTATGAGTTTCAGAATCCACCCGTGACCAGAGTTGACAAATGGTACATCGAGCCACAGGTATTGCCTTAACTTCAGGTGTTTAATTATTTTCAGTTAAGTTAAACTATGTGTATTGATTCCAAAAGTTTTGCTCCAGAGACCTGGTTAAATGTCAACAATGCTGTTTTCAAACTTCAGAAGCAGGTCACTGTTTCAGCTCATTCTGCTGGGAATATCTACAAGTGAATAGTGAATTTCTTTCTTTTGGTCCACCAAAAGAACAATTGTCTTTGGTTGAAAAATCTGGTAGATATCGCAGTAAAGACGAAAATCCATGGACATATTATTCTCATTCATAAACGCCGCTACTGCTGCTGCTTTTCCCTGCTATGACGGCTTCTGTTGCATAAAACCCGAAAGTGTGAATAGGGTCTATAAGGAGCTCCACACTTAACTACTGTCAGTGTGCTCTTGAGCAAGGCACTGCAACCCATTTTTTTCCAGTCAAACTTCTCATTTTCTAACAGTAAAAAAACTGCGGTGCAGTAATGGGCTTTTCCCAGATGTGAGGGTATTTATGTTAGTAACCCCCTCTGACTTCTCTACTTAGTCATCTTGCCTATACTCTAAAGTGCATTCTGTATGGTTTCTCTGTTACTGTCACAGCAGGACTTTGAAGTCTCACCTGTAGCGTATTCCTTAATCAGAGCAGGGAGGTTGGTGACAGGCAGCTCTTCCCTTTAAAAGCCTTACATCTTGTGTGTTTATGAGCTTCATTTTGTTGGGTGGGTGCACAATGTCGCTCTGTCCCACAGTGCTTTTTGTTTCTGCTGGCTGCTAAGAGGGTGACAGGAGAAGAGTCTTCGTCCCTGTGTTCTGTGTGTGTCTGTTTTCTCTGTGCTTCTTGTGTGATTGCTGGTGTGCTGTACAGCCTGGTGAGCCTGAGCTGTGGAGAGGCTGCAGGGGGCAGATTGGCAACAACGAGGCTGCGCACAGTGCGCAGAGCTGAACTTTGACCTGCCCACCGGCTGTCCTGCTGTTACCCTGTGGCATTACCAATACATGTGTACTGTCTGGAAAGTTTTCTTCAAAGAGGTATACATGCATGAGAGTAAAAAGCAGAAGAAAACAAGAAAGACTGTAAACTAACTAAATGTCTTCATAGCAGTCGCTGAAGCATGGCTACCTGTGTTTTAAGGGAGCTATGAGCACGGCTGGAACACATCTTTAACAGTGTTGGGCGGTAACGCATTACTCAGTAACGCATTACAGTAATGTGATTACTTTTTTCGGTAACGAGTAGTGTAAGGGATTAGTTGACATTAGTTAGGCTACTAATCCCAGTAACGCGCCGTTACTGCGTTACTTAAGCCTGAACCCCCATCAATCTTTTCTGTTCTCTCCTTTGAAATTTTCAAAGGTTTTTTTTTCTCCCCAAATCCTTGTTTGTTTTTTTCCTCCCGTGTATCTTAAGGACATGCGCGAGCCGGTTTACGTCGGCTACTACTTAAAGAAGCAAAACAAAAGATGGAGGGTGAGGGTGAGACGCAGCTTTCAGCAGCTGGACGTTTTCCCATTACTTTGAATTTATCTCAGTCAAGGATGCAAAGAACATTATCGTCCGTTGTAAACTTTGTGTGGCAGCAAACCGCTTTCCACAGCGAAAAACACAACATCCAATTTATCAAAGCATCTGATACGCAACACAGCGATGAGAAACTCAGGGAAAAACAACCCAACAAAGAGGCATCTACTGCCAACGACGAATGCACTCCGACTAAACAACAGAAGCTAAACAGAAGCTGGATTTCAGAGCAGGACACGGTGGTGGACAGCTACTTAGCAGAAAAAGAAGTGATGGATTATTTGAAGTCAGGAGGATTTGTGATTGAGACACCCAACCAGTTCTCAAACATCAAAAACTTTTACATGAAGTACAATACCCCGACCCGGGACCCATAGTGCCTGTGGAGCGGCTGTTCAGTTTAGGAAGTTTGCTGCTCACCTCCAGAAGGAACAGACTGTCTGACAACAGGTTGGAGAAACTTCTCCTTATGAGATACAATCGTTGTTTCACTTCTGAACAGCAGGCCTGGCTGTGGTCAGGAGCTCTGCTCTTGCGAGCTGTCCTCATCGTTTCAATAAATTGTTTTTTTTTTTTGGGGGGGGGGGGGGGGAAGTAATGTAACGAGTAATGTAACTAATTACTTTTCCTGTAGAGTAATAAGTAAAGTAATGCAATGACTTTTTAAAGAAGTAATAAGTAAAGAGTAATATATTACATTTTCCAAGTAACTTGCCCAACACTGGTCTTTAACCAATCAGATTGGTTTGCTAAAACTTCCCCGTTGTATAATAAGGTTTAAAAACACACACTATATCTGATAATATTGTTTCTTGAAATGTTCACAGCTGGATGGTGTTAACATCCCTTGCATGGCTCTATCAACAAGTGTCCCCGCTCCCCAACGAGGTCAGCACCAGGCTCTGAACAGAGACTACGAAGGCTCCCGCTATGACAAGGGCCACCTCTACCCGGTGTCCCATACCGCCAATCAACGTGCCATGTTGGCCACCTCCACCCTGACCAACGCTGCCCCTCAGGACAGCAGCTTCAACCGTGGCAAGTGGAAGAGCCATGAGATGGACCTGGTTAACATCCTGCAGGGTTGCACCCAGGCCTATGTAGTCACTGGTGTGATTCCTGGAAATCAACAGATTGGAGGAGGTGTTAGGGTGGCTCAGTTTTATTGGAATGCTTACTGTTGCCTTGACCCTAATGGGAACCGCTCTAATGGTTTCATTGGGCCTGATCAAAATGGAAGAGTGGAGAATCTGCAGTCTGTCGGAGCTCTAGAGACTAGACTGCAGGTTTACTATAAAGTTCAAATATTCACTGTGTTCCCTGGGGGATGCTGATGCAGAAATTCTCAATATGATGAAATACAGTAAAGAAATTCAATGTTACTGATGTATGGTTGTGACTTGAATTATCTGAGTGGGAAGAACCTCTGCTGTCTTTCACTTTAAAATAAAGCAAGAAGGTCCTGGGTTCAATTCCTAACCTCTTCTGTGTGAAGTTTGTTCTCCCTGTGTTCATGTGGATTTCCCATGGGTGCGCTGATTTTCAAGTCAGGAGGATCGAAGACTTTAAATCTCCCATAGCTATGAATGTGAGTGATTGTCTATCTGTGTTCACCCTGTGATCCCCCTGAATAGGAATAAGCAGGTGAAGGCAATGAACAAACATTATGAATGCCACATGATTTATTTGGTCTAATAAATAGCAGGGACAATTTAGTTTAGTTTATTTTATTTTTTTTTAGAAATAATGCATACTATATACAGTATATACTTGTTAAAAAACTTAGGATATTTCTGGTGTAAATTCATGACTTAAAATCCTAACAAATTCAAATGACAGAGGGGGTTATTCATGGCAGGGTTGGCGTGATGTCATGGGGTAAAAACATCACAGAAGAGCATTTCCTGGTTCATAACAGGGAAGGGTTCTGGGACGTCTTGGTGCCTCAGTGGTCTAAGGCCCAAACCACGTAACAGCAAAGTCCTGGGTTCAAATCCAGTTCAGGACCTTTGTCTCACTTCATTCTTTATTTCTTTCATTCATTCTTCTCTCTTTCCTAATCTTTCCTGTCTTTCTCCACTTTCAACTGTAACAAAAGCAAAAACTGCCCAAAAAAAAATAAAAAATCTTCAAAAAAAAGGTAACGGTTCTATTTGATAGTATCTCCATTAAACAAGCTGCAGATAGCTTCCAGTTTAACAATTTTGCTTCCAAAATAAAAGGGCATGTATGAGCTCTTTCTACAAAAAAAAATAATAATGGGCAAAAGCATATCAAGTACTTGAAGATAAATCAGAAGTGGAACTGTTACATAGGCCTATGTAAAATATTGTATATAATTAAATGTTTTTTTTCTGACAAATTATACTAGGGGCATCCATTATGAACTTGACCACTTTAAAAGTTAAGTAAAACATTAAAATCTCCCAATATCAACACAAAATGTATATGAGATTACTCAGGACAAGTTGAATTTTCAATATCTGTGGCTTAGCTTGGAGTACAGGTTAATCCATTTTTTAGCTGAATGCCTTTCCCAGCTAACATATTATGTAACAGCGGAGGTAACTAATTGAGACTTTTTGGTAATTCCATAACCAACTGACACTGTTGTGGCTGCGTCTTATGGTGGTAATTGAATCACCTCCACTCCCCATTTCAGATTTATCACCTCACCAAGTTGTAGTTACATGCCCTATAGTTATCAAAGTCATCAAATTACTATCTGGTGATACAGGATAGTCGTGAAAGTTACAAATTATGAACAAACCCAATGAGTCGGCAAAAGCTGAACGACACTTTGTATGATAGGAATAATTTCCATGTTCTTGATTTATTAACTTACCTACCGTAGATGAAGATGCAGGTTGTGATAGTTTTAATCTAAAAATGTTTAACTGGGCAGTTAACCCAGTATTGTTATTATTGAGAATATCATAGTGTTTGGTTAGATTCTGTGTTAATTGAACTAGTTTCAGTCACAGTTTTCAAATCCTTATTGATTAACATATATCATTTTTTGGAGTTATACAAAGTAAGTCATACAAAATAGCAAGGTGAAAATAAAGAATATATTGAAGAGGAATCTGTAGCATACAGTGGATGTTATTTTCCAAAATGTCCTGTGCACCCTAACATAGATCCTGGCTGTGTGTCTGCTTGACGCAGCTGCTGAGGCAGTATGAGGCCAGCTGTTCACTAATCAATAGGTACATTGAACTGATATGTAATAAATGACTTTCACTGGGCAAAACCTTGTGGTTTCAGGATAGCTGACGTTGTCAGCAGTCACAAATGTAATGTGAAGTTACACATCAATGCAGAATTTTTATAGCAATTAATTTATGTTTTGATATCAAGTAAGAGTTGCTCTAATCATGCGTTCACACTGCGAACAACACAATCAACAAGGTACTGGATGCTCACTGACTTCCTATAGAGCTTGTTGACCTGGAAAATGTGTGGAAAAAAGATGGCCACGGCTGAACTTTTCACATCAGCAGCAAATCAGATGATTCCTTGTTTCCCTACCGATGTGATTTTGTTTCAGAACAATAGTTTTTAGTGATCTTTTTTTTTTTTTTTGCTGAACAGTGAAAATTAACACTACTTACTTTACCCAGGTGATGTTAATTTATTAAAATTGACATGAGAGTTAATGGTGTCATTGATTAACCAGTCCATTGTATCAGAATTATCGAATTAACAATATTACAATTCATGGTATAATTTGCTGAAATTTTAGTAATATAAGCCTGCAGGCTGCCAACTGACAGCATTTTCTATTAAATTACTGTACTGTGCACACACATACATACACACACACACACACACACACACACACACACACACACACACACACACACACAAAGAGTGATGTTTCATATAGAAATGACAACAAACAACATCATTTGTTTTAAAATAGTTTTCTCTTATTATTCTTTAATATCAGAGCAGAAACAATCAAATTATTTTGTGATTTCCGTGTGGACTCCAGGATCTTAATCTCTTTCCAAGATTTTCATAATCTTAAGACTATCCAGTGAGGTTAAGTTTGTTCTCCTTAAAAAAATAGTACAATAAAGTGTTTGTTTCTTCTCTTCATCCAGTAGAAAACATGTCGCTGAAACAGAATTACAGTAAATTGGAGGAAAGGAGAGAGGGGTGATCCCTGTTCTGTGATGCTAGATAGACAATGTGAGGGAAGTTTCACTCGGTTAGCCTCCTTACTCACATTCACAGTGAACCCCAGAGGTGAGACAAACATTTGAACATTGTAACAAAGGACATACAGCACACGTACATTTTGAACCACATCTCCTTTTTACAGAGACACAAATCCTCTTCTGCTTCTTTGAAAATCTCCTATCCTGACTGAAATTAAAAGCTTCCCATCGGGCCATGTTACTTGTCCCTCAAAGGCTTTGAGGAAACCATACAGGAAGCAAACAGGAACTGACACAAAGTGTGTTTGCTGCAAGATGTTAGAATAAATTGGTGCTACAGTTGGTTTTTGCCATTACTGGCTAAAGCAAAGTGAACCGAAAGATGGTGATGAACATTTATTCATCATCGTCGTCGTCGTCGTCGTCGTCATCGTCTTCATCATCGTCATCATCATCGTCGTCATCATCATCATCGTCATCATCATCGTCATCGTCGTCATCTTCGTCATCGTCATCATCATCGTCGTCATCATCGTCATCGTCGTCGTCGTCATCATCGTCTTCTTCATCATCATCATCATCTGGGTCGATCTTTCCAGACAGCACGTCGTCAATCCACTGCTCCAGCTCATCAGCTGTGGGCATGTCATCCTGGTCGTCCATTTCCATCCACACGCTGTCGGCCTGCAGGGGGAGACACAGACACACTCGTAGAAATCTTTAATATGAAGACATAACGATTTCCAAGAATGCAGGCATTTGGACAATTCATAGCTTGAATGCTAGGTACACAAAGGGCGTGGCCGGCCGTGATCATATGGGAGGCTTTATTCTCCTGCTGGAATGCAAAGTGAAGCTATGAGCATCGCTGCTAACAGAGAAAGTCAGAGCTCAAAGGGCACAAGGAGCGTGACCTCATTCTTGTAGCTGTGCAACACAAAGTTTGAGCAGAACTTGCAAGCTGTCTAATTAGCTTTAGCTAGCTAACCTGATGTAACATACGGGATAACATTGTTGACAAAACAATGTTATCCCAGAGAGAATAGAGTAGACAACGTTTTATCATCTTGTCCAAGACCTCCACCGTGATAGTGCACCTGTCAAGCACGTTCAAAAGAGCATCCGATGTGATCACAGCCTAAGCTTTGATCAGATGGGAGACTCATCAGTCTCTGCGAAAAGTATCACCAGTTCTCTGTTTTATAAAGTAGCATATTGCAAGGCATGCTGGGGATGAGAAAGAGGGCTTACATCCTCTACATCAACCACACCAATCTGGGGAGAAGAGAGGTCGATACGGAAGGTCTTCTCCCAGTAGGGCACCAGCTGGAAGTGACAGATACACAGAAACAGGAGAAGAAATTAGGCTTCTATAAGGACCATGCATAAACTTGATCATTCAGAGCAATATATTCTTATATAATAATTAAATTAATAATGATAGAATATTTTATGTAGTGCTTTTCAAGATTCTAAGACACTTATGATCAATAACAAAATAAACTTTAAGTAAAGTCATTGAAAATAGTAACAGTAAAATGACAAATAGCATAAAGCAAAATAATAAACCTCATAACATAATATCAATAAAAAATAACATCAAAAAGTGCAGAAAATATTTTGAACAATACAATAATGTAACACACTCAGAATGCAGCTAGACAAGTCAGTCAGAAATGGATGAATGAAAAAATAAATTAAAAGTGTAAAATTCTGTATTTAATATGCTGACTAGCTGGTATATTCAGGGGGAATATTCATACCAGGGGGAAATTGTCAGGGTCGATCCAGATGATGCTGAGGTTAGGGTTGTTAGTGTTCTCACGAGCCACCTCCTTCAGGATTTCCAGGAACTCAAAACCATCTATAGGTGAAAGGTCAAAGTTCAGGTAGGTTGGTCAGCCAGGTACCTGATGGTATTATCTCACAATAACGAGATTGCTAGAAATCTTCAGCATCACTTCCAGTTAAGCATTATTTGGGCAATATTTCTGCAATAATTGTAATAAGAACATGAATATAATGTAATTTCACTTTTTTTGTTTTGATTTTGCATCTGCATTGTCATCATTACTAGTAATTTAACATGGAAATTTACCTGGGTCATCCTCCTCGGCAAAGGCAACAATGTGCTCTCCATCAATGTCATCCTCCTGAGAAAAAAAGAGGGAGGGATGAAACAAGGGTGTCCGTTACTCCCTCTCTAGATTGACTGGTAACTGGAAAGACAAGTTTCACAGGCAATGATTAATGCTGTTTAGGGCTGCCTTTTTAAAATTATAGAGGAATTTCCAGAGATGGGAAGTAACAAATTAAAATTACTTACTGTACGTTACTGTACTTAAATAAGATTTTTAAGTATCTGTACTTTACTCATGTTTTCCTTTCACTTAAGACTTTTTTTACTTTCACTCACTACATTTAAAAAGAAAAATCTATACTTTCCTCTACTACATTTTCAAAACTCTCGGGAAAACATCAACAGATTTATTTTTTTGCATCAGACAGCTTCCATCCCGGAAGCAGCTGATCAAGTGCCAAATGTGATTGGCTGCTTGTACGCCTTAGCAACACCAAAGAGGAGGGGAAAGGACATAGAGAGAAGCAACACGAAGAAGAGAGCAGCAACAAGAGTAGAGTGGAGAATTAACATTAGTGAATTCATCTGTGCTAGAGTTAACGTTGGTGATTTGAGCTGCAGACTCTTTCTCATCTGTGATTCAGAGAAAAGCTCAACAGAAAACTAGTTTAGAACATTAGAAATTACTTTTTTAGACGACTACTTTTACTTTTATACTTTAAGTAAATTTAAGACCATGTACTTTCATACTTTGACTTGAGTAAAGGATTTGATATGGTACTTCAACTTCTATTTTTAGATGAGTATTTGCTCTTTTACTTGAGTAAGAAATTTGTGTACTTTCACAATTTCACACTTCTTACCCAGATCTCATACATGCTGTGAGGCTCAAGCTTCCTCAGGGTAGGCCTGAAAATGAAAACAACAGACAATCATATGATTACATTGATTATATCCCCATGACATTTCATCCCATATTATTTTTTCATGTCCTGGCTCTCACCTGTCATTCTCTTCGATGTAGTCAACAAGTTCAGCCTCGATGTAGGGCTTTCCTGGAATGGTGACGGGCTCCTCCATGAAAGGCTCATAGAAATCAACTTCATTAATCTTCATCTTCAGCTTCTTGGCAATCTGAAATGAGATTGAGGGAAAGTAGAATTAGATGGTTATGAAATACAGTAAATGAAAAATTTGCCATTCAGTATTTGGATAAGTAGTATCATAGAAAATATGACTTACTATTTGCTCTCTGCTTTTTCATTGAAAGGACCAATACACCAACAACATACACTCATTAGATTTTAAATGTATTTTGTCTCCCCTGATAGTCAAGCATGTTCTTAGTGAACCCAAAGACACACACACATATACTGTACATAAACACACAGATAAATACACCGAAATACACACACACACACACATTTATTTAGTTTATACCTTGGGGTCGAATGTGGCAAAGAATTTGATGAAGGGATGGAACTCCTCAGCAGCATCGTCGTACTCAATGTAATCTGGTCGGAGGGACAAAAAGGAATTTAGAAAACACTAGAAATATTTTACAGTTGATAACAGTCAGGAATACAGCACAGAAACATGAATAAATGCATTGTTTTTATGAATACACTGGACAGTTTTCAGAAAGCTGATGATTTTAAGGTTCCACCTACGAGGAGATTTCTCGCTCTTGAAGTAGCCCACCAGCTTGATGACCTCGTCGATGTTGTGGAAACCCTTCAGCTCACGCTCGTTGTCAATGATCTCCACAGGGTCCTCAATCACCTGAGGAGATTGATTGAGAGTAAATATGAGAAATTAAAGAATAATTAAATTGTAGTCAAAATCACACTGCAAAAAATGTCTATCGTAACAAGTCATTTCGCCAAAAAAAAAACGTTTTTCAGCCTTAAAATCATATTTAAAACAAGTGAAAAATTCTGCCGCTAGGGTGGAATAATTCTATTTGATTCCATTTCAGTCTCACTTTTCATGCATCAATAGCATCAATATCTTGAAACAAATCAGAATAAGAAAGATCACTACTGTCACAAAAATGACACTTCATTTCTTGAAATTGATTTGATTTGATTGATTTCTTGAAAAGTTAATTTGCGTTTGAAACAAGTTAAATGATCTCACCGCAGTGGCAGAGTGATTTTAAGGGCGTTTTCACACCTAGTTAGTTTAGAGCAAATATTTCAAACCCTGGAGTGGTTTCCCCTTCAGTTCAGTTTGTTTGGGAACATGAGAACACAGCAATCGCACTGAGGTGTGAACAAAATAATCTGACTGACACCTTGTTCAGAGGTCGGTCTTGGTACATTTCCAAGCTAAGCCTGGAGCAGTTTGTTTGGAGTGAGAACATGATCCGACCCAACTACAGGAAGCACTGTGCATCAGTTGAGTTTAAAAATGGATAATAAAACGCAGATGATGCTGATGCTCCAAGTTTGATTACTCAATAAGAAAGTTCTTTCTCACACTAATTATCTGACCAGTGAAGTCACAGCTCCCATGTGGCTTTTTATGATAAATTAAGGTTAGCTTGAAATCTCACCATGTGAAACATAACCGAACCAATGTGTAAATCCAACATATAACTTGTCCCCTGATTCGGACTATAAGTTTGAACACTCCCTAAGACTCGATACTAGATAAAATAACTTGTAAGACGGATGTTGTTTTTACAGGTATCATGCAATCAATTCAGATAACAGTTGGCAGAAAGATGAGAACGCATATAAACAATGTGTCATTGATTAACTTTGATTAGTAGTGCTTTCCTTCTTCTCACTTCCGACTTGGAGTTGATACTGGCAGTGCACACACCGCCAGCACCTTGAGAAACCAATCTCTGGAAGCATATTTGTTTTCTCTTCTACTTTGACCAATATTGACCATAGTCGCCTCATTTTCATGATTTTTGGTGTGGAAATGTTGACTGCAGCCAAACAACACCCATCAGCAGCCAATGACATACTTTGTGCTGCTCTATGTCGCATCTATTGCAGCTACACTATTTGGCTGTACACCTGTATACTGTAGTAAATAGTGGCTGCTAATGGTGTTAAAGCTTTGGCAAGATCATAAATTACTTACATCATAGAGGAACTCAACCAGGGTGTCAGCAGCCAGCTCTCCATCGTACTCAATGATCTCATTGTCAGCAAAGATGTAGATGCTCTCTACCTCATCCAGACCTGGTGAAAGAAAAGAATAATACTATGGAGTGTTTTCACAATAATTTAATTGGGAGGATTGTTGCACACGTCATTGCATGCGAGCATTAGCTTGTTGTTGTGCCCCAAATGTAGACAAACTGCAGCGGTGGAAAAATAGGAGATGCCTTGAAAGTGCTTATCAGTTCATCTCTATAGTCCTATTAAAAATGGTTGCCATTGATAAGGCTCTGTGGATGATAGTAAGTCCTAAGTATGTTTCAGCATAGTAAGTCTCAAGTATGTTTTACTCCATGCTTGCTGCTCTGTTGCTCCACTTCTGAGAACTTCTTTGGAAAATTCAAATTTGCTGTGGCTGTTGCAATACTAGTGAACAATATTTGCAAGAGCGATGCATAGATGGGAGCTTTTTTGATGGCAAACACAGTAGGTGTCTGCTTTAAAATGACTGATGTTAGCCGTGTTATCAAGTATGGCAGATCACAACAATGCCGCAACTTGCCTTGCATTAATATGACATGTAACTACTGCAGAGAAGTGAGAAAAAAAAGTTTTTTTATTCTCCATAATCTTCATGTAGACCATAACTTGTTTGCTTTATTTGCTGCCATTAGTATCCACAGAACAAGTATAATGAATGTATTTTTGCTTACATATTTACTGATATGAATTGTTGTATAGCACACCTATCTCTGTACAAAGTTAATAAGTTACTCAAATTTCAATAAAATCACAGAATAGTTTTCCTCCTTTCCTCCTTGTTTTACTCCTACAGATGTGATAAACCATAGAAACAGGTAGATATTAAGGGTAAAAGTATCCAGAAATACAGTTGATTAAGAGTATATCACAACGGCTTCAGTTTTATCCTGCTGCATATGATCCATTGCAATGGCTATGAAGTATTTGCACAGGTCAAGATAAAGTTTTATCACAGAGCTTTCTACTCTTGGTTTCCTTCAAGAAGGACTGTAATCACAATATTGGTATATTACTCAACAAAAAAAGTGTGGAAGAGTATTAAGAAATTAAATTAGAAACTGCAAGTATTAACTATGCAGCTATATGATGTACAGCATTTTTATACCCACAGTACATGCCTACATGTTTTCATGCACACACACACACACACACACACACACACACACTGATGTTTGCTCCTTATTTGACTTTTGGGGTTGGGTCTCATCTCCCACTCATGTACTTAAGTGTTGCGTAGCTTGTGTTGTTCTTCCAAACCAGCAGTGATCTCTCTGCTCAACACTTGAGGGCAGGATTGCTTCAATTATTCTCCATGTATTTTGGTCAGCCTCAGATACTGTCTGCATTTATTTACTCCTTACATGAAGTTTGAATCCTGTATGTACAGTTCATTTACTTCAATGCGGCCTGTATGCTCCACCCACCCAAAAGCTGACTAAAGGCCTCCAAAGTGAGATAGCCACCATTCGAAAGATATTTCAGTCTCTCTGACAAAATAACTGCTGACATGAAAGTAAAATAATTTAATATTAGTGAAGTTACTGGCTATTTTGATCCTTACCATGACATTTGGAGGGTGTTTAATACATAATTTAATCATTCATTCATTCATTCATTCATTCATTCATTGAGCAGTGAATATCAAGTAAAACTGGAAGGTTTTAGCCAAAATGTAGACTGTATTCAAACTTGTTATATAGTATTTTGGAATGAAACCCTACACAAATGCTAAATAAATACATTTTAATACTTATGGATACTTTTTAGCAAAATGGCTAAAAAATCAGATAACTGAACAGATAAGAAATACTGAAATATATGAGCAGGTGTAAAAAAAAAAAACAAAAAAAAAAAAACCACACACCTGACCCCAGAAATCTCTCCAGGTTGATCTCTATGATGAGGCTAATAGAAACAGTTAATATGGCTCTATCATGACTTCCACCTTAATAACAAGATAACTGTACAATCTGCAGTAGTTTGTGAATGAGTTGTGAGTTTTGGAAAAGTGATGGGGCTTGGAGGAGGGAGAAGATTTACAGAACCAAAGATTATTTTTTTCTACCAAAATTGAAAAATAAACAGATGTCTGCTTTTACTGGTGACAAGTAGGCTGTGTTTTGATCAACAAGGTTTTTGTCAGTGACCGGCAGGCTTACCCAGCTTCTTGGCAACAGCCATGTCCTTCTTCTCATCCACCAGGCCGAATCCAATTTCCTCATCATCAAGATCATCCAGAACCTGGGCTGCAAGCTGGAGAGAGAGCAAGAGAGAGAGAGAGAGAGAGAGAGAGAGAGAGAGAGAGAGAGAGAGACGCGGGGGGGTTGTTGGGAGCAGAGAGTGAGTGGGAGAAAAACAGAGAGAAAGGGAGTGAGTGAGAGACAGTTGTATTTAGTATCATATGAGAACTGTTTGTATCCCTGACTGTATGTAGCATTACTAATTCCACCACAAGCAATTCACTTCTCTGTACTTCCATGATAGACGTTCCCTGATCTCTCAACTGCATGAGAAAACATATTTTCAGCGTAATTTACATGAGCAAAACTCTTTGCCATTTCATCTCAATCTCAAGCCCTTAAAAGCAAAAGCTTTAGTTTGCTGCCTTGCACTTTCTAAATCTGAGTGAAACTGAAGCCAACAATCGGCAGCCCTCACAGCCAATGTGAGAGGAGCGCGGACAGCAGGGTTTCCAGAAGAAGAACAAGAGGGGCAGAACTTGAGCCAACTATGCCGAGGGAAAGAGACGCTGCAACAGGTGTGGTGGAAAGGAGAGGGGCTCACACTTTGCAAAAGTAAAGCAGCTACATGCACGCACATACATATTTACGCATAGATGTACACAGACATGTACACACACTCAAGCACACACAGGTGCTCTTCTTTCTTTCTTTCTCTCTCTCTCTCTCTCTCTCTCAACACACATTGACATTTCTGTTCAGTTGTATAAACATCTCTAATCGTAAATTAGTCCCCATGTTTTCCATTTTTATTGGTTTATCCCCCCATTTAGCTCCAGCAGTATAGGGAAATATGATTGCCCCTTTAATTGGTGAGGTTACACTTCATATACACAGAGCCACAAGCGTCATCTAGTGGCTTACAAAAGTACAAAGCAGCACTGCCACAGTTAGCAATCGTTATAAAATGGACAGCATTCATAAGCGGCCAAGTGCCCCAAAGCACCAGAGCAAATAGCTAGATGTGCTTTATTCCTATTCAGCAGAGAATGCTTGGAGAGAAACCGTTTGACACCATCCATTCCTTTGGTCTCTTAATGATTGGACCAAGGCCCAGTTTTTCCCCTGAGCTGTTTAGGAAAGTTGGTCCATTTACCTTCCAACAATTAATCAAGATAATCACCATCTAACAGCTAATGGAAGAGGTTGGATGGATGGATGGATGGATGGATGGATGGATGGATGGACATGTTAAAGTTTGATTAATAAATTAGATGAAAGCTTCATTCAAATGCTTCTTTTCCCACTTACCCGTCTCTGCCATGGTTAAGTCAGCTTGCTATGCCACACAAAGGTGCAGTCCACATATAAAGTCACATTGGCACGGCCCAAGCTGCAGCTGCTGGATTTCGAAGGCAGCTCCGTCTCCAGTGCACTGCGATGTCTGCTGGTTCTTTTAATTTTGTGATTTTAAACTAAACCGATCGCCCATTCTAATGCAATCAAGGCGAGGAAGAGAAGAACCAGCAGATACTGCAGCGGCAGAAGAATTGGAGTTTTGCAGCCCAGCTTTAGAGAGACAGAAGGCAAACCTGAACATACCTGATAGACAATTGCTGCTTGACTTGTGAGCAACTGCAAGAAGAGGTAACGCTTTAGGGCATAGCACAACAGAGTCACAGCCTCCGGTTACATAACAAATCGGTGGCCTTTATTTTGCAGGACAGGATACAGAATAAGTAACAGGTCCAAACATCCACGTTGAGAACGTGTAAAACGTCTGCAAAAACAAAGTACATGAAAATGAGCATACTTAGTGTGCATCAGTGATTGGATGATTAGATTAGATTATTGAATTATTCAACCGCCAGAAGCAGAGGAGTGCAGCGTTAGAGAGGAATCCATCTTCCACACTATGTGACTTTTAAAACACATTTATTTTCTGATACCAGCAATTGATCAATACACATATCGAGTATCGTATCAAGGAGCATTCCTTCATCATCAAACCTCGCCATTCATCTCTACATAATGATTAAGTACAAGGTGTATCTGCTTTCAGTAACATAGTGTTTGTATGACCAGTTAGTTCAACAATACTGTACATCTTAGCTATACATTTTTTAATGCGAACAAATGCTCTTACCTGGAGTAACTTACACTAACTGCAGACACAAAAAGAAATGAAAGTTTAGTAGAGCATATTAATAGTATAGCATATTAATGCAGACGGGATTGGTAGGATGGATTACACAAGGCCAAGGATACTGTATTGCACTGAAGATTGCCAAATTGACTGACAGTTTGCATTTTCAAGAGTGTCATTTTCACATGTCTGACTTGAACTGAAACTATTCCCCAAAACACGCATACCCCTCCCCGTTGCCACAGCGCACGGCCATATCAGTAACACAGGGGTATTTATAAGAGAGGTGAAGCTGTGGGTGCCTGTGGTGGGGTGGGGAGCCACGCAGGGAGGACCACAGCTATATAAGGGCTTGTGAGAAAGCATGTTGAGGAGCAGAAAAGAAGGCTGAGGTTCGTTACATATAAATGGGTGTGGAAAGGGGAGGAGAGAGAAGAGGCAGGGCTGCGGAATGGAAGAAGACACCCGATACTCAAGCTTAACACTTACTCAGATCTGTCCGGACATCCATCATCACTTTCGGTTTCAACCGGACTCGGGACGTCTCGCTCGTTTTCTCTCATTCCCTCTCTTTCTGGCTTATCCTCTCTCTTTCTCAGGATCACTCTCCCTCTTTCTCTCGCTCTCTGTCTCAATCTGGAAACTTAACACTTTAACATGGGGGTTATTCAGCACTTGACCGCCATGAACACCAGCACCAAGATCGGATGCAGCTGGACGAGTTTATAGCGTTCCGATTTTTACTTCCCATTCATTTGAATGAGGCCACGAAAATAGCCTCAAAACTCAAATTTAACATGTTGGTGAACAGATTCAACAGCACTCCTGGGTCTGTCCTCATTTTGCATTTCTATTCTTGGTTTACACTAAAATTAGTATTTAAAAATAAAAGATCTGGTCCCCCAAACAGGAACTGCCTCTCCTAAATGGTATCCCTCTGCTATGTTCTCTTCTATCAATAAAAATTATATTCTGCGAAATTATGTTCTAAAACGTTGGACCCACAGTCAGTTGAAAATCACAGTAGCGGGATCTGTTGTTGAATCTGTTGACGAACGCGTTAAATGTTTTCAGGCTATTTTTGTGGCCTCATTCAAATTAATGGGAAGTAAAAATCCGAATGCTACAAACTGGTCCAGCTGCATCTGATCTTGGTGAGTAGTTTATATTCTGGTTTTCAGGGCGGTCAAGTGGCAAATAACCCCCATGTTAAAACTAAGTGGAATATTGCTTTAACTCTCCTGACACCGCTTCAACCCTCTTCTCTCTTCTCTCGCCCCGTCCCCCTTGCTACCGCCCGTCCCGCCCAGACTGAGTGCAGGAGCCAAGTGAGAGGCTGGCAGCGTAACGTCTTGGCTCCGTCTCCCGATGCCCAGTCACCGTCAGCTTGTCAGGTGACACAAGATGAGGGCATAGTGCCACGGTGAGGTGTCAGAAAACGTGCCCCGCGTTCCCCCCGCTGCCTTGGCTGGGGCACCGAAGGATGAGCAAGGACAGGCAGGCGGGTTCGCAGTGGGACGGGGGTCACATTTCTTGTAATATAGCCGCCCTGTAAAGGTGATTCTACTTCCACCTCTGATTCTTCCCCCTTATACTTACTCTATACTACTTTAAACTAGTTGCTTCCACTTACCACTGGGGCCCCAATTCAGACCTGAGTACCATAGGCCAGTCAGTAGATACACCAAAATGCCTTAGTGGATACATTTTTGCACAGGTGGACTCAGTAGGGCAGGGCCATGCTGCGGCAATCTGGATTCTGCTTTTGATTCATTCCCTATATGTTGTATTGGATGGTGATGGAAGCTCAATTGAGATTTTGACTTTGACTTGACCCCATTTAATGGGGGAAATAAGTAAGATTTTTACTGCCACACACCACAAAATGACCATAATATACTGTCTCTGCGGGGGGGGTTGATAGAGTTATTGATCAATACCAGTGTCTCAATGATTTCTTCTCCAGGTGCTGAGATTTCTGGCTTTCAAAACTCACTTCCCGGCCCAAACTCTCTGTTTTGGAACAAAAACTCCTCGGCCACTGCAATTTCAAGACCCTCCCAATCTCTTCCCCACCTACTCACTTTTTTTAACTGTGCAACAGAGGAGGACGGTGCTACAAGTGAGCGGCTGGTATCGCAAGACATTTCAGCTACAAAAGCCTGGTTCTCAAGCAAAATAAGTCAATGACAAAGCAGTTATTGACTTATTTTGCAGATATGTTACCTCTTCACTAGACATTTCTGTTAAATCGCTGCTCTAGCTCACTTACTTGTCTTTGTTGTGAAAATGTGACTTTATTGTTTGTGTCAATTACAGGTAAGTTCTATTGATGTTGCTGCAATTCCTACTGGTAGCCTATAGAAGTCGATAAAGATCATTGTTACTTAATGCCCCTGTGAATAGACTCTGGATATCTCAGCATGCATCAGTGCCGGCAGATCTGAAGCTTTATTGCAGAAGAAATGGCACATTACTGTAAATGGGCCTGATCTTCATCTATCCATCCACCCATCCCCCTTCTGTTTTCATTCATCCTTCCACAGCCGATCCTGGGACTTTCAGGGAGGACTGAATAAACATTGTTCACAAAAAATAACTTCTTGTGCTGCTTCCTGCTCTATCCTGGGTCTAAATCTACGCCTATGACTGACTGGGACTGTGTTTGGGTTTAGTTGTTCCCAAGTAGCCCTTGTTTTTTGTTTTTTTCCTAAGTGAATGACTGAGCATTCGATGACTCACACATCTGTGTGTGTGCGTCACCTTCTGATGTAAGTCACTCTCAGAGAGAGCTCATGGGACGTGCACACACACACAAACACACACATACATACATACACACACACTGTAGATTCTTCTTAACAGCAGCATCAGTGTCTGTGTCCAAAATCAAATCATTCATAACAAGGAAAGTGTGTGTATGTGCATGTGTGTTTGCATACATGCTCATGTACACGCCTAAACATGGTTCTACTCTCAATAATACACCACAGTGCTTATAAGTGCCATAAATACTGCTAATGACCGGAATAAAAGGTAGACCTAACAAGTCGACTCGCAGCCCTTAGGCAAGGATGTAGCACAATTAAAAAAAAAGCAACAAAAAGACAATGTCATCTTAAATTTTTCTCAAACTTTCTCAAACGTTTAACGTGCTACCCAACAAAATTGCTGAATCTGTGAAATGCATCGCACCACCTTGGAGGAACATTAGCAGGTTTTCAAAGCAGCATGATTTCCCATCTTCCTATATGAGCAAGTATCCTGGGATCCGTGCAGAACGAGAAGCCCCAGGTTCAGCCTGCTTTCCCCGCAGCTAGACAGTAAATTAGTAATGGCTGCTGTAACACATCAGGACGTTCTACACCAAGCTGTTACATAACACTGCGCCGGGGTGGTCATGAAAGATTCAGATACAACAGCATATAAAACACACACTACGAGCCGCCACCAGCTAGTGGAACAACACTGTTTGGAAGGAGGACATCCGTGAGTTTGCACAGAAACGTAAAAGCTACTGTCCTATTTTAGAAGACATGTTTTTACAGTCTGTCAGTCTAAATGAAAGAGTCACTCCTTGTTTCTTTAGGCTAAAAATGTACTATTTTCACCTTTTTCATAATTGCAGCATTATCACATGGGAAAAATGATGGAATTCATGGAATGTGTTTAGAAATCCCACAGGCACACAAGCTGATTCGCTACGATGGACTGTGAGGGCAGAAGTGTCTGCAACCATCTGTGAATGACTCACTTTGACAGTAATAAGCCGTGTTGGAAACGTGTCACATAACAAACTCAACTAACAAACTCAGCATCCCTCCTGCATTTGTGAAGCTTGTTTTGGACAAGTACGAAAGGCTGCAGGTGTTCGCTAAAGCAAACTTTAAAAATCACAAACCAAAGCTGTTTTGAGGCTGCATCTTTAGCCTTTTTATGTCGACTTGACAAGAGACATGCAGCAGCAGCCAGCTGAAGTGTTTCCATGTTCAAAGAAACAGTTTCATTTCAACAAGACATAATCTACAAATCAAAAAGGTGACATTTACTCTTTGCTTATGACAGATTACAGTTTTTGTTACACAAACATTTCTCAGAAGCGGAGCCGCTGAAGGCAGAAATAATGTCATTGGTTGAGTTAAACCTCAAAGGCCGAAGAACAACAACAGTGTTTCTGGCTAAGTAACATTAGACTTAAGTCCAGTGAAAAAGGCAAGAGGTATATTATGAAGCCTAGCACTCTTCTACTAACTGAAAATGCAATCTAGCAAGTTATCTAGGTTAGTTAGCATAGCTGACCTTCCAAGTTCATACTAGCCATACTAGCTCATGGCTATCCAGGTAAGCCAGTTAGCTAGCTGCTGACCTTCCAATATCATGAATGCCATGGTCATGAATGAATTTTTAAAAAAAAAAGTTGGTGCAAATTATATTTTTATATATATATATATATATATATATATATATATTTTGACAAATACTGAGGTTTAACTCCAACCAATCAGATTGTTTCTGCCTCCAGAGCAGCTCTGCCTCTGAGAAATGTTTATATGTAGCCTAGAACATGAAAGGGAAACTCATAATGGAATAATAATAAAGTTAGCAGTTATCTTAAAGCCTTTGCCTACAGTATGAAGTTGCAACACATTGTATTATCATCTGCATTTGTGAAATATTGAGCAATGGAGAAATGGATCTATAGCAATTTGGAATGAAAACCTTCAAATGTTCATGCTGTGTTTTCATACTATAGCCTACATAGTCCACATACTGTAAGATGTATACAAGAAATCACCTTTATGGGAGATGGGGAGAAAATGGGATTACTATATTACTACCATTAACAAGGTGAATGAGAAAAAGTGTTCCCTTACACTAAGTGACGTTAAGTACTCACAGACACTGTCCTTTTAACACCCTACCTCCTGTCCAGGTTCACCACTCGGTGAGTCGAGGATGTGAGTGGGGATTTCAACGTCACAAAATCCACTTAAAATTTTCATGAGGCACTTTGATCCCTGCATTTCCTTGACATTTTCCTCCCATGAATAAGTGATATGAATACATCCTTCAATACAGACAAGGGAGGAGGAGAAAAAAGCAGAGAACATTGAGGGAAAGGATGAAAAAAAAATGTAGGCTACATATGTTGTGTGGATGGAGAGAGAGAGAGAGAGAGAGAGAGAGAGAGCACCAGGTCATACATAAATGATTATGTACAGCATGAAAGTACACTCTATGTTATACAATAACACATCACCTGTGACTGCATTTGTGATCCACAATAACCTTAATAAGCCGTGCCATTTTCATATTAAAACGTTTCTGTCTTGCTACTCTCTATTGCCGATTGATGTAGTACAATAGTGATTCAACCTAAAGCCAGTTCATGAGTTCCAGCAGCAGCAACAGCGGTTTGTTTGGAAGAAACAGAAGAAGAACTGGGTAGTTAGCATGAGCAGCTATAGCCACCATGACTGAACAGACAAAGAACAGAGAAACTCAAACTGCATCAACAGAAAATCAGAGGAAAAAGACGTCACAGTACTGGACACACTGTTTGATTGACAGGTGATCTCTGGGAAGTGCAGTGCAGAAACACCACAGCAACGAGCGCAACAAAGATGGAGACAAAATAAAACCAAAAACAAGAATCTTGTGGATTACCAATTAGAATGTTCCAATAAATATCTTACATTGACCTGAGGAAGACATTGCTGTTGAAACGTTGGCTTAAATAAAAATTACATATTTTTTGCATCGAGGCTATGACTGTGCAGCAACTCTTCTTTCCAATAAATTGTTTAAAAAATACTTGCTATAGGTACAACAATAATTTTCAACATTTGCACCTCATAAACTATGTCTTCGCTTGCGCTTTTATGTGCGTGTAAACCATTTATGTGCGCGCTGTAGGTAATCCATCACAAACAACAATGGGGATCTAGTCTCCAAAATATTCAAAAGGGTTTTAGAAATTGAATATCTACCTCACTATGTCATGGAGAAGGCTCAGATCAACACAGCACTCAACTAGAGGTCCTGTACTTTTTTCAGCCATCTGCATAAAATTTAGAATAATTTCAAAACACTAAAACAATGATACATGGCAAGGCAATCCTAGAAGAGGGAGGACTGACTGTGTTGGTGTGGGATTCAGTAAAGAAGATTTTACATTAAGATCCTTGAATTGCACACCTGTGATGGCTTCAACTCACCTTCAATTATCAATTCCCTCAAAATTTGAAAACTGAAAATCTTGCATGGGCTAAAAGACGTTTTTTTTAACCAGTGCGCAAATAAATTATTGTGAATGAATGCTTTGTCACGGCTGAACCATCTTATTCTCTCCAGAGGGAGGCACACTCATTTCAAAGTAAATAGAGGAAAACAACAGCACTTTAGTTAACAACTAGCAGAAACTTTCGTTAAGAATTAGCTCACTTCTGCAGTAAAATTGTCGAGACGGGGCGGATCGATGGGGGATGAAAGCTAGTCGATCTAACAGAGAGGCATGCTGCTGCTTCAAATTAAAAATCTTCACATTATCGCAGTTGTGAGATTAGTAGCACCTCCCAAGAAATGACACCAACACCCAAGAGCAAACAGCAGCCGGTATTTCCATAATCTCTGCAAATGCTAGGTGTCTTTTTATTTTACATTAATTCTTATTATTTTAATACATTATTTCTGAAATACAAACTCCCTGACCTCCATTTTTTTTAGGCCTTTTGTGTCCTATTCAATCAGCGTATGAGTCACTGTTTTCTATTTACACTGTTGGAAGTCTGAGAGGCTGAACTGTCTCCTGCAACTAATTTTGACACTTTTTTCTCTTTTTGAGCACTTTTTTGTTATATTTTTGTCATATTTGCACCATGTTGGATTGAGAATTAAAATCTTCAATTCTTCTAACCCTAACCCTATGAATTCCTACTGAACCAATGCACCAACCAACTCAGAAACAGGCGCAGTATCAACTTTTTCTGTTAATTTGGATGAAATAAAAGAGCCAAATGATAAAAATAAACAAAATAAAATAAAAGTGCTATGCATAAAAAAAAAGGGAGGGGACA
This sequence comes from Centroberyx gerrardi, assembly GCF_048128805.1. Taxonomy (NCBI): domain Eukaryota; kingdom Metazoa; phylum Chordata; class Actinopteri; order Beryciformes; family Berycidae; genus Centroberyx; species Centroberyx gerrardi. The sequence goes on along the minus strand of NC_136019.1, from coordinate 6,936,753 downwards.
AAGAATGCTTGCAGTCTGTTCTTGGAAGTCTGTCATCCTGCATGATTTTTAACATGAGGAGAGTCAGTGTCAGGATTGGGGTAAATAATGGGAGGGGTGGAGTTAGGGGGAAGAGGGGGAGGGGGGGGGGGGGGGTAAATTTAGCCTGACAGAAACAGCATGTGGGCCCTCTGCCACGCACCGCGGGAACTATTTTGGCCGGTCGTCGGGAGCTGCTGACAGGTCCCTCGCTGAGCCGGAGACTCCGTGGACACGGAAGCTTCTACCTCTGCTAGCGCTGAAGAAACCTGGACAATCTGTCCTGCCAGACACACTTTAAGGGGAAATATGGCTTACATGTTACCATATATCTCTATATCTTTATTTATTATACTGTATATCTTCTCATATTTTTCATAAATTCTTTTAATTGCACATATTTTTTTCGGATTTTCATCTTTTTCTCAATATGTTCTGCTGTTGTTATTTTTGCACACCGGGCATACATACTGTACAGTCATTTATTTTCATTTTTACTCAGAAATCCAGTAAGGTGAGGTCAGTAAACGACACACAGCTTGCTCATGTTTACCAACCCGGCCGGTCTGTGAAGCTTTATACCGAAGGAAACCAAAGACATTCGATTCGTCACTTCCATTCGGGCAAATAAGGAGAATCCACAGCGTGTCAGTTAGTGGGAATGAGACGTCATTCTCTATTACAGCCCTACTTTGTGATTTAGGCTCATTAGATGGGTGTATTTTTACATAAAAATCTTACCTTAGTGCAGCTTTAATGTGCTTTCCTCGCTCATAACTGCTTAGTGGAACACACTGCTGTTGATAAAGCCATGAAGTGTTTTTACCTGTTTTAACTACAGTAGATTGCAGGGGTTTCTTACTGTGCTACTCTATGGGTTGCATTTGAAAATTTACACCCTCCTTTCATTTGCAGAGAGCTATTGAATATATTCAAATGCTTCAGAAAGGGACTTGGTATGTCTACTGCAGTCCTTAAAAACGGAGGTTTGCAGCACTTGAAGAATGTATGACGTGTAACTTGTCTGTGGTGTATTGTGGTTTTGTATTGTATTTTATATTGTAATATCGGCTTGTTGCTCTTTTGGCCAGGGTTCCCTTGCAAAAGAGATGGACATCTCAATGGGACTCACCTGATTAAATAAAGGAGGAATAAAAAATAAAAAAATGATGAAAGTGATTCCATTAGCGGCCACTGTAGAGGCTCTGTACAGGAAGATGACTTGAGAATTGCACTTCATCATGTTCACTCTGCACAATACACCTCTCCTGAATAGGCAAAAAATACACGGCATCCAAGTATCATATTGTGCAGTCATATCCTAAGATCATATACATTGCTCACCGCACAAGCGCACAGTCATGATTGTGATTGATGAAATATATATATTTCTATTATGAGAGGCAGACAGAGAGAGAGAAAGAGAGTCATTTGTGATGCTATATTGATTGTTGGATTCATTCCTTCACAGCACAAAGAGCACAAACGTTCTCCAAGTTATATAAAAAATGCATCGAATACTTCTGTGATGATACCATTCACCAAGTGATCCACATTGTGAGAGAGCATCAGACGGCAAAATATAGTTTCCACAACAGCTGAGACCCCGGAAATCAATAGGCATAGGATTCTATTTATTAATACTATACAAACAACAGGTGGGTCCTTCAAGAGTTTTCACATGGAACAAAATGATCCGCCGGGAACGCCATTTTGGCCAGCCGCAAACAAACATCTCCAGCCCTGACACTGATGAGATGTCAGCAGAGTATTATACCCGGGACACTTTATCTAAACATAACGCCTGTCACATTTAATCACATCGTAACTGACAAATTAGTTCCCAATTTAGTCCCCGTTTCACGCCGGTACAGTGTGCGGATTGTGGCCGTGCAAGGAAGGCAGGAGGGGATCAACTAACTGGACAGCGGAGTCACTTGATTGAGAAAAAATGTTAAGTATTGGCACTGAGAAACAAGTATTGACTGCAGTGCTACTTGATTGAGGAAAGGCATTGGCCAGAGAAATGGGTCTTATGATGAGGAATGGAAGTTGTACACAAATTAAGCCCAGTCCTAGAACAAAATGATTATTCTTTAAAGATCTTTATTACATTTTTAGGCTTAAAGTCCCCATGAAATGAACTCCCATTACTTTAACATCCTGGAAAACAGAGTGTCTTTCATGGTGACCTCATGCTGCACCAGTAGGCGTAAATCTAAATTTCTAACCAATAAAAACATCCGATTTTTGAACAATCCCGCCCAATCAAACTGCCTTTCTCTCCCTGACTCATATTCCATTGGTTTAGACTTTTGAATGATCCCTCACTGCATTATGTCCCGCCCCCAACACCCTGTTTCAACAGGAGAAGCATCAAATCCAGGAAGTAAAGATGCCATTTCAGGGGGTCATTCAAAAGTCTAAACCAATGGAATATGAGTCAGGGAGAGAGAGGCAGTTTTATTGGATAAAAATGTATATTTACGCCTACTGGTGCAGCATGAGGTCACCATTAAAGGATAAGGCCGGTGTTTTTTAATGCCTTGCTTACCGTCAACAAATCCTATGAAAATAACCCAAAAACACCAGCCTGGGGCTCCTCGGTGGCTCACCCAGTAGAGCGCGTATCATATAAGGCTCAATCCTTCACGCAGCGACCCGGGTTCGAATCCAGCCCGCGGTCATTTGCTGCATGTCCTCCCCTGTCTCTCTGTCAATAAAGCCTAAAATAAATCTTTAAAAAAAAACACCAGCCTTATCCATTAAAGATACTGTGTTTTCCAGGAAGTAAAAGTAATGGGAGTTAATGAACCATATCTGTGAAAATGACTCTGAGATTGTCAAATTAAAACATGTGATGCCTCACCGAGCCGGCTAATGGAGAGCTCCTCATAGCCAAACACGAGGGTTTGCGTATGAGAGCGTTACGCCTTTATTGGAACGGGTCAATGATTTAACACCAGTTGAGTAGGAATTTCTCTCTGCTTGTGGCACTAAAGTACGCCGCCGAGGAGGAAAGGCGGCTCTTTAAAGATATTGGGACGGAGTCAAAGTTTACCCTGGAAGAAGCAAAGCTGCTCGAGCGTAATACTGAAGCAGTGAAGTGCCTGTTCTGGAGTTCATGAGGTAAGAAGGCCATTGGGACTCGGCCTGTTGGCCCCCGTCTGGTCCGGGATAACTCGAGGTAACGAGATCCTACTTACATTCTGGCTGCGGGGTGTCGATGTCTGTCGCTCAGGATCAGAGTCAATAATAGGATCGGGCTGCCTGCCTGTCAGGCTCTGCATGGGCTGGACACGCTTGGACGGACATTCAAATTGATACTGACCCCGATTTAGAGGAATTACACTTTCTGTCCCCTGGGAAGTGCGGCGCGGATTTATTTTGTTTGCTGTTTTGCACTAGCAGCAGCGGGACTTGGAAGACCAAACGAGCGGGACACTTTCAAAAGGGTTTTCAATAGTCACACCGACAATATGAGCCAATACCAACCGCTCCACCGAGCCTCTGTTTAGCACTGTTAGCTAAATGAGAGGAGCGCTGTGGACACAAGGCCTCAGTAGGTTAATTAAGTAAGGCCACAAATTCCAAATGTACTGGAAGCTTGCCCACATTAGCTAAAAATACCCTGATTGTATCTCTCCTTGTAAAATAGAACCACGCGTGTACAAAAATTGAAGTTAGGCAGACAGATAAGACAGTGAATGTACTTATATTTGCAAATCAGGGTGAAGTAAAAGACTTACAGCACTTTTAGCGCGGTCAGATGAAAACCTTGTATCTCTAAAATGTAAACTTTTCAGGAACTAAGGAAAAAAACGCCTTGTTTTCAGCTTGACCGCCATGCATTTTTGAGGTTATCCATGGGGTTTCGACCCATAGAGGAGCTTGTAATTCTTTGAATGACGCTACAACATGAAAATCACCTAAATTGGAGTTTGTGAGGTTTCCACATGACAACAGCGATATACTGTATGGGATCAAACTATTTCACCTAAAATGAAAAGGAAAATATTCCACTTGTGCAGTTAGACAGTGTCCAGTTTCCGTCCCTCTGAGCGTGACTCTCCTGTCTGGTTTGGCTGATCCTCCCAGTGGGTTCCCTAAGCCCCGGTGATTGACAAAGCCGGTGGCCTGGACCAGTGCCACCTCTTCCTCTGGCCTGCTTAGTAGTAAAGCGGTCTATCAGGGGCGAAGTCAGTTAAGGACCTTGAGCAGGAAGTATGAGCACTTGAGCAGTTTGTGAGCTCGGTTCTATCCGACTTATTTTGTAATCAAAACTGAGTTCTCCACATATTCATGATATTTGAATGTTACTTTATACTTGTGTGGTGTTTTTTTTTTTAAGCTTTGGTTAAATATTTAAAACGATAGAAAGTACATAACAGTCAAATCTTAATATGTCAGAAGGTGCACTCTACTCAGATAGAACCTTAGAATTCCAGCTTCATTCCAAAATGAGGTCATCATTTGAAAAGTGTGACGCCTAATTGATTTCTGGCATGAAAATAAAGCTCACTCTGAAATATTATTGACGTTATTAACTATCTTGAGCCCTTTAAATACAGAATAGTGCCATTTTACGTTAACATTTTAGAGGTAATTATCTGTGATTTCTAAATATTGAGCAATGAACATCATGTTCATCAGACTGTGTGTTTCCAAAATGGATATATAACATGTTGGAATGATTGGGATTGCTGCTTTGCCTCTTTACGTATTGTAAGATGTTTAAAACAGTGTTTGGAAACAGGATTGAGGGAGTGTGTAAAAACCAAGACAACTTCTTTTGTGTAGAAAAATTTAGCTCTTTATTTTAATGTCTTAGTGGCATTAATGAGAGCTGTGGGCTGACAAAAGAGCTGCAGAACGGCACTGAATGGAGGAAACGTTGTATAATCCGATACTTGAATTTCTGGTAATTAGTGAATGTTTGTGTGAATGGAGGGATTGCAATTGTTGGTGTAGTTGCTTTGAGGCAGAAATGTTACATCATTCAGTTTCAATGACAGGCCCATGAACTGGACTGAATTAACCACAGAATCCACAAGTATTTAAGATATACTGTACATTATTCTATATAATCAAGCCCTTGAGTCCCTTCATTGATAAATTGGGAGCCTGAGCGGTCTCACCTGCTCTCTCTGTCTGTTTACTTAGTCCTGCAAGCTAATTTAAACCTTACCTACATAAGGGGTTTCATTGGATAGAAAGTGCTTTACTTACTTTCTACCCATTTTGGGGGGGGAAAGTGTTATCTGAAATTAATCTGAATGAATCAATTCATTAATTTTAAGATGATTCTGTCCTCAAAAACATGTTTTGTAAGCAAAGGTCTTATGATGACGCATTACCTTAGTAGTAACACATAAGTATAAGAATAGGTGACATTTTTGTTAAATGTTGGATATCTCATTATGGAAGGAAACTCTTCATGCTGCTTTGTTGTAATACTGGACTTCACACTTAAGACTATTATCAGTCAAGGTTCAGTTCTGTTTTTCGTGAGGTACACAAAAGAGTGAAGACATTTTTGGAAATCAAGGTGACTCAGCAGGCAATGGTGCATTCAGATCCAGCTTATGATCAGATGTATTGCACATATAATGCCCGCTCTCTCTCTCTGTTTCCCTGGCTTCTCTCCTTTGATACTATCTGCTAAAGCACATCTGCCAATAAATAAAAAAAGAACCATAGCATTTATTCTCCTGCTGAAAAGAGGAGGAGCTTTGTTAGTGGTTGCCACGGCGACAGCCTGACCTTTTCCCAGATCTCTCAGTAGATGGAGGGAGATTAGACAAGACAATGCAGAAACCTCCTTCACACCCTGAAGGTTGTCAGTGCATTAGAAATGATTCCATAATACCATGTGTTGGCTCGCCGTGTGCGCACCTGTCTCACCTATCTCAATGATGAGCCTTATTTCATGCTAATAGAAGTACAGAATACTTTCATGGCACTACAGCTCTGACCCTTGCTCTCCTCACTAAGTGTTGCTTGTGGTCCAGGAATTGAAGCTTATTCTGCTGTTGCACTCATTGTAAGTCACTCTGCACAAGAGCGTCAGCTAAATGTCAAAAATGAGAATGTAAAATGTTCCCTTTCATAATACATTGGGTATTTGCTACTGCACAGAATTTCAGAAATTGCTATGAGAGGCATTAAAAAAAAAATGTACGTTACCTCATATTCAGACTTGGCACATGGACAAAATCACCAAAGTGATAAGCCAAGAAAATCGAACTTCTACCATGACATCGACATAAAGCAGCAGTGAATAAGGTCCAGTGTGTAAAGTGTGTCAAAAGTTGTCATGCAAGTTCTGAGTATGATCGATTATGTTAAAGGTCCCCTATTATAGGAATTCAAATTTCCCTCTATTTCAACACATACAGTATATGTTCAAAGATATTTAAAGAATACACTGTTCAAATTTGATTTTGTTTGTTTGTGATTGCATTGTTATATTTCAGACTAACTCCAGGAAACGCATCACAGCTGGACTTGATCATGATTGGCTCCCCTCACTAATATATTACTGAAATATACTGAAATATAGTAGCTGCAGTCTGTCCAATCAGGACAGATTGCAGCATTTGAACTGGAAAGCCTCCACTGGGTTAGGGTTAGCTGGTGTTGTCAACCAATCAGGATCCAGTATTGTGACTGCTCTGCCTGTCAGGGCTTAGTTTTCAAATTCATTCAGTAAATAAAATAAAACACGATGTTATGCACTGTACTGTCTATATTACATTATGATATGTACTGAACAACACACTGCAGCAGCTGCAGCCTTGCATTATTTTCATCCAAGTTGTATATCGTGTGTCTATGCGAGTTGTGGATAGGAGAGAATGACATTAAGGAAGGGGTGAATAAGGTGTGGCCACTGCTATCAGTTCATTTATTGAAATACCACAGTATATAGGGCACTATAGCGGGTGTGTGTGTGTGTGTGTGTGTGTGTGTGTGTGTGTGTGTGTGTGTGTGTGTGTGTGTGTGTGTGTGTGTGTGTATGGGGTGGGGGGAGAGGGTGCTATGTTGGTAAAGAGGGTGCTGAGTAAAAGAACACTGCAATCTGAGCTGTGTGCAGTGCAGTGATTGATGTGTGTGGGCATTTACAGTATGCCAAAGGTCAGAGTTCAAACCTAGTTGACTGAATGGGACACTGCCTGAGAGAGAGAGAGAGAGAGAGAGAGAGAGAGAGAGAGAGAGAGAGAGAGAGAGAGAGAGAGAGAGAGAGAGAGAATGCAGACGCACCAGAAAGAGGCTGATCAATTTAAAAAATGATCAAAATTAGATGAGGACTTCCCCTAGACTGACTGTTAGGTCTCATGGCCAAATCAAGAGGTGCACTCTGATATTTTAAGACAGATTTGTAGTGTGGCTTTAGCTGTGTGTTATTATCATGCATAGTGTGGGGTCAAATTGCTATTTATTCATGGGTTTCCTATGCTAACAATCTCCTATTTTTACCTGAAAGAATATCTCCATTTAATATAGAACCCAAAATATACTGTCATACTCTTTTTTTGAATGGTATTTTGAAACTTTAGTATATGATGTATAGTATGTATATGGTGTAGTAAACAATGTATATGAAGTATGTACAGTCTCATATGTACGTCGCTTTGGATAAAAGAGTCTACCAAATGGGAAATTGTACAGTATATAACGCAGCATAGGATGTATATGATGTGTATGTACATGTATGATGTAGTATGGTATATGACATGTATATGATGGTATGTAAAGCCCTTTGAGACTTAACGGTGACGAAGGGCTATATAAAAAAAATAAACAAAACAAACAAAAACAACCTTGGGAAATAGTGCTCTAAAGTGCTTCACAAATAATTAAACAATAATAGATGCAAAGGACAAGACTGTAGGTAAAGTTTAGTAAGAACTGCAGGTTTGCCACATGGGGAGTCAATCAGAGACCAACTTACTTTAATGATTTATCTTTTAAATTTTTCATGATTCAAGCAGGAACACTGGAACAAACATGAACAAGCATCAGGTGCTTTTCTAAAGGTGTGAAGGATAAATTCGTGCCTCTATGACCTCCGAGAGACTGGAAATATCACAAATTAAAGCTCAACAATGATTTATTTCTTACAGTTACTTATCTAAGGGAGGGATCCACTGCACCAAGTAGTCATCTCAAAAAACATCTATTTTAGGGAGCAGTTGTAATGTCTTTTTTCTCTGTTTCTTTGTCTGCCCATGGTTTTAAGGCCAAGGATCACAATGGAAATGCGTCTTTGACATTTTGTGATAAAAAAAAATAAAAAAATAAATAAATTGAGATGCCTGTAAGCAGTGTCTGAAATTAACTTTTTGTTCTCACCTGCCAAAGTCTGGTAAACTAAAAAATGAACCTGCTAAGAAAAATTTTCACTGGCCTAAATAATTAATATATATTTTATCATAAAAATCTCTCACCCTACCCATTTTCAAGGCTATTTCGTGTACAGAAGCAGTTACTGTGTGTTCATTTAAAACTTGCTCACTCACAGAATGGATCGAGTTTATAATTCATCATGAAATGCAGCAGAATTCAAATTACAAGAGAGCATTTTGAAGCGTAGTTTCAATGTTTGAGAACAGACCAAAGATCAAAGACTGTATGTAACCTTTTTAGCCTTTCAAATGTTATCGTCTAAAAAGGTTAGTGTGGCAGGTGACCCTTATTAATGAATCCGCCAAAGGCAAATTTTACCAGCATTTGGCACTTAGCAGGTGATTCTCTGCCTTTAAGTCATATTTTTAAAAATTGCCCGATAGACTCAACTGGACATGACTACTTGCTGGAGGTGAAGTGGGCTGTATTTGTATTTTAAAGACCAACTAATCAGGTATCTGGAAATCTGAATATCAGGTATCTGAATCTCCCAGTCTTCTATATTAAATGGAACTGGATGATGGTGAGAGCTACATTATACATTTTAAACATTGTTGCAACGACAAACCTGAAAATTTCCATGGAGTTATCACTTTGTCACCTTCAAATCACTCTTGGGTTATTAATCCCAGGATAATACATCCTCCCACAAATGTTATAGGCAATAAAAATGTGGCAGCCACTGGGACTGCTGTTGTAACCTGCACAGCAACTTGTCTCTTCAACACTTAAAACATGACGAAAGTTTAACAAAAAGTTATAAACCTTTCACTCTATTGATTGAACATGCAACTTCTTGTAGTCATCATTTACAGTCAAAACCCAGATTCCAGATTCGAGTTTTAGTTATGCAAACATTTTTCAGAGGCAGAGCTGCTCTAGCTGATCTCATTGGTTGAGTTAAACCTCAGTGGGCGGAGCCAAAGAACCACAGTTGTTCAGTGCAAGTTAGCACTGGGAAATTTCAATGGGAAAGAAGGAACTTGGGCCAAAATGTAAATAACAAAATCTAAATGCTTCTATTTTCCATTCATTCATGACCACGGCATTCATGATGTTACTAGCTATAGGCTAGTATGGCTAGTTCGAACTTAGAGGGTCAGCTGGGCTAATGAGCTAACCTAAATAAGTATTGCAGCATTTCATCTAACTTTTGTTACTTAGCCAGAAAAACTGTTGTTGTTGCTTGTATCACTTTAACTTTTATCTGCAACTGTCCCTCCTCTCTCTCCCTCGTTCTCTCTCTGTCTCTCCTTCACATACACACAAACACACTCCCACACAAAGCCCAAAAATACATATTTTATATAAACCAGTCACTCCATTTTGATCGCCTGCACGCACAGCAACATCGACATCGACTTCACAACTCATCCAGCAAGGCTTCACCAGCAGGGGTTAACCCAGGCAGTTGTGCAGTCAAGGGTAAATGCAGTTATAGATGCTATGCCACCCATTTCAGTAGGTATAACATGATAATCCCACTTATCAGCCTAGTTACCATTGAAATATATTATATAGTCAGAGTGACCAACCCCTGACCACCAGGGCTGTTTGATTCCATGCATTTTAGAATCGACTCCAATTCCGATTCCAAGTATTGGGAATCGATGGAGTCGATTTTTTTCTTGATTCTCGACTCCAAAAACTAAAAACATAGGGGGTGCAAGCAGATCTTGTAAAATAAACAGTGCAATATTAATATTAAAAGCCAGTCTTTTGTCACAATATTTGACATCTTACTTTGTTTTCATCTTTCTCTAAACTAAAATACACCACCGATGTGTGGGGTGTAGAATTAAGCATTTTCTTATTACAGTCAGTCCAATACCTGGTCTAATCTCTCCCTCTCTCGCTCTCTCAATCTGTTGCCGGGCGAACTTGAGCCGCTCTGGGATTCACTCATTTCCTCATATTTTTCTGTACTGTGTGGAATGCCTAGAATTGAAGAATCGATCCACGACATAGGGGAGGCAAACCTCCTAAGCTCCCACTGCTGAGGACATTCTTCGTCTTATTTTCCAGAGACAGACTGAAGATGACTCCAGCTGGGGTCAGAGGTGACATATAAGACATATTTTAGCTGTGACAGGGTAACTCTTTCAAGCGCACAACCTTTTTGAGTGGAAGATGCTGAGTTTGTTGGTGATCTGTATCACGGTGTCGCTTGTGTGTGTGTGTGTGTGTGTGTGTGTGTGTGTGTGTGTGTGTGTGTCCATCTGACCAGGGTTTTCGTTTTCAGGGGATGAATACGGGGGTCATGCTACCTCTCTTAGCTGTCAGGATTTCTGGTGTGTCTGCATTTTCTCTCTCTCTCTCTCTCTCTCTCTCTCTCTCTCTCTCTCTATCTATTTACTCCTGTTACTGCAACTGAATAGCTTTTTTGTGTACTTGTACTTTTCTGAGTCAGTAATTTTACTCCTACTTATGTATGTTTTTGCTGAAGTATTCAACTCAGCTACAGTTTAAATCACATCCATTACAGACTTCAAATTCTGTGGCTCTCCATATAAGCAACAGAAACTGGACCAACGTGAATTGGCCAATTGTGGAGCCTTTCACAGTGAAAGTTGAGTCACCAAAGAAGAGAAGAGTAATCTGGCTTTACTTTACTTTACTTTACTTTTTACTTCACTTTATTTTGTAATTTCTAATTATTCCAATTAAAAGAATCAAGCTTAACTCTGACCTCTCGTCCTTTTAGAATCGCATGGAAAAGATCACAGCTAACAACGTTCTCTTTTCTAAAAAATAACTCAGTAACTTTTACTCTGATTTCGAATTAGCTACTTTTTACTTTTATTTAAGTATATTTTTACACCGGTCATTTTACCTCTACTTAAGTCAAATTTCAGCATGGTGACAATACTTCTACTTGAGTATAGGATGTTTAAAACTCTTTCCGCCCCTGAACAAGTTCAGTGTCATGATTGGCACATCACATGTCAACATAAGCATTCGTATGTGCTTGTCCATATTGGAGACACTACCAGAGCTCATGCACTGCCTCATATATAACATAACCTAACATATGCTATTTGGTGGATGCTTTCATGCACCATGAGTAAATACATATCCAGTATGGGTGGCTTAACTCTAACTATTGTTAGGTCCATGCAATACCTATGGAGTTATACCATCATCACAGGATGCAAAGCACGCAATGATCCTGATTGTGTGTAATGTTTAATGTTGAGGCTGAAAAATACAACTAAGATTCTTGATCACTCCATGATCTAGTTATAGCAGCGCCTAGAGTGATATTCTGTAGACTAATTTGTTAAATCAGACTCATTCTGCTTCTATTCATAGCCCGAGCATCAAAGGGGAAGCTGTGGTTTCATAAGATGGAACAAGACATTAAATTACTCTTTCCTGTGCGCCGGAGAGCATCAGTGAAAAAACTAGAGAAACTGTTGTAAGGAAAATAACACCCTAAATTGTCAGCTTTAGGACGTGTCACGGGAAAGATTTTCAGTGTACAGTCACACAACCTGAAACCAAGCTGTGATTGTATTGTAAGTATGATACACACAAATCAATTGTGTCAATGTCTACAATTATGTTTCTACCAAATGAGTTGAAAATGAATACATCTGTTTACCCAAACTCCTCTACCATCACACACACACACACACACACACACACACACACACACACACACCTACACACACACACACACACACCTACACACACACACACACACCTACACACACACAGTCTTGGCTTTAACAAAGGCAATTAAGATTTGATTCCCTCAGCCCTGCAACTTAATAATTCATATTTCCTGATACATGAGTGGTAATGACCAGCTATTTTCAGCGTCCCCTCTGAGCACCTCAAGAGCTCATTCCTGATTGGCTGAATGGCCAAGACTGGCAGGAAGTCAACTGTGTGACAGTCCAAGGGGGAACCTGCTCCGGTCAGTATCTCTTTCTCAAGCCGGCCTGCTCAGACGGCCAGTGGAACACATGCGAAGACTCGGGTGATTGACAGTGATTGACAGGTCGCCGATTACGGGCCAATAGCAGGCGCCGCTGCGGCTCTGTGGACAACCTGCAGCCTCGCTTTGGCTGCTCCGGCTCCAAAAAATGTCAACATGGCTGCGATCGTAAACCCAATCTTTTGGCTTCAAAACGGCCCTTCAGAAACCTATGGGTGACGTCACACTCACTACGTTCATCTTTTTTTTAAAAGTATATGTTAGTAGCACAACAGAACAGAGCAGAGCAGAGCGGGGTGTGTTGTGTTGCTGAGCAGCCTGGGAAAGCTGTCAGAGCAGTAATGGAGGTGAGATATGGCCCTCAACTCTCTGTCTCTCCCTGGAGGGCTTTTAGCCTCTTGCTAAGCATGCAGCACTGTCCCAGGCTATTTACAGAGGTGACTTATGCAGGCTGGTGTAAGGCACACTGCCTCTGTAAGAGGACACTGCTGCTCTGAGAGGCAGAGAAACACTCTGGCTGGCTGTGGGGCCGAGGTGGGCCGCTTGTGAGCTGGCTGGTCAGAAGGAGGGGTTTTTTTTTACATTTATTTATCCAATGAGGGTTTGCAGAGCATGCATGGTCTTTTTCTACTGTTGGCCACTGAGCAGCTCCACTAGAACAGGAGGATTAAGTGCCTTGCTCAAAGGCAAGGAGGAGGCACTCATTTACTTTCCCCACCATGACTTTCCAACTTAGTCCTAGTATTTGAATTGGTGGCTTTCTGGTCACAAGCCTGCTTCTCTATCTACTGCCGCTCTCAGGCTAGCTGGCAGGTGGATTGATAATGTGATGCAAGATATCTGTAAAGAGGAAATCAGCAGTACAACTCTGCAAAGCATGTGAGCGTACATGGGAGCCACACTGAGAAGATGAAAAGCAGTGATGTTTCTGCCCCTTGATTAGTGTAGATCCCTTGGTACGATGTCTGAACATCTGAGTGGGTCATTGTCTGTGTGGATGCATGATGTCTTAAAATGCAAATAACTCTGTGTGCAAAATGTGAAAGAAACACCACAGAAGGATTGGACACAACTAGAAACAGTCAGTAGTTAGACATTGAAATAGTGTGGTGGAAAGTGAGGGTGGGCTGACCTTTACCAAAGTTTTACTTGCCTAAACCTAAACCTTTGAGGCTGTGTTGGTTGGTGGGTTTGGGATCGAACCTTGATCTAATAAGATTACGCACCAAAAGGGCTTAGATGAAAAATTCAGATAATGTAAAGTAAGTTGTCAGTCACAGAAAAAGCACTTTGGATAGCAATGTCCACCAAATGGCATATGTTCTGTTATGTATATTAAATGGACTTTAAAATACTTTCCTGTGATTGTCAATTCTTCGTAACAGTCAAAATGAAAAGAACTGTGCTCAGGCTGAGAAGTTCTTGGAAGCTTTTTTTTTAGAAATACAGTTGGGTGCGTGAGGTACAATGTTGTGTGTGTGTGTGTGTGTGTGTGTGTGTGTGTGTGTGTGTGTGTGTGTGTGTGTGTGTGTTTGTGTGTGTGTGTGTTTGTGTGTGTGTGTTAGGTGGGGAAAGGCAGACAAATTGGTCGTGTGGTGATGTGATAATCTGAACCTGACTCTACCCAGTTGCTGAGAGCAGCAGTTTGGCAGATTGTCCCTTTCTCACACAACACTTTCTGCCTGTCTCTCTGCCTGTTTCTCTCTCTCTCTCTCTCTCTCTCTCTGTCTCTCTCTCTCTCTCTCTCTCTCTCTCTCTCTCATACACACACACACACACACACACACACACAAACAAAGCACACCTGACGTATGTAAAAACCATTACAAATCAGTAGCCAACATTCCCATTTCTTTCACTGCCTTGTTGTGTGACTGTGGCCAAAGGAGAGCTGTAAGCTACAGATAAATCCAATATAAGAAACTCTGTTAGCTTGATGCATGACCATTAATCACTAAAATATGCCTAGTAATCTCAATGGATCCATATCCATAGAGTCTTTCCCTTTGACGAACTACTGGCCCATTGGAAATATCTGCTGCTTAATTTTATCTCTGGAAAATAGCACATTTCAATATTGTATTAATTGAAGATCACTGATATCTGAATTGAGAGGAGAATGAGAATCTGAGAGTGAGAAGCATGATATACCAGAGACAATCCAAGGCTTCTTTCTCTGGAGCAGAATTTCAAAAGTAGAGAAAATAGTCAAATTGTCACACTGATTTTAAATAAAACTCATCTTAGTCTAGGAGAAGTAAATGAGAGGAAGAGGAGATCTGATTTAGGATATTGCTTTCCTCTGGGGAATTGCATTTGAAGTTTGTTTCAAAATGAGATATCTACCATTTGGAGAGAAAAAAATGACACCTTCTGTTGCAAAATGGTTGGTAGCACAAAATGAGATTACTTAATGGTACAATTATAGAGGACAGTAGCTGAAATTAAGCCCTTAGTCGACAAAATGATAACACTTTACCAGATTAGATCCTCATTTTTACAGATACTGAATGATGAATATGAGGTAAGGATTTATTTTTCCAAGATGGATAGCGTTTTGGAAAAGAAGTCGGCAAGTCTGCAAAAGCAGATCGCACGTATCTGAGCTCCCTGCTGCTGCCTCCCATTGTGCACGCCATGATTTAGTTTTCCAAAACCTTTAGGGTCAATATCACTAATTTCAGTTTCAGAATGTGTGATTTCTAATGCCCTAGTACAGTTTGTATTAGTGCTGCAGAGGTTTGCCAAAGATGACAAAGGTAATCGAAAGACAATGTAAATGTTCAATCAGTTTCCATTCTTTGCCAATGGAGCAGTTCCAGGCCATGCATCAGTCTGACAACACAATTTATAATGCTGGTTCCTTTATTTCTACTTTTGGGAGAGAAATGTTCAGATTCATTAGTATTGATTGGGCTGTCGTCGGCCATAAGTGTTATGCATATGAATTCATAAACAGGATGGTAATCCCCTCTAATGAAAGCATTATCTCCAGTTCTGGGACAATTCTTCTTATTATTAACTCTGAAATTCTTTCATTTTTACTTTAGGTTGATACCTTGGGTGGGTTGTGTTCTTTTGGGGCAATGTGTCTGGTTCCATTGTGTCAAGACAAGCTCAATCAATCACAGATAAGATAGTAGTCCCTTATCAATTCCTCCCCCCATCCTCTTCCTCCTACGCCCACATCCCCCCATCCCGCCTCCTCCCACGCTCAGTATCTATCCAGTCATACTTGGCAGGACGCCACACTGGAAGCGTCCATGAATCCCCCAATTCGACCTTACCCAATAATCTGCACCTGTTTTGTCTGATTTCCTCCTTGGCTTCACCTGTCATACAGCTGTAACTCCACTCGGCTGAAACCCTAACTGCAGAATTCATGACTGCATCCAGGATTCCCCCTCTGGAGCCAAGTCCTCCATCTGAAACCCCTTCCTTCCCTTCCTTCCTCCCACCATGACCCTTCCCCCAACCGGGGCACAGATCCATCCGGTGTCATGCTTGGCAGAGACCCACCTCCAAGGCCAGCTCCTCTATCTGAAACTGCTTCATGGCCCTGCGGTTCCCATCCACGTTTTTGTGGTAGTAGATCACCATCACGTCGTACTTCTTCATGACGGACTTGTAGTTCTTGGCGCTCAGGTCGTGCACGCGGTCTTTGCCGTCATACTCAGGGATTTCCAAGCCCATCTCCCCCCAGGACAGGGTCCCCAAAGAGAGGAAGACCCCCAGGAACACCCAGCCCCACTTCATGGTGATCGTCACCTGGTGATCACAACACCGCCTCTTCTCTGAGCCTTAACAGGTGAACTGTCGGTCGGTGGGGTAGAAAGGGAAAAAATATACAACACGAAAATCTTAAGGTTCCTAATGAGAGTTGGTCCGCAGCAGGGAGAATTAGGAACAAAGTCCACTTCCTATCCCCACCGGCTAGAGAAGAGCAGGTCGGACAGTGAAGCCCTCCCTTTTAAAAAAGAACTACACGTGGGTCTGCCGACGCCACTGGTCGAGCGAGGGGGGCGGGGCAATTTGGGGACATGAGTCAGTATGTGAGGGGGCACAACACGGGTGCTTGAGCCGTGCCCAAGCCGGAGGGGCTGCCAAAAAAGTTGGAATGACAGTGGGAGGGAAGGGAAGGGAGGGGAGCGAAGGGGGGGAGGGGGTGGTCAGAAAAATAGCAAATGGGTGGTAACATGGGAGGAGCTATCTTTAGGTCATACGGCCACCTGTTTGAAGCTGTGGCTGCAAAAAGAGACAGTGATCAAGATCAAGGGAGCGAATGCAAGAGCAAGAGTTCGAGCAAAGTGGGAGATAAGGTGTTGGGGTCGGGGGTGGAGGGGGGTGAAGAAAGTTAGGAAGGAGGGGTTTGAGGGCGAGAGACACCAGCTAGTGTCATGGAGGGTTGAAGGTATCGATGGATGCATGATGAGAGCGGGAGGAAAGGAGGGTGCCAAGATTCCATTCCCATATTAAGTTTTGTGGAGGAGACCGGCCCTCGCTAAAAATAAGGCCTCTGTGGAACAACACTGTGGACAAGATGGTTGCCATGGAGTCCACGCAGAGGGTCAGAGTGTAGAGTTGCTCTGTAGGTGCAGATCAAGCGGCCAAAACCACGGGTGAATTTTGAAGCCAATAAGGAAGTGGCTGCAGGTGACAATTCCTCTAACGTCCGCTATCCAAACCTGGCCCAACTCCATGCAAGTCAATGGGACCACAACCCAACTTCTGCTAAAATTATATATATACAGTATATAAGTGGTTCTGGTATCAGTAGCTAATTTTTCTTCTTCTAATGTGTGTCCTTATGGGGATTTTCAAAATAATTGTGTCATTAATGGGATATAAAACGTCAAGTCAGGCTCGTTTTGGCTGAGCCGGCTCCAAAAAATGTCGGCATGGCGGCGATCGTAAAGCCAATCTCCAGGCTTCAAAACAGCCCTTCAGAAACCTATGGGTGATGTCACACTCACTACGTCCATCCTTTTTTACAGTCTATGGTACAGATACACATGGAGAGGCAGCGCTGAGTAGGGAACATTTTTCTTGCATTTAAAATCCCATTACTTCTTTGAAAATGGTGTATCTTTAATGATGACCTCATCATGTACCAGAAGGCGTACATTTCAAAATTCTAACCAATAAAACCATTGCAGATTTTTTAACAATCCCGCCACTCCGCCCCTCCCATCAAATCAAACTGCCTTTCTCTCCCTGACTGATATCCCATTGGTTTACACCTTTGAGTGATCCCTCCTCACATTATGTCCCGCCCCAACATCCTGTTTCAACAGGAAATACATCATATTACAGAAGCAAGATGCTCTCAAAATGCCATTTCATTGAGACTTTAACTTTTCCTGATGTTAGCCATTTCAACTTTTACATGCAGATGCTGTAGCCGTAGCATGCTAGCATGCTTACTGCTGCACTCTGGGTCCATCCCAAAGAGGAACTGTTTGGAAAATGCAAGTTTTGCTCTCAGCTGTTGTAAGTTATCATAATGGTCTGGTAGATAGCGAAAGACATTAGAATTTTGTTTGAAATTTACCAATTTGGTCCCTCTGTATAACCGTATAACTATGATTAATGTCCGTCATTTGCAGAATGAATGCAAGATGGGAGACTTCTTCAATGGCTGCCTGTATTTGGCCATCTCCAGTGTCAACAGAGAGTAAAATGGCAACATAAACATTGTTAATAGGCATGAAGTTTGCTGTTTCCTGATGGACTGTCTGTATCCAGAATTTATTTGTACAACATACTGTATCAAGCTGAGAAGCCGGGGGAAGAATAAAACTTGTCTCCAAGCAGGTCAGAGGCATCAGGAAACCACTGGCTCAGTAGATTAGAGTAATCAATTACAATAAAGAAACAAAACTGACAGATACACGGGCAATATTGTCCAAAGATCATCATTGTTGTGATGCATCTTGGGAATGACACGGCACTCCCTGGCTTTGCATCAATAAATTATCAAGTTACATGGCAGTTTCCAGTGTTTGAATGGAGAGAGAGAGGGAGAGAGAGAGAGAGAGAGAGAGAGAGAGAGAGAGGATATATGTGCATCAGTGCATGGCGGCTGTCCTGTGGAATGGCTGACACGACAGTGTCATGTATGTCATGTTCTGCTGCGTGTGTATGCATGCGGTCCATAGATACACATGCATGTTGGAGTATATTTAGGAAGACTTCATCATCAGCAGAGGAGAGAGAGAGAGAGAGAGAGAGAGAGAGAGAGAGGGCAAAGAAGGGAAGAGGGGAGAGAAAGAGAGTTAAGATAAAGAAGATACAGACCTAAAGTGCATGTGAGAGAGAGATACCAGAAGGTGCAGAGGAAAGAGAGAGACAGACAAAGAGAGAGAGATGCCAGGCACAGAAATGAGAGGGAGAGAGAACAGAGAAAAAGGAGAGAGAGAAATAGAGATACCAGAAGGTACAGAAGAAAAGAAGAGAGAGAAAGATTATTATTGATTATTATTATGATTGATTACTGTTATGATTATTATTGTTCCTGTTTGATGTACTGTGATTTAAATGATTTAGCAACACATATGTATGTCATACTAATAAAGCTCACTGAATTGAATTGAAAGAGTGAGTGAGAGAGAGAGAGAGAGAGATGCACATATTGACACAATGTATGATATGACACATACTGTAACATTGTATCCTAACAGTCATGCCAATGAAGCATATTTGAATTGAATTGAGAGATAGAGAGATACGAGAGGGTACAGAGGAAAAGGAGAGAGAGAGAGAGAGAGAGAGAGAGAGAGAGACAGAGAGAGAGAGAGAGAGAGAGAGATGTCAGGAGGTAAAGAGAGGAGCGGCGGCAGAGAGAGACAGTGTGAGAGCAGACCCAGCTATTAGTTTACAAAGAGAAAGAGGAGAAGCTGGTTATTAATAACAGTGTGTAACGTGATCCCGCCTCTCCTCTCCCCCTCTCCTCTCCTCCTCCCCTCTCCTCCTCCCCTCTCCTCTCCTCCCTTCTCCTCCTCTCCTCCCCTCTCTTCTCCTCTCCTCTCCCCTCCTGTCCTCTCCTCTCCTCCTCTCCTCCCTTCTGCTCTCCTCTTCTCTCCTCTCCTCCCCTCCCTTCTCCTCTCCTCTCCCCCTCTCTCCTCTCCTCTCCCCTCCTGTCCTCTTCTCTCCTCTCCTCTCCTCTCCTCCCCTCCCTTCTCCTCTCCCCCTCTCTCCTCTCCTCTCCTCCCCCCCCCCCCCCCCTCTCCTCTCCTCTCCTCTGCTCTCCTCTCCCCTCCTCCGGCCCATATGGCGGCTCAGACAGTGTGTGCCCGTTCAGATGCCAGTGTGAGGAGTGGCGGTCCGGGGCGAGCGGCGGCGACAGGTCCAGCAGCATCATGATACCATAACGCTTTTCAGATGTAAACAAATTCACGGGGCCGTCGGTGGGGCATGTGGAATGTAAAATGAACGTTGGGATTCACCCCTTGCGGTTGCTAAATTGAGTGTCGGTGTTTGCTCTGTAGACGTTTTTGAACTGCCTCAGTCAAGTGAGTGTTAGTGTAATAGCTTCATTCAAAAGTCTAATCCAATGGAATATGAGTCAGGGAGAGAATGGGAATTTCATTTGATGGGTGCGGGGTTGTTCAACAATCTGTGATGGTTTTGTTGGTTGGAATTTATATTTACGCGAATTTATACTGGTGCAGCATGAGGTCACCATGAAAGATACTCTGTTTTTCAGGAAGTAAAAGTAATGGGGAGTTCATTTCATGGGGACTTTAAAGAACTTTTTGGGGTTAAATAGTTTAAAAGATACAAGTACGTAACAGTTTTGCCAGCTGGAATGTCAAATCTCTGATGCTCCGTGTCTCCGAACTGCGCTCAAACCCAGATAGAGCATTATAATTCCAAACTCATGAAGTATAGACATTGTGTTTTATCTTTTATTATTAAAAATGTACATTTCCAAAACCACATAAACAATTATATGCAGTATTTACAAAAGGACACGTGACAACATTTAGATGCTTGCACTATTCCTGAAGGCAAGGTGAAAACAAATGAACCAAAGAATAGTAGTACAGTTGTAGAAATCTCACATTGCAGTACTCCTGCAAGGCTGTGCGGTTCAAAAAATAATTTTGTTTTTCTTTTCAGTCATCATAAGGTGCATGGTCTGGCAAGTGTTTTAAAGATTAGAGGTTTGTGTTACAATATGCTTATTAAACTCTATATAAAACATTTGAGAAATAGGCTAATAGGCAGCAGTGGCTGTTGCAGTACGAGCGGAGGACAGTTACAAGATAGATGCAGGATTACATACACAGCAAAATCATCAGTGTTAATTTAAGTGTGAGAGTGTAAAAATCAACACATGCCAGTGTTAATATGAGTCCAGTGAACAGTTATGACACTGGAAGGTTTCACATCTGCTACGTTCAACATTCACTATCTGTCTAATCATCAGGAATGTTGATGTTTAACACAGTGATGTCAGATTGTCTGTGCGGCTCATTGATATTCATTCATGCATAATGAGCGGTGTGTATGTGTGTGTGCATGTGTATATTTGCACTACCAGTCAAAAGTTTGGACACACCTGATTGAATGTACAATGTTTTTCATTCCCTTAAAGCCATTTTGATCTAAAGGCTTCTGCTTAAATGCTTGAAATTTGTTTCTTAGACAAATATAAATAGTGAAGTTGATCCTATGTATGAATTTCTTTCCAAAGCCTTTTGCCTTTCCATCAAGGCAAAGGGCGGCTACTTTAAAGAATCTAAAATATAAGATAGTTTTGATTTGTTTAACACTTTTTTTGGTCCCTGCATAATTCCATTTGTGTTATTTCATAGTTTTGATGTCTTTACTGTCATTCTAAAATGTGGAAAATAGTAAAAATAAAGAAAAATGTGGTGTGTCCAAACTTTTGACTGGTAGTGTATGTATCTATGCAAGTGTGTGACCAGGTGACCTCCCAACTGTTGCACCTCTGAGGTAAACAGCACCCTCCACTGGCAGTTGCAATACTGGCACCCAAGGGCCCTGACAGGTGGCAACACTGCCACCCTGCTCACATTTTCACAAGTCCATCTTTTACTTCTCTCCCCCCTCTCACCCTCCTTTCACTTCGACTGGGAGAAGATGAATGATAACAAGCGTCCATATTATGTGCCGAGGTCATTAAACTCTGTGTGTGTGTGTGTGTGTGTGTGTGTGTGCTGTTGCCACGGTGACTGGAAGGTTAACTCCATCAACTCAACAGTCACTTCATCAGGCAAGAAAGGCAACATGGCATGAATGTGGAGACAGCCAATCACACTAACAGTAGAGGAATCGACGAGGGTAAATTGAATGTAAATGAAGCAAATTAAGGCGATCAGTCAATTAAGACAGATTAACTGCTTGTGGTGACATCTATATCCTTGAAAACAAAGCTCACGTCCCACGGTTCAGTGAAGCTCGCCGGTAATTTTTCAGTCTCGGAATATGTGTAATGAACAGGCACAGGCCATTTTCTCCTGCACTTCTTTTTTAAGGATGTGCCACTGCGATCAATGAAGCGATCCATTATCCATTATATCTCGAGTCATTACTGCTCTCTCCCCCAACGGCGACGATTGAATCGCGGACAAGATGGAGACCTCCGTGTCTCCGCGGGGCGACGAAAGGCCCACATGTTGTGCGTCACCTCCTCCGCCGTAGCAGAGGGTGAGAATGTGACACGTCTAACTCGGGGTGCTAATGAGATCTAACGCTCTATCACAGGGAGGGGGAGCGGGAGGGGGAGGGGTGGAGGAGGGGGGGGTGTAATACGAAAAAGAGAAAATTAGGTGAGAGCGGGAGAGGGATCGACAAGAGAGGAAAAGTCGCAGAAGACGAGGAAATGAAGGGAGAATGGGATGCGAGGCCGATATACAGGAAGAGAAAGAAAATAAGGAGCGTAGGATATAGGGGAAATTGTGGCCCGTGTGACTAATAACTACGCAGTGATTAATAAGTATAATAAGCGCAGAGTAATTACGCTCTCTGGAGATAAATGGGCTCTGAGACTCTACAGGACAGTGGAAAACACTCACACACACACACACACACACACACACACACACAAACTGTCAAACAGTACTTATTTCACAATCATCATGCTTACTGAGCTGTCATACTGCTGTTTTTATGGTATAATTAATTACATACTTTTTCCACTTTTTTTAAATCTTTTTTTCTGCCTTATGTCTTTATTCCTTAGCTTTTCGACATTTCACCCTGTTTCTTTTCCTTCTCTTTTTCTGTCATTTACTTATTTTCTACTTTTTTCCCCTTTATTTATCAGTATTATTTTCATGTATTTATTTGTTAATATTGTTTTGTTTTGTTTTTTAACTCTTGTTTGGGTTTTGTTTCTGAGTTGCCGTTATTACTGATTTTTTTTTTGATCACTTGTTGTGTGTTTGCTTTCGTTAGTATATATTATGGATATTTTGTGTGAACTACACTTTTGTGCTAAATAAAACCAAAATAAATAAATAAACAATGCAGCTGTAAATATAAAAAATATGCATCAGAAAAGTCCATATTTACAAGATAATACTTTTTTGTCTGTATTTTTGTCCAATGCCTCAGAAGACGTAGTCTAGCCGTCTTTTACACGGCTAATCGACATATAATTGCTCAGTGGGAACCGAATGTTCAGAACAGAGTGAGCGAGCACTGCGCTCCACTGCAATCTCACTTGTACTTTCTCAAATCAACCTGCTGTAAAATCTACTTGCTGGATTGAGAAAATAAAAGCAACCATGCTGGCACTTTTCATTCCAAAAAAAAGAGACAATTTAGAAAAACGGCGCCTACTCTTCTGATTACACCTGTTCTATGATTGATAGCAAGCACACTGTTACAGCAAATTGTGGTACGGAACTTTTTAATAGGTAGTCAGCTAAAGTCCTTGGTCGGCATAATTATCCAACTTTAAAGCTGCACAAGCCAACGTTGCACGTTGGTGGTTCCAAATGGCAGCAAGAGGAAACTGTTCGAACTTCAATACCCAGAAAATATGTAACATGAGGTCAGTAAACGTCCCACAGCTCGCTCATGTTCACCGACCGGCCGGTCTGTGATGCTTTATACCAAAGGAAACCAAAGAGACGAGAGAGGAGAAGAGCTAACATTGGTGAGTCCAGCTTTGTAATTTCCGCTTAATTTTCGATTTCCTGTGGGTGAAGAAGTGTCCGTACCTGACACCGGCTGGGCAAAAAGAGTGAATCTACAGCGTCTCAGTTAGTGTGGATGGGACGCTCTTCTCTGTTGCAGCCCCACTTAGTGCTTTAGGCTGATAAGACGGGTGTAATTTTACATTAAAACTTGCAGAGTGCAGCTTTAACAGAGTGGATTTTAGAATGATTGAATAATGACCTAAAGGAATTTTTTTTTCTCCCCAAATAGATATCAAAAAACATGGGAAAACATGACTCCACTTTTTTTTTTTTTTTTTTTTTCTTTTTTTTTTACTTGAACTAAAGGTTTCTACAAGTCTGTTTTTCGGAATTTCTGAAAAAGTTGTGATATAAAATGTTTTGATCCAACAGCAGCGGCATGTAGAGTTTTGGAGAACTCCGTGCCGGCCGCGCCCCCCGCTGGGCGCGCTCCGGCCCCGCTGCTCGCTCCCCCTCCGTCCCACGCCCACGGTCCGTATGCTGGCATAAACGTTGCTAAGCATCACTCTGCAAGGCTGGCACTTCCCCCGGTTCACACACACACACACACACACACACACACACACACACACACAGTGAACACAGACTCGTGAGCACAGACCGATGAATACAGGCAAACAAACACACGCATTCACAATTTAAAGTGTGCTTCAGTACATGCAGACACACACAGGCACGCACACGGATAGATACACACACACACACACACACACACACACACTCTAAGGCATGCACAAGTAAAACAATACATAAGAACAGGCCCACAATCATACAAAGGGGCAAAAAAACAGACACAGAAACAAGAGTGGAAGCACAATGCATACATATTCACATGCAGAAATACTTACACACACACTCTCTCAAGCGCAGACACACACACACACGCACACACACACATCTCTCTTGGTAAAGTGATGGGTTGGCACTGTGCACCAGCTGAAACACAGGGCAGCCTCTTAGCTCTGGTGTCCAAGCAACCAGAGAGGGCAGAGAAGAGTGTACACACACACACACACACACACACACACACAAGCAAAGACAGACGTATGTTTCTTTGACGTGCAATTTTACATTATTAACAGTTAAGTCTTTGACATTTCCACATGTCCGTGAAAAGGGCATGTGCCACTGCTACGAGCGCGACGATCCTT
This sequence comes from Centroberyx gerrardi, assembly GCF_048128805.1. Taxonomy (NCBI): domain Eukaryota; kingdom Metazoa; phylum Chordata; class Actinopteri; order Beryciformes; family Berycidae; genus Centroberyx; species Centroberyx gerrardi. Next base: position 6,912,058 of record NC_136019.1, on the reverse strand, counting down.
CAACTGCTGTCAAGCGTCACGCGTCTTGCAGGCCAGTTTGACTCGTCTCAAGATTCAATACTTCATTCCCCATGTCAAATAAAATGACTGGAATTTACTTGAGTGCAGTTAAACCTGCAATAAGCGATATCAGACCTCATAACCAATCTTGAATCTCATGTGTGCTGTGTGGAGATTTCATTGAGCCATAATGATATAAACCAATATCCACACAGCAGGCAGCTGTGTTGCTGTTTTCTCCTCTTTTCTAAAGCTTGGTGTCAAATTCCGCTCCGGAACGAAGCTCCTCCCGGTCCATTCAGCGGCTTTTCATTTTTTTCTTTACTAGCTTGTCTCCTCCCTCGCTGTTTAAAAGCGCCGCTCTCCCCCTCCCATTCCTGAAAAAAGTTCTGGTAATGACGGAATCGATGAAGCGAGCGAGTAAACTTGTTAAACTAGTAAACGTGCTACCTCCCTCTTCACTTGTCATTGTGGGACATGTGACCTTCAGCAGGAGAAAGATCTGTCAAAGAGAGACTGGCAACCGGTGACACTTCTCCGTAGGTACGTTTAGCTTAGCTGTTAGCCTTTGTCCTTCAAGGCCTCCGTAGTGCGGTGACTTTGCTGTACTTGTGGTTTCTGTCGCCCTCTAGTGGTTGGAAAATCGCTTATTGCAGCTTTAAAACATAAAACCAGCAGACACCATCATGCATTAAAGACCCCATGACATGGCATCTTTACTTCCTTGATTTGATGCATTTCCTGTTGAAACAGGATGTTGAGGCGGGACATAATGCAGTGAGGGATCATTCAAAAGTCTAAACCAATGGAATATGAGTAAGGGAGAGACAGGCAGTTTCATTGTCCAGGTGTGTAAGAAATAGGGCAATTTTACAATACATTTGCATTGCATATTGGTAAATAAATACTCAATTTGTACTACTAAGATTTGTTTTTACTTCTTTCCCACTGCTGGAAACTGGCAGCAGGCCTTGCAGATGGAGCACGGTGCTGTTTTTTTCCCTCTCTGTCCCCAACCGGTCCGTCTTCCAGCCCTCGCCTGTTGAGTTGTTTTATTTTTTTTGTCGAGGCGGTGGTTTGTGTGAGGTCGGCATTTTCTCCTACCGCTGCCTGCATGGAGCCAACATTTTCTACAGGCTGCGTACTCGTGTTTTCTTTCCAAAAAAACGCTTCATTTTAGTAGCTGGGTGAAAGGGTGAAATGCAAAAAAGGGCTTGCCTAATTAGCAATTCTTTTTTGCCCCTTCATTGTTCATTTTACAGGCATTTTGTGAACATTCAAGGGCATTTGTCCCCCTATTGCCCTTGTTTATTTCTATTACTTCTGCCATACATGTCCATGTCAGTACTACGACAACATTTAGGCGCTGTCAGAAACTATCGATATGAAGCGGCTCTTTGACAGTTGGCTGATGACTGGAGGATGGGATGTTGCTTAGTAACGGAAAACCTGACAGACTGACTGATCAAGCCTCAAACCGAACAGTTGGTGTGTGTAGGATGGGCATACCAAGTAAGTGTGCATGTGTGTGTGTGTATATTGAGCTTAATAAAATTGCTCCATCCACATTTTTGAACCAAGGACCTGGAGAGAGACAGAGGGAAAGAGAGAGAGAGAGAGAGAGAGAGAGAGAGAGAGAGAGAGGGAAAATGAGAAGGAGTGAGTCAAGGGGTTTACCCAGTTTACGATCAAAATGTGTGTGTACAATCAAGAGATTGAAGCAGATGGTGATTCAATCAAGAGCACACAGTCGGCCAGAGCCCCATCTATTACCTCCTTTCTGAACAGATTTTTTTTTTTTTTTTTTTTTGCTCAGAGCATCTTTTGCCCAATCGACTTGTCCGTTCAAAAATATTTTATCCATGTTCTGTCAGTCAGATCTCACCCAAACAGCTCAGAAACGTCTCAGATTAATATTCACGTGGCTCTAAACTACCCTTACGAAAGAAAAAGTCCCATGTGAAAATATGCATGTGAATTCAAAGACAATGTTTCTTTAACGTGTGAAAAATTCATTTCACATGCAAAACGCATGTGAATTTTTCACACGTTAAAGAAACATTGTCACATCTTGTAACGGCAGGTGACTACTTGTGAAAAAAAGAAGAAAAACACATTTCACCTGTGAATTGAAAGTACAAACCGTCACATGTGACGTCGGAAGACAACTTGTGAAAAAAAACTTGTTGACGTGACGTGAAAACCAACGTGTCCAAAACGCACACATGCTTTGAATTCGCATGCGTATTTTCACATGGGACTTTTTTGTCAGGGTAGATCGGATTCAGTTAGTCTCTCAGTCTCACCCACGATTTGCAAGGATATTTTCTAGATTGTGAGAAGCCTGCCATTGCCTAGTTTTCTAGATTTACAACAATCTTTCTCGTGATCTCTCAGATGAACGTTGAGACTCTTTTCCACCTCTAAATCTCGCAGCTTCTCACAGTTTATTTCGGTTCATGTGTGAACCGAAAAAAAGGGAAATCCGCACTCTCAAATAGATATCTCGATTGATTTATTTTACGTTTCAAACAAAAAAACATGCAGCTTGGCAGACTGAGACGACAGCGTTTCGCCCGAAGGCTTCGTCAGGTCATTCAGGTTCACGTGTGGAAAAACATCTAAAACCACATTCAGGCCTTTGGTCTTTTCAAGAACCAGTTAAATAGATGCACCCCCCTCATCTAGCTGCACCATTTCACCTTCTGTCTCCACACAACTGAACAATGCAGCAGCCATTTTGTGCTGCGGTTAATGAGCTGGAATCAATACCTCAGCAGGGCTCCGAGCAACAGCTAACGCAACAACCTTGTTAGGCCTTAATTGGAAATTGTAATTGTGTCCTGGCTAACAGGCCTTGAGGGGAGAGTTTAATTAAGAAACTGCTGGTAATTGATGCCAATTATCATCGTACGGGTGTCTCACCCAGACCTGGTCCAGCCCAGCGGGGAAAAGTTGGAAGCGCTGACGCAGATTCCACAGAAAACCGGGCGAAAAATGACTCAGCGCCAGGGAAAAGATTTAGACCAGTGACGTGAATCTTCAGCAGGAGAACAATCATTTATTTCCGTTGTCTTTCCTTTCATGTAACCATAACTGTATTTGTCTTTGAGCGTTACAGAAGGTGGATTCTGTGTCTCTTGAGTTTGTGTTTGGGACTGGAGGAGTAACTGGCTGACTAAGCGGAGAGACACGCAGTCTTTCTCAATATGCGTTGTTCTTGCGTCCTCCATGACGCGCTTCACATAACATCTAACGCCCAAAGTACGATTCCAAAACAAAAGGACGGAGGACGGATAAAGATCCCTGAAGTTCACTTTCCGGCCGAGGATGCTTCAGATGGTGAAACTGCCGACGAGAGCGAATGGGAAGCCCCAAGATTCACTGCGAGAACGACGCATCGTGTCCAAAACAGGTGGGAAAATGAGCAGATGTGCGTCAGTCACGCAGCCCGTCTCGAACTTTAAGACGCATTCGGTCTTCTCACTTTCTTGAGACGTTCGTTCTGTCCGAGGCAACCTGCTGGGAAGATCGTTCTCCACAAGAAAGCGAGTATCGACTCGCCGTTCTTGTGTTTAATATTCACTTAAGGTCAGGATGTGTCGGTCTGAGCTCCATCTCCTGCCTTTCCCAATCCTTATTTTTATGCTTACTGTATAATGAGTCATATAATTTCATGCGTGCACTGCAAACAACGTCAAAAATTCTGCCGGTGAGGAGAGATAACTCCACTTGTTTCCAATGCAGCTTCACTTGTTTCAGGAATTTTCTAGAAATGAGTGTCAGTATCTTGAAAAAAGTCAGAATAAGGCAGATCACTGTGCTACTGTCAAGAAAATGACACTTGATTCTACAAAATACTTGAAACAAGTTGATTTGCATCGGAAACAAGTGAAATTACCTCACCCTATTGGCAGATTTTTTAAATTGTTTTAAGAAAATTACGACTTTAGGACTCAATAACAGACTGAATGACTTGTTAAGATGTAGATTTTCTTTGCAGCGTGATTTGCACCCTCAAAAACATCCATTCGTTCACTCATGCTCACCGCAGCACCGGGGGAATGTCATCAGGATGCAATTAAACAAACCTCACTGCTAAACGGCCAAGGAGTCACGACTGCCTGCAACATCAGGACACATTTAAACTTTTAGACTTGGCTGCAGTATCCGTGGGTCAGGAGAGGGCAAGCCAAACCCTGCATGACTCAAACCAACCAGAGGGAACTTGTGTATTTGTCTCTTGAGCATAAAATTTAACATAAAAACAAGGAATGACCTGTCGCTGTTTGGCTTCTGCCAGAATGTTTTATCAAACTGACGACAATTCATGTTTCAAGTTCAGCCAAACCTCTGTGTTCAGTTGGAGCATTTTACTGTATGTCACCAGGTTATGTAATAAAACACATTTTGGGAGCAGCAAAGCAGTTAAGTGGATATTCCTTCTTTTTAATGGTGATTTTTGCTTTCATCCATCTCAGAATTGTTATTTTAACAGGGTTATGAACAAAAGTTGGTAACGTGGAGAGAAAAAAAAAAAAGATATTCCGTCTTTTTAAAGTCTCCTGTGAAGAATTTCTTATTTTTTTTATACTTTATTTTTATTATTTTAACAGGATTATAAACAAAAGTTGGTAATGTGGAGAAAAAACAAAAAAAAAACAAAGAGGGGAGTAGTTTGCCAGGAATTTTATTTTCTTTTTTCCCATTTTTAAACAGACAGTTCGCACTTAGTTGAAAGAAAAAGGGATTAAGTTGTCACCCTCTCAATTTACCTGCAATATACTTTCCATTTGTCCCAATAAGCCTCACATTTGTGAAAGTCAAACATTCCATACTGTATTATACAATCAACTATATTCATCCACTGGCCAAGAGTAGGAGGTTCCTGTGAATACATTTTTGAATGTGCATGAAACCTCTCCTGTCCTTTTCCTGTTTGGCCGGGAGGAAACTGAACAGTGAGTTTAACCAATGGATCAACTGTCAAATGTTATATTGGAAGCATCATCTTGGGAACTTTCCTCTTGATGGAAATCAAACAACACACATGGAATTATGCAGTGACCAAAAAAGTGTTAAACAAATCAAAACTATCTTATATTTTAGATTCTTTAAAGTAGCCGCCCTTTGCCTTGATGGAAAGGCAAAAGGCTTTGGAAAGAAATTCATACATAGGATCAACTTCACTGTTTATATTTGTCTAAGAAACAAATTTCAAGCATTTAAGCAGAAGCCTTTAGATCAAAATGGCTTTAAGAGAATGAAAATCATAGAACATTCAATCAGGTGTGTCCAAACTTTTGACTGCTAGTTTATATTTGATTGTGTTTTGATTTAATCAGGCGGTCTAAGTCTGTCTCTTTCCCTCGCTGGTGAGTGTTATCTCGTTGCTTAGTGCGGTTTGTCATTAACACTCTGAGTCGCTAGTCTCCTGTGTTTATAATGGGGTCTTCAATTGATGCCCTGAGCTGCTGGTCTCTACTTAGTGCTGTTTGTGATTAGTGCTCAGTCTCTAATTGCTGCTGTCGGATCAGTGTCATCTTGGGAGAGGACACAGGGAGGGAGGGACTGAAGGGAAGGGAAGGGGGGGGCGAGGTTTGAGAGCAGGAGAGAAAAAAATAGGGTGAAAAATATCTATAAGGCAGGAGGTGAGCGATGGCTGCGGGGAGCAGTAATGGCAGAGTGATAGATGGGAGAGACACTGGCAGAAAGACAAGGTTGAAGGGAAGGAGAGGCAGTGGAGTGAGAGAAAGATGCGGCTCCACAGTGTTTTTTGACAAAATGTTGTTTTTTTTTCCCATTAAATAAACCGACCAAGGGAATCCTAAGGGCAACCTGTGATGCCTTATTGATGCCATCTGTTCACTTTGATCTCAAGAGGGGAGATTTAGATGAAGAGAAGACGACGGGTTAAAGGAGGATTTAAGCCTTGAGGTAGTTGAGATCATGCAAGTCGGTATTAGGAAGCTGTTAGTAGTTTGTACAGTTAGGTTATGTTCACACTGTAGGCTTTCATGCTCAATTCCCTATTGCTGCTTATATCTGATTTAACTGGATGACTGTTCATATCTATTATAGGATCTAACCCATGTTCAATACCAATATGAGCATCAAGTCATTCAAGTATTTCCCTTTCCTCAATGCTAATTATGACAGCTGTCTCAGGTGAATGATGAAAGATTTACTTATTGTCATGGCAACGCTGACAAATTCCAATATGAGCATTCAAAACACAATTTGCATGTAGGTCGCATGCCTCGGGATCAGTTTTTGAGGCACATATCCATGTGGTTCACACTGCAAAAAATGACAAGCCGTCCAGTGATTTTAACTTGTTTCCAGATCTATCAAGCTTATTTTGTGATATTTTTAGTCAAATTATCTCGCTGCACTGGCAGATAGTCTTGCTGGTTTCAATAAGTTTCACTTGATACATGCCAATATGACTTCGTTCAAGAAATCATCGTAAAACAATGAAGACAATTTTGAAACGTGAAACTTTCTCCAAGACAATTTCAAGTAAATGTCCTGAAACAAGTTATATTATCCTGAAAGAAAAAGTCACATTTGTTGAAACCGGTAAAATTATCTGCCGGTGCATTAAGATGATTTCACAAAAAAATAAATAAATCCTAAAATAAGCTTGATGAGTCTGGATATAAGATAAAATAACTTAACAAGCTTGTCAGTTTTTGCAGTGCAGATTAGCATAGAAAAAACAATTAGAAAACATCAAATCTGTGTCACATGTGAGGGAAAATATCCAGAATTTGGACACTTTGTGCTGCAGGGCGAGTTTAGCTTTAGACTGTACAGTGAAGCCAAAACCAGGGGGAGAAAGGAAGAGCAGCAGAGTGAGAGATTGGACCGAGCAGAGTGCAATGACTCTGCATTTTCATTGTTTCTCTTTCCATTGACTCATCCCTCCAATAAGCACAGCATTCACAGTGAGAGAACACTCCCTCGCTCTCTATCTGTCTTCTTTCTTCCATTCTTCCCTTTTTCTTTCTCCCTCTCTTTCTGCCTTCCATTCACGCTTCCTCTCTTTCTTTTCTTTTTCTTTTCTCTGCCTTCCTTCCCTCCCTCCCTCCCTCCTTCCTTTCTCCCCAGCTGAATCCTCAGACTTGTTTTGTTTTGGATCACTTCCTCTCTGTAGCTCTTTCTTCTGCCTTGCACTAAACGAGCTGGTCTTGTGATGGGAAACAACAACTTCCCTATTAAAGTCTCTACTGGAAAACACACACGCATGTGCACAGTACACACACACACACACACATATACAAGCATACACATACATACATGCACATGCATACAGAGATACAAACAAACACACAGATTAACATAAATACACAGGTTTACAAGGTCAAACAAAAAAACAGATTTATGCTGTGTGTGTGCACGCGCATGTGTGTGTGTGTGTGTGTGTGTGTGTGCATCCTGGGGATGTGGCAGTGCCTGTCCTCATTGACAAACAGGATCCTGCTCTAGCACAAAGCCATTAAAGCAATGTGAAGGCTTACACTCACACACGCACACGCATGACTGTGCACACACACACACACACACACACATACACACACACACACACATATTTCTCATGCAAACACAAGATCCTATAAAAAAATTTCATCAGATCCATATTATTGACTGCATACCAAAAACTTGAACAGTGTTTCATGCTAAAACCATATGGGCCAAATTACTGCTTTGTTTGAGTGTTAAAAGTCTCTATACACATACACAAAGGTCATTGTAGTTTCTTATATCAAAGAGACTTTGTCATGAGTTTTCACTTGTTATCAACTTTTCTTCCTCCTGTTTAATAACATAAGATAAGATAAGATAAGATACTTTATTGATCCCCTTGGGGAAATTCAGGAATAATATATTACAATGGAAGGATTGTGAATGTAAGTTGAGGATACAAAACACCGAAGGAACAGACTTGGTTTCACCGTTTGATGATGTATTATATGGACTGTATTGAATGTTATATTATCATAAATAATCCAGCTATCTCTATTGTTATATAAACGTACTCAATAGGGCGGAGAAACAGAGTTGGCAGTGTGTTAATAGGCTCTTCAGTATCAGATGAAAGTATTTCACCAAACACTGAAAAGCTTCATGTTTAAATATTGGCATTTATCTCTACAGCAGCATAAGAATACAATGAAGTGAACAATGCTTTTTTGCTATCAGGCTTAATGACTGATATGGCTTATCAACAGTCATTAGGAAACAGACCATGTTGACCAGAGTCATGTGACTTTACATCAGACCTTAGATCGGGCCCAAAAAAACAAGCCCAACCCTACCTGAGCCCATACACGTACTGTCTGAGCCCGGCACGGGCCCGTCCCATTGGCTGCATTTATGGGCCCCAGCCCAGTTTAAAACCGAAATTTTCTTAGTAAATTGGCTGTTTATAAGTAAACTAATTCCGAGTTGTTTGAATGACAAAAATCTGTTCAGAATTACATGCGGGATCTTACTGAATAGCCTACTTCCTCTCGCAAAGGACTCGCAAAGCAAGTGGTGCCATAGGCAGCGAAAACCCGACACTTACATTTCAAATCGTAATCTTTGATTGACTAGTGATAAAAACATAATTGACACAAGGAATTAACAATCAGACTTTGCAGATTACAGAGAAATTTGAATGACAGAAATCTGTTCAGAATTACGCACAGGATCTTAATGAATAGCGCAACACGGATGCAAAACTTGTTTCAGTTGGTTCAACAAAGCAGCCTTTGCGCATGCCTATAAATATATATATATATATATATATCCGGGGCCTACATATAACATTCTGATTATCACACCAAATAGCTTACTTATATCTGACCACGAGGAATTGAGGGGAAATTCCTACCCGACCCGGCCCCGACCCACGGGTCTCAGGTTCGGGCAGAGAATCAAACATTACATACACAACTCCACAAATTTAATATCTTCAGGAAAGCAACGGAAAGCATCTGCATGTGCTGATGATGCTCATGTATTTACATGTATTTCCACTGGGTCCTTGTTGAAGCCGATGGCCTGTAAGTTTCTGCTCCTGTTGTTTTTCACTGCAGTAAGATTGCTTTTTCCATTTCACATTTCTCTACAGTTCAAATTGCATGTGGAAGCATTTCGTGAGCTAGTACTGCAGCTGTTACCGCATAGACCTTACGAAATGTGTGTTAGCAGTGACATTAGTTGTTAAGTTGTAGTAGTGAGCTATTATTGGTGATTTGATTGGACTTTTCAGTTATATTTTCAGGTTGGTTTTCCAAACTTGACAATGTGGTGACTGTTGTTTTGTGGGTTTTTTGTTTATCAGCTTTGTGACCGTTAGCTGTAGCCAGTCGCCATGTTGGTTTTGTAGTATCTAGACAGCTTGTTTGGTTGAAGTCGAGAAAGTGCAAACGTTTGTTGGATTTTGTATCTTGAAGATCATAAGCAAATTTGGCAAGCATGTAACTAGGGTTAGTTTTCACCTGTTTAAACATTACTGCATTTACCACAAGATCTCTATAAGGCATTATTGAGACATTTTAGCTCTGTGGTGGACTGGTGACCTGTGAGGGGTTTCTCCTGCTTTCTGCCCAATGTACAGTGAGCTGGGACAGACTGCAGCCCCCTGTAACACTGACAAGGATCAAGCAGCTGGAGAAAATGAATGAATGAATGAACATTTTATATCAATCAATCAATCAATATATCAATACAGGTTGTTGCAGAATCAGAACAATGCAATTTGTCACACAGGTTTTTGAGAATTTTTTTGAGAAATGAATCCTTGTTAATAGAGAATTGCTTCAGACTCTACTGTGTTTTATCACTATACTCATTCACAAGTTGGTATATCATGGTCTGCCTGTTTTTGCGTGGCTTTGAAGTGGCTTCAAGCATTTCCATAAATCCCAGCATGCCACTGAACGCATCGCCTCCCAGGCAACCAAACAGCATCAATAAATATCTCTACATTACCCACTGAGAGCTATATGAATATGTGACATGTGAAGTATGAGATATAGAGTAAAGCACGCTGTTTTTTTCTCTCTGTTCTTTGGTAAACACAATACATGGCGCTTTGTTTATCCCCAACTTTGTCTAAAATTTAATTCAAAAAGTAGAAAACAACATACTTCAAAAAGAAAGCTTAACCACAAACATACTCCCATGTGAAATACGGTTACTCTATGTACATAGAGACGTTTGAAGCCATAAAAACACAATAATTCTGGCCTGTATTTGATTTATAGATAATACATGAAAACACAGGAGCCATGAAGAAAAACAAAACAAAGGCTTTGCATCTGTTTTTGAGTTTTACAATGATGAAATGATGTCTTTGTCTGTAGGCCTATATCTGTGTCTGTATCTGTGTCAGTCCAAATAGCTTTTTCTGTTGCTCCAATGCAAATGACTGTGCGCTTATTTGCATACATTGAAAACAATATGCCTATTGTTTTAGTGAAACCAGCTGGTGATCGGGTTCCATTTAGCCGGCTGCAGGTAGGGGGAATTTAGACTGTTGCTGCGTCTTGTTGAGCGACTAGTTTGAACATAATTATATTCAACAACAAGCACAACCTGAAACAAAACACTTTTCCTGCTTAAGAATATGAATATAAAACGTTTTTCTTTGATCAGAGAGGTTCCTGCTTCTAATAATTACAGTCTTAAACAAAATAATAATAATGATAATCTTTATTTATATAGCAATTTTCAAAACAAAGTTACAAAGTGCTGCACAAACAAAATAAAATCACAGTGCTTCACAATCAAGAGAGATAAACGCACAAAGAACAGAACAATAGATCAGTTAAAAGTAATAAAAGAAAATATATAATAAGAAGAATAAAACACTAAAAGCAAAAAGTTATAAACAAATCCATCCATAGGGATAACAACAAATGGAATAAAATAACAGGCAAGGCAATATAGGATTAAGAAATGAATAGAGGTCAAAGGTTATAAAAAGGCCTTATGATAAAAGTAAGTTTTAAGAAGAGATTTAAAAGATGATAAAATGAACAACTTGCAGTATCCTACTTTCTCCTTCATATAACATTAGTGAGACAACAGATAAATTGTGCTTCTCTATGTCTCTCTATATCATTCTAATGATGGTTTTATGATTCTACACTCAAAGGCAGGAAATGTGTGTGTGTGTGTGTGTGTGTGTGTGTGTGTGTGTGTGTTTGTGCGTTTATGTGCGTGTGTGTACTCCCATTCGTCTGTGTTTCATGCTAAATTATGACAAATCAATTGAATTGGCCACAGGTGAACTCCAACCAAGCTGTAAAAAAAAAAACGTCACAAGGACATTCAAGGGACTTTGGATGCAACATAACTCAATTTGGAGAGTCCCTGCAAAAGGGGTTGAATACTAAACAATTCAGCCTTTTATTTTTAATTAATTAGAAAAAAAAAAAAAAAAAAAAACGGTAAATTTAAAAATCCACTCGAACATTATGGGCTTTTGTGTGTAGATCAGCAACAAAAATCTTAATTTAATCAATTTTGAATTGAGGCTGTAACATTGTAAAATGTGACCTAAGACAAGGGGGTTAAATAAGGCACTGTGTGTGTGTGTGAGTGTGTGTGTGTGTGTGCGTGTGTGTGTGTGTGTGTGTTTAAAAGGGGAGTTCATCATTGGCTTGGGGTCACGAACTCAACAACAAAAGTCTGATTCATGTCCAAAGATCCAGAGATCGGCCTCATCATGGGTTACTGACCGACAACAAAATCATGACTCTGTTTTTGACATGCAGTGAAGTCACAGATTGGACGTCTGAAGGTCATGAGACTCACAACAAACTTCAGGAAATTTCCAAACCACGAAATCCTGCCCCGAGTGACTCATTTCAAACTCATGCAGTAAGTAAGTAGCCTACATCCCAGACCAAAGTCCAACAGCAAATGAAACTTCTTGTAAATGTCAGAATAACTTCATATTATGTACAAAGAAAACACACAAATTGCATTAGAAATATATTTTATTTCCTTGTTGGATGAAGGAATATTGTGGCTATAGTGACAAAGTTGTACAGTTGTACTTATACAGCTACAGACATAGCACACACACACACACACACACACACACACACACACACACACACACACACACACACACACCTGAGGTATGTCTCAGTGGCTTCATGTGTGGTTTTGGCCCCTTCAGTCTCCAGCGCTGCACCTGTGAGCGCGGAACGTCCGGGGTTTAGGTTACACTTAAAGACTTTTCACAACAGTTAAAACAGCTGTGCGTTTTGCTGTGCCTCCCACACACACACACACACACACACACACACACACCTGCATTTCTCAAGACTTCCATGGATATGAAATGGCAGGACCAATAGGCCTAGTTTAATAATGAAGGAAAAATCCACCATAGAACACTTTAAAACTGTTGCTATTGGTGATGTATTTAGCATTCCTGGATCTACTTTGTTGTTTGCTGGTGTGTTTTTCTTATTCCAACAGATAACTGGACAACCATAGACAATATGACGTCACATTGAGATATTTCCAGCAGCTAAAATGGAGTTTAATAGGAGGAAATTTTTAAGTTATCGAAAACATTAACGGTAAACGTCAGGTTGTGGTGTCAGTCCATCAGAATCATACAGTGAGTAATCCATCGTAGAAGAGGCAGAGAGACCAATTCCTCCACTGACAGCAGCCTCAATAGACCAGAATGCAATGCAGCCACAAGACATGCTGTGTTTTGAGTAAAACTCTCGCTCTTTTGCTCTTACTATCACTATAGCTATGACTCTCTCCACGGACACTATAACCAACAACTGACTGGAACAAGTTCAGGCATGTTCTCTAGAGGCTGCTGAAAGGCATTTTGGGAAATGTAGGAAATCAGTAACTGAAGTAGAAGTAGATGAGGCACGTTGAGGGAAAGTGGGTTCACCAAAACAGTAAATTACAACATTTAAGCACAAAATAACTCCTGGAATGCATTGAACATCACAGATTGATGATACATAACAGTATAAGAGTATCTTCCTTTAATATATGATATGATATGATGATGATATGATATTATCTTTCCTTTAAATCCTCAGACTGAGATCACTCTGGATACAGGTATATTTAGTGGTACAGGAAACACACATCCTATCAAAATTAAACTACTATCATTTTTTTGAGATTCTTTATGCAATAGATTAGTGGTTCCTAAAGTACAGGGACCCCCAGGAGTGCTTGAAGAGATTCAAAATGAGGAATAGTTTCATTTCACTGTTATTTCACTCTCTAGATGTTAGAACAGTAAAAATAAATTAGGTTTCACTGCTCCTTCCCCTTCTAGAGTATAGACAGTTCTGCAATTCTGCACCAAATCATAACTAACAAGCAAAAAATCTTTTCTTTGTTGGCACAAAATTGTATCAAATGGGGGTCTGTTTTCTAAAAAAATTTATCTATTTGGGGGTCTTTCACATGAAAAAGTGTAGGAATCCTTGCTATATAGATAGCTCAAGTTTATTCCTATAAGTAGAAAGTGGCGCACTCTTTGTACTTTGGGAATAAAATGGATCTATTTCTTGTCTTTGCAATCTCTAAATTTCATTTTTGACTGTGCATGTGCATATTTTCTACCTCTTATTATACTTGACTCACTTAAATCACTAATATTCCCATGACACTCCTATAGGGACTTATACTGTGTCTGGTGGAGTTTATAGTGATAGTGAGTCATATTTAATGGTATTTTATCTCCTATATTCCCATTTTATTCGTACAGTATTTCTATAGGGACGTCAGTGTTGCTGTGATATTTGTATTGGATCCATTTCATATTTATTATAGGACTACTACAGTGGGGCTTTTTAATGAGGGCAGAGGAGAGAAAGTGATGGACAGTTTAACTTCATTTGAGAGATCAACAGCCAGCAGCATAGCTCATGTTGGCAGAGTGTCACAGCTGAAAGAATGGAGTTGGGGGGAGTTGAGGAGGTGATGGTGTTGTGATGGAGAAAGAGAAAAGGGGGAGGGATTTGCGGACCGGATAGCGCGGTGACATCAGCTTCGAAAAATGTGTGTGTGTGTGTGCGCGCCAGTGTCTGAGAAGCAGCGGAATCAGAGGAGAGGATGAAAGAGAGAGGTCTCACTCTGCTCCCATTTCCGAGGACCACAAATGTCACTGCATATCAGAGCAGGGAAAAACAGAACCAGAGTTGACTCTTGATGGAAAAGTTGTGATTTGGACTAAATTACGGACAAGCCAAAAGTGCTGTCATGATCCTGAGATAAAATGTAGGGCCTATGTTTTTGAGATGAGCAGTTTTTGAGAAAAACAATGCAATGGTAACAGCATTATTCGTGCGTATGCCATATTGGCATGAGGCAAAATTGCAGGAGAGTGCATGTGTGTAAGGGTTAAAATAGCCTAATAATCTAATCTAAATGTCCGTTTTGCTGTCACCAACTGATACCATACAATAGTGATTCAACCTGCAGGCAATTTATAAAAGCTTTTACATTTGTTGTTCTAAACAATGATTGGTCCCTCTTTCCCAGGAAAAATCCTCCACTGTACAGGAAGTGATGTGTTTTATGTTTACGAAAGCAACAACAGTGGTTTGTTTGGAATAAATATTAGAAGGTAGAAGTCGTCATTAGTAGGCTACAGTATGTTGGGCCAGAGTCTACATTTCATGCAAAACACCAAAGCAATGATCACTTATCACCAAAGGAGTCGCCAAAATCAAGAAAAACAAAAATTTTGCGGATTGTCACTTTAATGCGCACTCTCGCAGACTGGTGTGTTTCCCTGGTGATGTGTCCATGTTGTTGAAATTGCAGGGGATTGTGGGAGACATGTGCTTAAAGAGTAACTAAACTCCAAACCTAAATCTGTATAAAGCCTGACAGGTAAAGTTGACATGAAAAGGTAAAACGTATGCTTTTGGCTGAGTACAACAGGTGGTAGTGGTATGGAGATTTTTTCCTATCTTTAATCAAGAGCGTGGTCTTTCAATTTGAGAGCATGATTTATTGATTTCACGTTCAGATTTTGTAATGCTTTCCCTCAAACCCTGTCCTCGCACTCAAATATCTCCTGCTTGCACTTAGATTTGCTCTGCTTCTGCTCAAACTGTATGCTTGCACTCAGATATAATGTTGCTTGCACACAGATTTCCTGCGCTCCAGCTTCAGCCCTTCTCCTCGCACTCAGGCTGCTTCTGTGCGCTCGTGAAACGTCTGCTCTCGGATTTCTGCTTTGCTCTCGGATTTCTGCTCTGCTCTCGGATTTTTTGTGCAACAACCCTGTCAAAATTCCCCAACCAATAGAATGCCAGGTGTAGTGTTGACCAATGAAATGATCCCTGCCTCGTTGCGGGTGCGTTCGCTTTACTTCTTAGAGCATCCCGTACGGGCGGTTACTGTTTAACCGGGTTCATCCACTCCCGCCCTCCGGGGCTTTATTAAATACGACTTTTGGAATAAAAGGACAGTTAATGTATATACCAGCGCCTGTACTTTTTCTTTTACTATAATAGCTACATAAAATAGTAGCCGTATAGCACACCGGCCTCCCGTCGGATACCTGCAAGTGGGGACGTGTTTACCGTATTTCCAACATGTGAAACCTTTCTGATAGAGCAGACTTTGACACAGCAACGGTAAACATCATTTGAAGAGAAGTATATATACACAACACACCAATTGCGTTTTTAAAATGTAGTTGCTCATTGAATTTACTTTTGTTTTCTACTGTCTTAATGTGTTAGCTGGTTACTTTTGCTGTTGGTACTTTTCCCATTCCTAAACACTAAAATACAGGAAAAAAATGAAACACGGCGGCGTCCATTTTGTTGTTAGTTGCCTAGCAACAATGTTCCCATAACGTACAACACTTGAAAGCCAAGCATATTATCATGGATGTATTCTTATGCCGCAAATATGACTTAACCAATTCAATTTGAAGGAAGTAATAGCACCATTAAAATAAAAAACTTACTTGAGGTCCTTGACTTTGACGGTCCATGTTGGCCAGCGATCCGCGAGACTCCCGCTCCCGAGTCATGAAGGTGACGTCGTTTTCTCCTCTAGCACACCGACGGGAGGCCGGTGTGCTATACGGCTACTATTTTATGTAGCTATTATAGTAAAAGAAAAAGTACAGGCGCTGGTATATACATTAACTGTCCTTTTATTCCAAAAGTCGTATTTAATAAAGCCCCGGAGGGCGGGAGTGGATGAACCCGGTTAAACAGTAACCGCCCGTACGGGATGCTCTAAGAAGTAAAGCGAACGCACCCGCAACGAGGCAGGGATCATTTCATTGGTCAACACTACACCTGGCATTCTATTGGTTGGGGAATTTTGACAGGGTTGTTGCACAAAAAATCCGAGAGCAGAGCAGAAATCCGAGAGCAAAGCAGAAATCCGAGAGCAAAGCAGAAATCCGAGAGCAGACGTTTCACGAGCGCACAGAAGCAGCCTGAGTGCGAGGAGAAGGGCTGAAGCTGGAGCGCAGGAAATCTGTGTGCAAGCAACATTATATCTGAGTGCAAGCATACAGTTTGAGCAGAAGCAGAGCAAATCTAAGTGCAAGCAGGAGATATTTGAGTGCGAGGACAGGGTTTGAGGGAAAGCATTACAAAATCTGAACGTGAAATCAATAAATCATGCTCTCAAATTGAAAGACCACGCTCTTGATTAAAGATAGGAAAAAATCTCCATAGTAGTGGTGACATCACCTGGCACCAAAGACCAGCCAATAGTAGATGGCCAGTTCAGTAGCATGCTTTTTACCATTAGATGTCAGGCTTTACACAACTTTAGATTTGGGGTTTAGTTACTCTTTAATAAATGACGATTGGACTAATGATTTGTAATAAGATCACAAATAAGTTTGATCTCCGCTCATTATGAGGCAACTAGGTGGGTTAGTTTCGATAGGCTACTTTCATTCTTTGCAATCCTGAAATGTTTTTTATAAATTGTTTTACTGTTTGTTTACTGTTTACTGATTAAACGCCAATAATAGGAAAACAATCCACAAAAACTTAAAGGATTTTGTTATTTTCACAGTTTATTTTTGCTATGGAGTGATTCCTGACTTTAGATAGACGATCTTTGGCGGAATCAGACAGCCGCGCTTAACCGGGACAGAGAGAGAGAGAGAGAGAGAGAGAGAGAGAGAGAGAGAGAGAGAGAGAGAGAGAGAGAGAGAGGAAAAGGCGAGAGAGAGAGAGAGAGAGAGAGAGCGGGAGAGAGAGAGAGAGAGAGAGAGAGAGAGAGAGAGAGAGAGAGAGAGAGAGAGAGAGAGAGAGAGAGAGGAAAAGGCGTTTCCACGTTTTCACGACCCGGCGAGACAGTGGACGGGAAAGCAGCAGACACGCAGAGAAGAAGACGAATCACGAATTAAAACGGCATATCTCTATTTTCTCACTGTAAACACTGACAGTTCAACCTCACCCTCTCGTCTCTTCCTCCTCTATTAGTGGTCGAGTTTCCCATGCCGGTGAAATAAAACACCACATCACTGATATCAGCTATAAAGTGAACCACAGCCCGAGCAGAGCGGACTTTGGCTGCGCGGCTGTCCTCCTTTAGGTCGGCTAGAAATTACATTTGCACAGAGCTTGTTTCGGTGAGATCCAGAGGAGATTATCTCCTGCACACTCCGCATCTCTCCCCCTCTACAGCTGACTCATTTTCCTGCGCCCGGGGTGAGTACATCTCCATTTAACTCCTTTTTTTATTATTACTATTATTATCTTTTGCTCTTTCGTGCAAAACTGCGTGTGTTTTCTCCAACTGTTTGTCATTCCCTATGCTGCAACAAACCTCCGGGGTGTAGTTCATTAACCCGGCCGTGCTTGGAGTCGGTCAGCCTTCCCCATTCATGGATATGGAAGTCACCTCTCCTCGCATACCGTTACATGATGGCTGGGAGGAAAAAACTCGCCTACTTTACTGGCTGCCTGTAGCCTAATTCTTGCTTTCTGTTCTGTTTTGCCGTCAAATACTGCATTGGGAATGAAGAGACTATATGCTCATGAAGTTGAAGGATTGAGGCGTTTATGGTCCTCCTGGGAAAAAAAAAAAATTTGATTTCACATACTTTAAAATATGTTCAAAATGTGTTTCAAAATGTTCAAAAAATGACCAAAACCACATTTTTCATAGTTCACATTTCATTCAACATACATTTTGGACACTGGAAATGCGTGTCGTCCTGTTGACAGCGTATATTTGAAATTAGGCAATGTCCAAAATATAATGTGGCCGCTATACTATTCCCAAATGAATCCCAATAAACATTTAAAAAATACATTTTTGTGGCTATTTCAGTATTTGAAACACATCTATAAGCATATTCTGAAGTATGCAGGCTGTGTGAAATGTGTTTTTTCCCACAGCTTCGACACGATTCAGTCATGAACTTGACCGTCGGTGTCAAGTTGGTGAATTTCCCATTCTCCACAGGGCATCTGATCCACTATTGATTAAACCAACTGAATCGGCATTACGTGTCGCTTTGGGAATTTCACCGATCCAGTGTCCGTTACTTCCATTTGAAATTCTCTATAGCGATAAATCACCAGAAATTCCTATAATATTCCCATAGAGACTTACAGTGCGTCTGCGGTACCTAAGAGTGATTTTATATCCTTTATCCTATGATACCATTATAATATCCATATAATATTACTGTAGGGACCCGCCGTGGTGTTTTTGCAGTATCTTTATCATATTTATCACTGCAGTTCTGTTTTTTCGCAAGGGTTTTGCTGTTGCTCACGCGACCGAGGCCAGACTATCTGGAATGTTCCGCCTTTCCACCCGAGCCAAATTCAATTCAGTGTGAGGGAAGAGGCGATAATAAACCACCGGCGACCACCTGTGACCGTCCCGGTTGACGGTGTGTCCATCTGTGTGATGTGATGTGTGTGTGTGTGTGTGTGTGAGAGAGAGAGAGAGAGAGAGAGAGAGAGAGAGAGAGAGAGAGAGCGGATGGAGGGGTGTGGGGTTATGAATGAATGTGTCTGACCCACCACCGCTTTCAGTTCATGCGCAGGATGGGTGTGTGTGTGTGTGTGTGTGTGTGTGTGTGTGTGTGTGTGTGTGTGTGTGTGTACTCCACTCCCTAACGACCAATACTCCTATAATGTTCCTAAAGAGACTTTTTATCTCCTACAGTAACACTATAACATAATATTCCCATATAATATTATAGTTAATGTGTTATATAGAAGGATTTATTATAGCATTATTATAGTCCTTTTTTGAAAGACCCTTAACTTAAATCAGTTTGATACTACTTACTATGATGTATGCTATGAATTTATGATTTAAAGTTAAAGTAAATTTATGTTTATGTTGACCTAAATTGGCTGGTAAACTCTTAAATGCAAATAAAATGTTAGTTAAACAGAGTTTTGGTGGGTTTACCCTCCACTACATCCATGATATTAATGGGAACCATTGTATAGGAAACTCCTCTTGCCCAACAAATATAATAGCAATTATGAAAGTAGTGTTATGGAATACACTGTTGATTTGTCAACAACTACATATCACATAAACCTACCACTGTGCTTGAATTTTTGCATATTCCAGTGCACTTTGTGACACAGAAGTCTGTTATTCCTCGGTGTGGTTTAGGATTTCCTTTGCTTGGCATTGTTCATCCACATCCTCCTCCTCTCTTCTCCACCCTGCGAAACACTTCAGAGTGTGTGACACATGTGTGACAAGTGTCACTGCGTTTCCGGTGAGGCTGCATTCCAAACACATTACCCCTGCAGTATGCATGTTCACAGGCAGGTTCCCAATAGAATAGAATAGAATAGAATAGAATAGAATAGAATAACAGAAACCTAAACAAGGCTAGTTGCAGCAATACAGTGGGATGTTGCACTTCTGACATGCATGCACTGAGGACAAGATGAGTGTGTGTATGTTTTTGTGTGTGTGTGTGTGTGTGTGTGTGTGTGTGTGTGTGTGTGTGTGCAGCCTTGACTCAGCTTTTTGGGAGCTGCTCTCCTCTCCTCTCCTCTCCTCTCCTCTCCTCTCCAGTGTGATATCCATCGATCTCTGGGCTCAGAGGGAGGGAAAAGTGGGCACCGCAGCAGAAATGTGCTTCCTCCCTCTGGTTCACTTCCTGTGTGTGTCTGCGGTGTCGGCTGTCCCGCCGCTGGGGGGGGGGAATGGATGTTTGTGGTTGACTGTTTGCAGGCACCGAGTCAAACACAGTTTTCGGGAAGATCAGTGTTAAACCGGTGGAATTCGAAACTTCCAAAACAAAAGCAAAACAAGACGTTTTTGAACAAAGTGGGCACTTTTGAGTCCGTTTTTTGCGACCGACTCCCTCATCAGCAATCTGTTTGTTGGCACACATTCCGACTTTATACACAAGTTATGAAACATTACACATAGAAGAGAACAGGACAGAAAGAAAACAGAGCAGGCAGAATAGAATAGATGTAACTTTATCATTTAATGGTATCCTCAAGAAATAACTCAGTAACTCATAGATTCTGTTTACAATACATCTTCACTTTTCCTAAGAATTTAAAAA